>NC_064619.1:175672104-175986010 GCF_023898315.1 Schistocerca nitens
TGGGAGTGTCATCGGCCCTTTCTTCACTAAACTGATTCCGTTTACGAGGGTTGTCCAGAAAGTAAGTTCCGATCGGTCTCGAAATGGAAACCACAGTGAAAACCAGAATCATTTTATTCGCAACAGTTACTTACACCTTCCACCTACTTCTCTACATAGTCGCCGCTCCAACTTCGAGTTTTGTCTTAGTGTTGTATCGACTTCCCAATATCCTCGTCATAGAAAGCAGCCGCCTGTGCTTTCGGCCAGTTATCTGCACTGGTCTGCAGCTCGTTGTATGGGGAAAAATTTTGTCTTCATAGCCGGCGGTTCTTGTGAGCAGAGATGAGACTCAGGGGGAGCCAATTACGGACTGTATTGTGGATGATGAAACACTTACTATCGGAAACGCATCAGGCGCGTCTTCATTGCACGTGCAGTGTGCGGCCGAAAATTGGCATGAAGAAGAAACTGCTCGACAGTTGTGTTATGTGGGCTGCACGACACAGGTGAAATCTCTAACCAGGCCCTCATACTTGGCGGGCGACGCTATTCGCTATGCATCTTTAGGTGCTCACTGTTCACTCAAAACTGAAAAGAGTATCGCGACACGATCGACGGGCTTACTAGACACTGCCCAACACATCTGTGCAAAGCTTTACCGGATTTTCCCAGTGGTTTCCATTTCGCGACCGATCGGAACTTACTTTCTGGACAACCCTCGTATAAAGCCAGTCATGAATCAAATCAAATAAAAGAAGTGCTGAATGGATCTTTAGGTCACGATGCACCACAGTATTCCATCTCCCGGTTGGTATCTCACAAGGGGAGGCCGCCAATTGTGAAATTCAGATTCGATTCATACTGCGCATAATAAAAGCTCATGGCCAGAGGTGTAATGTGGCAAAGCACCAAGATGCACTTCTCAGCCGTTGTCGAGAAAATCGACAGTTAAAACAAACCGTTGCCTTGAAATACTTACTACGATTGATAATTTTCTACAGCGTCGTGGCGCAGCGGTAAGTGTTCGGGTTTGTAATCCAAAGGTCGCCGGATCGAATCTCGCGCCATGCAATTTTTTATTGTTATTATTTTTTTGTAATTCAAATATATATATATATATATATATAATTTTTTTTATTATTATTTTTTTGTAATTCAATTGTACCGCCTCCATTTTTCCGTTTTTTTAACAGGGTGTACCAAAGCTGTCCCGTCCGCACTGATTTTCGACGATGTTATAAGTTGCGCTAGGGACCGCATCTACCTTCTTTCGAAATTAGCAGGCAACTACGCTGTTATGCGGCGGCTCGTTTCGGCCCATTCAACATCTGTCCTTCAAGTGTAACAAGCGAGTAACGGAGTTTATATTTCATACCTGCCGCAGCAAATTTGTGTTCGTGGGGTCTCTATTCTAATTCGAACGTTTGACTTACGCTATACGTATTCGTTTCGGAATACCGTTTCTACCTCTTCCGTTAACTATACGTGGTTAACACTATGAAGACAATTAATAACATTTGTGAAATACAACTTTGCTTGTGGAAAACATAATGATGTTCGAAGTCGCCAGTTTTTCCACGACAAACGACTTTCAACAACTTATTATATGCATAATTGTTGCAACCGATTGCCGGGAATTATATATATATATATATATATATATATATATATATATATATATATATATATATATATATATTACAAAAAACAAATACTAAAAAAAAGGGTTGCATGGCGCGAGATTCGATCCAGCGACCTTCGGATTACGAACCTGAGCGCTTACCGCTGCGCCACGACGCTGTAGAAAATTATCAATCGTAGTAAGTATTTCACGGCAACGGTTTCTTTTAACTGTCGATTTTCTCGACAACGGCTGAGAAGTGCATCTTGGTGCTTTGCCACATTACACCTCAGGCCATGAGCTTTTATTATGCGCACTATGAATCGAATCTGAATTTCACAATTGGCGGCCTCCCCTTGTCAGACACGATGGGCAGCCACATGCTCTTACTCTCACTGTTGCAAGTGCGCTCGGTGCTCGCCGAAAGATCGTGACACAGCGTGCCTTTCTTACCATTCCTCTGCTACCCTCAGCATGAACGTTATCATTCTTGTAATGTAGATATGTCCGATATTCCGTCACTCAGCCAGCATAAACCTTCATAAAAAGGAGCTATGACCTGCTGAGTAGTGCAAAAAGAGAGAGAGAGAGAGAGAGAGAGAGAGAGAGAGAGAGAGTATGTGTCTCACTCTTACTGTCCTATCTTAGCACTGTCTCGCATCCTTCATGCAACGGCATGCGAAACAGCCTGTCGTAGAGCTTATCGTGAAATTGGCTATCCTTTAAGGCCTAGCTGCACATAGTGCGATAATACGAGTATGTTTCGCCGCGCGGGATTAGCCGAGCGGTCTGAAGCGCTGAAGTCCTGGACTGTGCGGCTGATCCCGGCGGAGTTTCGAGTCCTCCCTCGGGCATGGGTGCGTGTGTTTGTCCTTAGGATAATTTAGGTTAAGTAGTGTGTAAGCTTAGGGGCTGATGACCTTAGCAGTTAAGTCCCATAAGATTTCACACACATTTTGATAATATGTTTCATAGGCAAGGAAGAAAAAAGAAAATCCAGAGGCTGAATTTGTCCATTGTTTCCAGGTAGTATGAATTGCAATGTCACACACTTTTCAGGAGGAACAGTTTGCTCAAAATCAGTATGATTTTATACGCAGACCAGGAACCAAGCAAAAGGAAGTTATTTTGGCCAGCTGTTGGCCAAAGGCAGTGCTCATACCGTAGTTGTTTTACGCCAGTTTTCCCACACTTGCTTGCTGTAACGTAAATATTCCCTACTGCCTTGGGAAGATCGCGCACACGAGAAAGAAACGTAGGAGGCAGTGCACCTCCAACTTCTTGCAACACAATAAATAACTTTCCAGACAGTTAACTATCCAGATTAACAGTCGGCATAATTGTATCCGAATGTGTTAAGGCACCGACTATCGTTGACATTGACACAATTCTCTTGGTATTTCTGATTTCCTGTGTTCCCGTCACATGCATGTTCTCTTCAAATCCCGATTGGTTGGAGTTTAAAACAAATTCTTACTGAAATATGGGATAAATTTGTTTACCTCATTTACATATTTTGGGGCCGATTCCTCAGTTTGCTGTGCATCGTCAAGTTGACGCTGTGTTTGAAATTTCGTTATCTTGTGTCTTCCAGTTCTGTAGCACTCTTTGAAATTATGCAACCATTCACGACTTCCTTTGAAATTACTGCAATCTATGTTGCGCGCAGTCTGATGTGCATAACGTAGTAGGTAACTGGTCATGTACATCCTGTAAGTTGCATCGAGCATCTTTGAAAAGCGTAAACACCAGTTTTTGTAACATGTGGGTCATAGCCTCCCTTGAATAACCGTAGATTTATTTATTTATTCTATCTTATTTTACTGTGTTATGGGTGCTCTTACATGTCTGTGATTGTGTTCAGGACCCGCTCGCTCCTTGGACAACTATTGTTCTCCACTAAGTTTCACGGGAGACGGTATTTGTGCCTCCCTGTCCGACAAGGATGATGAACTACATGACTCGGCACCTGTTTCAACATCATTTTCACTTTTTAAGCATGTATCGTCATCACTATACTCTTCATCTACATTGCCTGCTCGGTCGAGCGTTTACGAGACCACACATTCCACTGACTCATCTTGCAGAAACGCTGATATTTCATCTCCTACTTCTTCTCCATTCTGTGAAATTCCTTGGTTTCCTTTCTGACGAAATGTCAATTCGGCAATTGTTGTTGTAGATATAATGCAATGTTTGCTTTGTTTATCGTTGTCACTGCTCTGCTTTGCATCAACACCACTAGCACTGTAGCACCGTTATGAGCCACTCGTCGACTAAGCAGTTGAAGTACGCTCCACAACCCTATGCTGTGCTTACCGTCGGATACCTGCAGTCCCGCCCCTGTTGCCGTTAGCAGTCAGTATTTGGTTGCGTGGTAGACATTACGTGGGGTATCGAATGCTGTAAATAGCATTCCCCTTTTGAAACCTCGCAACTCAAGGGGTTCCCTGTTAGGCACATGGAACGATGCTTTTCATTACTTTTTTTTCATCTGTGGTCCAGATCTTCGTCCTCAACACTGAAAATGTGATGCTGATTACTTAGATACTCTGCAATAGCTATCCTGTCACTCTTGCTAAGCAAAAGTGTCTTTTCACTATCTTAACATTGCTTGTACACCACTTAGTATTTAGTTGATATCACAGCCTTATGACCATTGATCCCTTCCTCTACGTTAACTGATTCGGCAAGTTGAGGTGCGTTTGTTGTGGTTCTCTAATATCTGCTCGAAGTAATTTTCGAACAAGGCGTTCAGAATAACGTCACATGAATCGCTGTCTCTGACACCGGTTTTGATAGCGTGACTCCCCTAATCTATAACTGAGCTGAAGTCACCCGAACAACAAGAGCAAGATCAGGAAAATTACTAACGATTTTCTATAAGTTTTCTCTGAAGCGTCTTACCATTTCACCTCCTGATCCAGGAGCATCCGATTACCGTTTTTTTGCCGACCTTTGATTCTTAACTTCACCCACATTAATTAAAATCCGGGATCCGTGATAAACTCGCTAGACATTTTCTAGTAGTTTACTGCAATGCATACGCCGCTACCATTGGCTATTTTTTATCCTTACGATAATTTGAACTTAGGATGTTCACTTCCGGCTTCGACCAACTTCCTGTTCTTGCTACTATCTGGGCACTGCAAACTTCAGTAAGCGATACTAATTCTGGGACCTTTCCTTGGATGCTTCTGCAGTTCATTAATATCATGTTAACCTTTCCTATGTCTGATCTGCAAGAACGAGTATTCTCTGAGAACAATGTGGCTAATGTAACTTCGATTTTGACAGGCTGTTCGTCTTTAATCCCAAGGGTGGGTTCTCTAAAAAATAAACCTCAGTTGTACACCACACGTACTGCGCTACCCTCGCAGTAGTTTCCTGCGTGTAGTGAACATCTGACCTATTAGAGAGACCCCCTATAATTCGGCACCCAACAGTGGAGGTCGAGAAATTCGAATCAGATACCACTGCAGAGTCGTCTGAGCCTTTGATTTAGTTCACTCTGCCTCATCGACTCTGGGTATGATACTACAAATAGACAGCAGATAGCTCTTAGTCTGTACCCCACCTGCGACGCTAGTTGCCTTCATTGAATCAGGCATACGCCAAAAGGAACCTAGGTGGGCCTCGGAACTCAAGTGGCAGGCGTTAATCGTGCCCACATCTGTCACTACTCGTAGCCGGTTGCACCCAGTTTGCTCGATAGCCTGCGGCAGGCCCTTTTCCAGGTCGCAGACGGGACCCCCGGCAAACATACCGAATGTACACTGAAATTGTTCCCCGCCCTGCTTGCTCTTTCTCTGACGGGCTCCATCACCTGCCTAACTTTGAGTTCACAACGACTAGGGTACCTGTCCACTCCACCTGTCCACACTGGATGGAAGAATCGCCCGTTGGCCGAACAGCAGGGGCATCTCGTGCTGGCTCAGATGTATTTTCAATCATGTATAGCACATCGTACCTGTTGCTCTGGCGTAAAGAGCCAGTCGTGTGACCCGTTCCCCCGTTCGCCTTCTGCTCAGTGACATGTGGAGCCACGACTGTCCGCCACTCAATCACGAGTGAGGACGGAATGCTCAGATGTTGCGTATCGGAAGTCTCAGTGATAACTAGATCACCAGGGGATTTCAACATCATTGAAGGTGTCGCAGATCTCGTCACTGGCGTCCCGATGTCGTCGCAGCTTTGAGCATTAGCCAGAAGCCTGTCGACCGTAGTTATCCCCACCAACGCAACGGTCTCTAGTACAACATCTTTGTCCTGGGAGGACGTGGTTCGAGCGTAGATCGGAGGCGTCACGACAGTGAGAGTGAGACCGAGGAGGTGAAATATCTCGCTCGCCATGAGGCGGCCAAGCTTGAACCTGGTGGCTAGGCAGTTGATGGGTTGTACATGTTAGACAGTTAACTGTCACCAGCTCTGAGCGTAAAAGGGATACCAGGAGAGACATTCAAGCGGATTACTGGATTGCAAACCATTATTACTTCGGCGGCGACCGGCTGCAAGCCTTTGGACATGTGGAGCGCATAACTGTGGAAGTGGCGTGTTGTGTACTTCAGCAACCGACCGGACTTGGAATCGGACGGCCCTATGTTGAAGCTGTGTGTCGGCTCCACGCTGTCCCTCATGGATTGTTGTACGGATATGTTTGGTAAGCTACCCATCTGGATTATCGGACGCGAGTGAGCCGAGATTGGCAGTGACCATAGCTATGTTTGCCATTTCTTATGCCAGTACTGTGACTGATTAGTTAGGTAGTTTTCTGGTTGCTTGTTCGAGGTTCACATTCGGTTCCATATAATAGTTCTGTTTATTGAGCCTGCTTCTGTCCCTAGGCAGGCAAGATGTGTGTGCACACCTACAAAACAACTGAATTTGTTTCTTTATTTAATTCTCCAACGTGCGGGGTAGCCTTGCGGTCTGGGGCGCCTTGCTCGGTTCGCGCGGCTTCCCCCCTCGGAGGTTCGAGTCCTCCCGTGGGCACGGGTGTGTGTGTTGTCCTTAGTGTAAGTTACTTTAAGTTATATTAAGTAGCGTGTAAGCCTAGGGACCGATGACCTTAGCATTTTGATCCCATAGTACTTACCACAAATTTCCAATTAATGCTCCAATCTGAGTGTTATTTACGAAGTTCGGTCTCAACTTCCCAGTTGGATGCAGTAAGGCGTTGGAATTCAGGCGGCGCGCATTTATGTATTAAGTGAGTTCATTTCATGCGCCACGACCTGCGTGTACTATTACCAGAGGGCACAGTTTCATTTATTGACTCATTGAGTGTTAACACTGCCAGATTTCAACTGTTTCTTTTTATTGTTTGTGAGGATGGTGCCTCTTAATCTTAATCATTAAGCATCTCTCAATGAGGACTTTATTTTTCGTTTTCTACTACTATCTTATACGCGGCTGTAATATTACTCAAAAGGTTATGTTCTGTCTGCTGTTAGTCAAAGGTTCGTTAGCCAACCGAACACGTTTGCTTGGGGTTTCGTGCTCCACTCGGCATGGTTGTTACTTGTTTACCCCTCACCCACGTGGCGCGAGTTTGGTACAACTTGTGGTTGGCAGTCGAGCTTCTGCCCTGTAACAGTATTTGGAACAGTGTTTAGATTTTGGCCGGTTTACAAGAATGGTTCAAATGGCTCTAAGCACTATGGGACTTAACATCTGAGGTCATTAGTCCCCAAGACTTAGAACTACTTAAACCTAACGAACCTAAGGACATCACACGTATCCGTACCCGAGGCAGGATTCGTTCCGGATTGAAACACCTAGAACCGCTCGGCCACAGCGGCCGGCGCCGGTTTACAAGTTTCATTGATTTGACTCCTTTAACTTGCTGAAAATTATTTACTTCCTTCTTCTTGTTGTTGTAATTTTGAATGTCGCGGGGCGACGTTCGGTCCATAACAGACGAATGGCCAAATTCCTGTACAAAATTCTGTAGTCCTCTGTTAATTAGGCTGCCACCTCTGTCTCTTTTGGTGGTATTTGGGCAAAGTCTGCCTGGTTGATAGAGGAGGCCCGACTGAAAGGCCAGCCGGGTGCACGTGGTCCGGCACCACTTAATCTTTCCGAGCCCACCACACCTTGCTAAGACAGGACTGTATACAAAATCGTTGTAATTATTTATGTCTTAATCTCTGCGCGCCTACTTCAGGTCTCCTTTTAATTTTTTATTTCTAGCTCATGTACATTGTTGAAGTGTTAACTGGCTAATTTGTCAGTTGAGTAATTAGTGGATTTATTTAATTGAATGTATTTATGCAAGTGAGGCTCGGCCAACTGAATGGCTATTAATCTTACTCCTTCTCTGCACTGTTGGTTTTTGAACTGACCAAACATTAGGAAATTTAACTTCTGTTAACTTCATGAAGGTTCTCACTGACTGTTTGTACCGTTCAGGACGCAATATTCAACATGAATTTTGTCTGGATATTTCTCTTGCGTGCCGTGCGCGCCTCCGCTTTTCGGGGTTGTAGTAATTTTCTTATATGGTGCTTATTTGCGGAGTATACTTCTATTTTAGATTGCAAATCTTGCTTCCGAGGAAAATTTGTTAGCTTTCTAATTGTACAAATAGAGTTTTTATTATTGTATTTGATATGTTTGCTATTAATCAATCTGGTACAGTTTTATGATTGTAGATTATTCTGTTCCTAAGTAGTCAATACCATTGGAGGTGTTTTTCCGATAGATGTACAGTAAATCTAATTTAGTGTGTTGTATTAAAATAAATAGAAAGTTCACAACACGAATGATGTTCAGTCACCCTTTGTCCCTGTCCTTCCTACCACAGACAACCTGACGCACGTATTGCTTACCAGTCTACATCTACATCTATATCTATACTCCGCGAGCCACCTTACGGTGTGTGGCGGAGGGTACTTATTGTACCACTATCTGATCCCCCCTTCCCTGTTCCATTCACGAATTGTGCGTGGGAAGAACGACTGCTTGTAAGTCTCCGTATTTGCTCTAATTTCTCGGATCTTTTCGTTGTGATCATTACGCGAGATATATGTGGGCGGTAGTAATATGTTGCCCATCTCTTCCCGGAATGTGCTCTCTCGTAATTTCGATAATAAACCTCTCCGTATTGCGTAACGCCTTTCTTGAAGTGTCCGCCACTGGAGCTTGTTCAGCATCTCCGTAACGCTCTCGCGCTGACTAAATGTCCCCATGACGAATCGCGCTGCTTTTCGCTGGATCATGTCTATCTCTTCTATTAATCCAACCTGGTAAGGGTCCCATACTGATGAGCAATACTCAAGAATCGGACGAACAAGCGTTTTGTAAGCTCACAACAAGCACCTTCTCTAGCCATATCGTACTATGTAAAAAAATTTATATAAGATCTCAAAAAATACAAACACAGGAGTCAAGATTAATTCAGAAGGTACTAATATTCCATGCAAAAGAGAAACTTATTTGGCTGTGGTGCTACTGAGGTTGGAATGTACGCAAATTATAACGAGGAGTACAAATAAACACTAAAATCTGCTCTGCTGCGTTCTCACTACGGCATGAGATCGCAATATCCACGAGCTCTTGAAACAAACATAAATTTCTCTCCTGAAAGTGGATGTATCAATAGTTGCTTTTTGCTAGAAACTCTGCTTACTCAAAAGCTACTGCAGGAAATAAATATGCAAACTCCAGTGCAAGGATGTGAACTATATGCTGTGTGCAAACGCGAGACCTAAGCGCAGAGACATGACGTGGTGCTTCTGATAGCGGAAAATTACACTTGGAATCCACCTCACACACGGATGTACATTTGCGCAAAAGCGACAATTTAGAGTAAGTTTCCAAACACTAGTCTATACGGTAAAATGCACAGATATAGCTACGACTTTGCAGAAGCTCGTGAAATAAAAATACACAAACTAAACTACAGGGGATAGGCAAAATAACGTGAACACCTGTACTTAATTTGGAATGGTTTATTAATGATGGGTTGGACACCCATTTACACCTAATACATCTGCGATTCTTCTTGGGATACTGGCATATTATGATTCTATAGTTTCCAGTGGAATGTTATGCCACTCTTCGATCAGACCTTCTTCTAACTCCTGTAGTGACAAGGGAGGCGGAGATCTGGTCCGAAGTCTGGGCTCCAATACCGCCCACAAGGGTTCAATAATGTTCCAGTTCGGGGACTGCGCTGGCCAGGTAAGACGCTGCAGTTCAGCTGCATCTTCTTCATACCACGATTCTACTGTCCTGGCTGTGTGAGTGGGTGCATTATCATCTTGAAATATGGCATCACTGTTGGGGATTAACATTTGAATCGTGGGGTGCGCTTGATCACCTAACATGTTCACATAATCGTTGGCTGTAACACGGCCTTTAAGAGTAATGATGGGACCATGATATGGCTGTCCATACCATCACACTTCCACCTCCATACTTAACAGTTGGAAACAACCAATCACGATTGTAGGCTTCTTTTGGCGTTCTCCAGACATAAAGCTACGTTGGAAATAACAAAAATGTTGTCTTGTCAGACGATATGCTCCTGGCACCATGTTTTATGCTTCTTTGCGTTGGTTGTCGTCACTAATGGTTTCGGTATAGCAGCTCGTCTATGAATGTTCGCCTTGTGGAGTTCTCGATGGACTGTGTCGATAACTACGGGGTCTCGAAGATGGCTATTGAGTTCTGGAGTCACTTTAGCTGCCGTAGTTTTGTTTTGTTTTGACACGATTTGTGCTAGCGTACGACGATCTCTGTCGTTTGGTTTTGATTTGCGCACATTATTACGTTTACACGGTGATGTCTTTCCATGTTTTGTGTAGCCTGTCATGGTTGTTGGAACAGCTGCTCCTGAAATATGCAATAAATTGGCTGTCTTGGTTACTGATGCTCCACAATCTACCCTCTTTGGAACAATGTTAGGAAAAATTGGAAATTTGTGGTAAGAGCCTACGGAACCAAACTACTGAGGTCATCGGTCCCTAAGCTTATACACTACTTAATTTAACTTAAACTAAATTATCCTAAGGACAACACACACATCCATGCCCGAGAGAGGACTCGAACATCCGACGAGGGAAGCCGCGCGATACGTGGCAAGACCCTCAGACCGCACGGCTACCCCGCGCGGAGCTGTTAGGTCTTACATGGCAAGTCGACCTCGACCTCTGAATGCAGATACGAAGTGTGCACTGCTCATAAACAACCTGCAATGATGCCTAGTCCGTACTAAAAATGCACAGTCCAGCGCGACACGTGCCTTACCTACGTTGATGACCGTCAAACGCAACCATCCCATTACTACCACTGTTCATCTACATCTACGTGACATCTACATCCACGTGATTACTCCGATATTAATAATAAAGTGCCTGGCAGAGGGTTCAATGAACCACCTTCAAGCTGCCTCTCTACCGTTCCACTCTCGAACGGCGCGCGGGTAAAACGAGCACTTAAATTTTTCTGTGCGAGCCCTGATTTCTGTTATTTTATTGTGATGATTATTTCTCCCTATGTAGGTGGGTGCTAACAGAATGTTTTCGCAATCGGAGGAGAAAAATGGTGATTGAAATTTCATGAGAAGATCCCGTCAAAACGAAAAACGCCTTTATTTTATTGATTGCCACTCCAATTCACGTATCATGTCTGTGGCACTATCTCCACTATTTCGCGACAATACAAAACTAGCTGCCCTGCTTTGAACTTTTTCAATATCATCCGTCAGTACCACCTGATACGGATCCCACACCGCACGGAAATACTCCAGAATATGGCGGACAAGTGTGGCGTAAGCAGTCTCTTTAGTAGATCTGTTGCACCTTCTAAGTGTTCTGCCGATGAATCGCAGTCTTTGGTTTTCTCTACCCACAACATTATCTATGTGATCGTTCCAATTTAGGTTATTTGTAATTGTAATCCCTAAGTATTTAGTTGAAAATGCAGCCTACAGATTTGTGTGACTTATAGCGTAACCGAAATTTAACGGATTTCTTTTAGTACTCATGTGAACAACTTCACACTTTTCTTTATTCAGGGTCAATTGCCACTTTTCGCAAAACACAGATATCCTACCTAAATCATTTTGCAATTTATTTTGTTCATCTGATGACTGTACAAGACGATAAATAACAGCATCATCTGCAAATAATCTAAGAGGGCTACACAGATTGCCTCTTATGTCATTAATATAGATCAGGAACAATAGAGGGCCTATAACACTTCCTTGGGGAACGCCGGATATTACTTCTGTTTTATTCGATGACTTTCCGTCTATTACTACTTTCTGACAGGAAATCACGAATCCAGTCACACAACTGAGGTGATGTTCCGAAGGCACACAGTTTGTTTTGCCTATACCCTGTGAAGTACTCTGTATCAGACAACTGCTGGTGCTGCTACCGCCCCAGCCCTGCCCTCGCCTCGGCCTGTCCCACTGCACTGGGCTGGGTAGAGCACTTGCCAGGAAAAGGCAAAGGTCCAAGGTTCAAGGTTTGAGTTTCGGTGTGGCACATAGTTTTACCCTCCTCGGAAGTTTCAAAATTCGAAAAATTCAAAGTGGTGTAGAAGTTGAATGAAACGAATTCTGAAGCTCAGTTAGAGGCGCATAAAGATTTTGGGAAATTCAGAGATGAAATTTCAGAAATGGTCAAAGAAGTTAAAATTGAGGTGTGAGTGATACAAGAAAATTTTGAGAATATCATAAATGGGAAGATAGAATTAGTTAAAAATATTGAAGGCCAAGATGGTGATTGTAAATGAGGGAAAGCTAAAATAAAGAACTATTGTGATCATCTTTAATAGGAATGGAGTCGGAAGAATAAGGCAGAAGTGAAGGAGGTTAAATAAACCACTTCTGAGATTAGGAAGAAAATAGATTATTTGGAAAATACAGTTCAAAATAAAAATTTTATAGCAGCACCTATGGTAGTTCATGTAAGGGATGAAAGTACTATTAATGATATACACTGCCGGAAAAAATCCAACATCCTCAAGGAAAACGTCATTTTATCTGACAAACGGTTTGACAAGCAAATGATAACAAATTCAGGGCAAATGAAACACGCGTGTCACACTAAATGGTGTCCGAACACAGTTTTAATCTGCCTGGAAGTTTCATATCAGAGCACACTCCACTGCAGAGTGAAAATCTCACTCTGGAAACATCTCCCAGTATGGCTAAGCCATGTCTCCACAGCATCTTTTCTTCCGGGAGTGCTAGTTCTGTAAGGTTCGCAGGAGAGCTTCTCTCAAGTTTCGAATGTGGAGACGAGGTAGTGGCAGAAGTAAAGCTGTGAGGACCGGGTGTCAGTTGTGCCTGGGTAGCTCAGACGGTAGAGCACTTGCTCGCGAAAGGTAAAGGTCCCGATTTCGAATCTCGGTCCGGCACACAGTTCTAATCTGCCAGTAAGTTTCATATCAGAGCACACTCCGCTGCAGAGTGAAAATCTCATTCTGTTGATGACTAGGTGTATAGTCTGCGGTTCTGGTGACAATAATTATGGACCAGTGGACAAACTTTACATCACATCTGACGAAAGAGTTGTGTCTGTTTTTAGGAGTAAAACCAACTGAAGGACAAAAAGAGTTCATCAGACGACTTGAAAAATGCTTGGTTATTTCGCGAACAGACACCATTCAAATTGGGACATATATTTATCCTTTGTAATGAGTGTGTATAACGCCAAAGCACACATTAGCATAGGGTTGTCACCATTCGAGGTGGTGCAGGGAAAATGATGCAGTCACCATTAGACGTGATTGGAGAGACAGGAGGCAGGAATTGCAAGAAAAGTGAGAGGAGTATGGAGAAAGGTCCAGAGAGCCAATACTAAGGAGTTGGAGAAGCAAGAAGACGCAGTGAAGCATGTGGGAACATTGCCAAAGTACAAAGTAGCACAATAGACGATGTAAACGCGTCCATATAATCTGAAAGGGAAAACGAAGTAGTTAATAACGAAATACTAGGCCTGTACCAAGTGATTGAGACACCATCACCAGTAAATGCAAAGCTGCAATTGCCAGAAAAGTCAACAGTTACCTTTGTTGGGCGTCTTTGGCATTTCAATGGTGCGCCGGAAGCGATTCATAGGAATGAAAGTGAGGAAAGAGCCAGAGGAGAAACAAGAGGAAGAACAACAAGAGAAGGAGGTCCAGATATCCCATGCCCGATACGCATTGAACCCAAGGAAATAATTAATATGCATTGTGTTTTTGTGACTTTAAGTATTTTTTTGTCTTTGTGTGTAGTGCAGGTTGTTTACGTTGTTTCAGACGAATCTGTATGTTTTGTTAGGGTAAGATGTATCTGTATTGTACTGAAACATGTTGTTGGAGACAGCGGGCTTCTGACGGGAAGGGAAGTGATAAGGGTTCCTGTCCTCAGATTGCCGTATGGAGAAAGGGCCAGAGGAGAAGAATCCTTGTTCTGTCAGAGCGAAACAGTTGATATGATGACGAATTACGCATAGTTGTGCATATCAGAGAGGATATCGGTAGCGAGCGAGCATGCATTATTGAAATGTTAATGTTGCACGACTATCTAGTGAAGTTAACAACATCTGGAAAGTTTGGGCAAGTGAGAAAACAAGGGATGTTGCTGGTGGCAGAAGACGGGGATCGATACATGGCAGTCACCAACGTCGAGCTTCTGCAATACCAAATCGGATGGTGACTATAAACCCTACACACACACGAGAGAGTGCTACAGGTGGAAGTTCATGTATCATGCACTTGTTCAGAGGTAAAGAAGAGGGACAACAACGTCAGAAAGGGGGGACGAACTGGATTTTCAGAGACCAAGTTTTCATTGGATATATATGGTATACGCTAACACAGTATGATGGCAATTGCTCTGTTGAACAAGGCACAGCCATAGATGTATTGCCTAGATCAACCTCTGGAGACGTTGTCCAGGCAGAACCTTACCTTCCTCACCTGCGAACCCAGCCTGGACCATTCATTGTTTCAGATAAGAGCCAGACAGGAGATGCGAATCACATTGGAACAATTTTTGTAGCATGTAGGACAGTGTTAGGATGGCAGATGTCAAGTGACCATGACTTTGAGTGTCGCAATTTATAGCATCATAGTGCCTCTGATTTTGCTTGGCTTATCCTTTACGTATCTGAGACGACGAGGCATTCAGAGACGAGTTCCCATGGATTGGGATTCCCCAATGGAGAGATGGAGAATAGATCGTTAGATTCGGAATTACCATTGTAATTGTGTAGTAAGTGGGAACAAACGGCCTAATGGTAAATGTATTGGTTTATGGATTAAGGGGGAAGTAATCTTAGCAGGAAACTTGGTGAAAGTAAGATCAGAGAGGCCGCGTCTCCTCTGTGGATGGGGGCAGTTTTCAGCTCAAATAATCAGAAATGGTGAGAAAGTTGCCATGATACATTGCATTAACGTCCGAGGAAAGGTATACGTAACTGAAAACTGCACACAGTGAAAAACAGCACCACACAGTGGTAATGACCATAGGCGATAGCTCGATGTCACTACACCACAGCAAGTCTTTTGGTACGGGCGACGTGACTATACGTCAGGTATTGGTGAAACGAATGCGCCCCAGAGCGGGTTTTGAGGCAATGGTATTCTCGTATTTTTCTCGTGGTCGGAGTCCAGCAGCACCAGACGCCAAGAGCCAATTGGGACAGCGAGACGAATGGCCATTGCCAGGACTAACATTGTCTTGGGACAGTGCCATATCACTGTGCACCTGCTGTCCACCAGAGCTGAGTACCTGGTAGGGCTTAGTGCCTCTGCGCCAGTCTCACCGCCTGACTCCTGCTCGCGGTCACTGGCTTCAAGCTCATGCGCAGCCATCATAATATAGCTCCACAGAAGACTGGTGCTGAACCGATGGAATACCAGAGCTCCACGCCACTATGGGGAGTAGGATGCCGGTGATATCATGGCTGTGGCCTCCAGAAGCAGCCAGCCTGCCATGGGTCTTCTGTCAGCATTGCAGGATATCTACACAGCATCCAGGATGGAAGCTGCCACCCCTTAGATAAGCGCCGGCCATGAGCCAAGACACTTCATGTATTGGAATCGAATAAAGGCGTTCTTTACAATCAACAATTTCCACAAGGCTTGGCGGCATGTCACCACCATTCATTCACCACTTGAGAGCAACTTCATCCTTGATTAAGATAACCCATGGAATGAAAGGGATACTATAGAGGTACTACTGGGAAAATTACCTCCTAAAAAGACATGGTGTAATACGAGACACAGTATTACAGATTTCTTAAACTGAGTGAGGGACGTTGATAGGTGGCAAACAAATTGTTCACTTCATGGAAACAGAAATTCTCAATGATACCACGAGAAAAGGGATCAGGCAAATAAGATTAACCAAATAAATGTTTCAAGTAGAGGAGGAAGAGGTCGAATGAATTTTAGGGGTTAGAATAGAAGACATTTTAGAACAGAAGACCCCCACGTGTTAAACGAACTCTCACAACAGTAAACTCCCATGCTAGGGTGGGTCATACTCTCTGACACCAAACGTTACAAGTTGCCATTACAAAACAGAAAATTTAGTAAATTGTAGTATCAGTAATACCAACTTTCCTAGTGGAATATGTGAAGTCCAGAAACTAACGATTCGAGATAATACGTGTAAGGTTACCTGTAGAAGTAAATGTGGAATCATTAGTGTCTTGTATCGAAACGTTTTCCCAAAACTAAGTTGGTTTAAAGGAATGTGAGTACCAGCAAGAAGACATAAAAAAGAAAAGGGCAGGCTGCAAAGTACATGTGATAATACTAATGAGAAAGAGATTAGTGACAGTAATAATAGAAAAGAGGAAGAAGAGAGAATACAGGGGAACGCATTTCTTCAACATAATAGTTTGGAGGAAGGAGATGAGGAAAGACAAGGAAAATGTTCAGAAATTAAGGGGATGACTATCACAAATTCTTTGAACAATTTAATAGATATGGATGTTTAGTAGAAAGGTAACGGTTTCATCGCAACTTCAAGTACGTTTATGCTCAATCTGGAAAGAATCAGAAGATGACTAGACTCAGAATGATATCGAATGGGTTGTATTACATGACATAGGTGAGGCTGACGAAGCTAGGATTGGCAAACCTCTTGTACCAACTGGCATAATGATAGAGAAGAGAAAGCTGTTTTGGAAAATGGTAGTGAAATTAGTGCTGTCGCTGAAAGCTATTTTAGTAATGTAAAGAAATCATTTAGAAAATGTAAAGCCTTTTTATTAACTGCAAAGTGTTACCACTACATGGTAGTCCCTTTTGGATTGAATATTAGAATATCAGTATTTATACAAACACTAGGCCAAGTCTCCTGATGAGGGATGAGTTCCAGAGTTACCAATAAATCTTAGGAAGAACACAGTAACCAGTTGTGCTAGATATGTCAAGCTTTAAAGAAAAGGGGCATGACTCTGAGGCTTAAAAAATGTAAACTTATTTGAAAACAAGGCAATATTTTGGGTCTTATCTCGTCCATGGCTGGTGTTAAAGATAATCCTGTAAAGATAAATGTAATGATATAACGTATTCATCCCAAAAATAGAAATTAATTGAAGGTCCTTTTCAGTTTTGTTCTATTTCGATAGAAATGTTATGTATAGGCATATCTTCAGTGACCTGGGTCTGATTAAGTTATTTATTAAATCCTAAAGTACGTTCAATGTGATCTGTGTTCCTTATATGCTGTTCACTTGTTTTGGTCTACGCTAATTTATGCATGTCTTGTATCGAGTTATTAACGGCAACCATTAGTACAAATAGATGAATGGACTTGACATGCAAGAGCACAACTGAAAATTTAATATCCCACAAAACCCCACATTAGTGAGCTAAGACTTTTGTTTTCCTTTTCGAAGCATGTGTGTGACGGGCCAAGTGAACACAGATTGGACACTTCACCATGAATCTCAAGCTTCTGTATCAAAAGCTTAAAACTCTCTGCAAGGAGCTGTGTAATATGTCCGCCAGTGGACAGTACCACATGATAAGGGAAAAAGCCAGTCACCATTCAGCAGCTGGGAGAGACACAGGGAAGGCAGTATTCTGCAAACATACAGAGGGTAGGCCGGCGGACATCCTCACCTCACTTAAGAATGGACACCTTGCGAACTCTACATCCTGAAATACCTAATCATTATTTTTAGCTCTCTTCAGTCCATTATACTTTAGTTTAATATCATCATCTTCAAAACATTCAAAGTCTAATTCATTTATTCTTTTTATTAAACCTGTGTGGCAAAATAATTTTAAATTTATTATCAAGCTCCATACATACTTTCTTTCCATATATAGTATTTAAATATTCACATCTTGCAAAAGTAACACATTTCATTGAGGAAAGTGTCACATGCTTTCAGATAATTATTTGGTGGATCAGGATTCCTAACTTCTTGTAATTATTAGTAATATCTAGTTCAAATTTTCCTTTTCCTTCTAATCTGTCTATTTCTACTGTTTGTGATTCAAAGAAAGCAACTGGAATTTTTTGCTCTTTTAATCTTTCTTCTTCTAGCTCTAGTGAATATTTTGGTTCATACTTTACAACAGGGACACGATAGTCGAAGTTAATCTCGTAAGGACAAATGAAGAAATTTATGAATGTTCCATTTTAGACAAAATATTGTTTCCTTTCTTTATAGTGATGGCCTCTAATAACTTTGCCACATAGTTAGCAATTAAATTTTTTATTTCATTTTCCATCATATGATGGAAAATCTGTACCATCATCTCCAATAATACTAAAATGCATAAATAATTGTGCATAATCTGCTTGAATCTATCTGTCTCTACTATTTATATTAATCTCTGTGTTCTTATTGGGGTCATTTAGATTATTTTTAGTCTTCACATTCACAGAGAACGAGTAAAACCAATAACTCTCGATTTTGTTAATGATTTAATAAGAATAAAATTTATTGACACATTTCTGAAATCACCATTAAAGTCAGTCAAACTCTCATTTTCATCAGTTACAGTTTTTATATAAAGTCTGAATAGCCTCCAAAATTGGAATATATACATGATAATGTGATTCATTAATTATTGGTCCACCAAATCCTGTATTAGACTTGAATGAGGCAATAATATTAGTTTCTCAAGGAAAATGATCAATATCCTATACAAACATCAGATCAGGCAAATTACAATTTATATTTATTAAATCAAATGGAATAATTTCAGGAACATTGTTAGCTACAGTCTTTTCATTACCTTCAACAATTTGGTTACTAAATCTAAGCACTCTTCCAATACAATCTTTTATATCCATATATAAATTAACATCATTATCAATAACAACTCTGTTTAAACTTTCATCTGCCCTAATGTGAATATTAGACTTTTTCGAATGACTAAATTTTTCAACGTTTTTCAAACTATACTGACCACTTAAAATTCCTATTCTTTTTGTTATACCATCACAATACATTTATCAATTTTCGATGTAATATTTGAAGTTAAAAAAAGTTGAATAAAAACGAACCAGCCCAACATTAGGTAAGCTGTCTCATATAGGTACAGTCGATCTCTTTTTGAGAATATATGACATGTCACTCAGTTGAATTAATCTTCTCATTTACTATTAAACAATTTATGTAATTAAATGAAAACTGAATGGGAACCAAAAATTAGAATTCCAGAGAAGAAATCGAAAAATAGACATGGTAAATTCTATTTGATGTGCAATCATACTACGAAGGATTTGTAGAAAAACAACATTATCTATCGATAATTATATTCTAGCACCTGGATGGTTGAACTGGAATAAAAGTAACCATTTCTACAGTAATTCTAAATGTTAGATCAACCGAATTATCGAGAATTTATTAAATGATATCAAAAATTGAAGATAAGCAAACAAAATTTTTTACTTTTATTGAAAATATTGACAAAAAATATTCCATTAGATTAATGTAAAGAAAATTCAGTAGTAGTATTTGATGACTTCATTCTTGAAAATCAGGATATAGTTAGATAATATTTTGCTAGAGGAAGACACAAAGGACTACATTCCTATTATTTGACTCCAGCTTACTCAACAATACCAAAACAGTTAGAGAAAATTTAACTTTTTTAAGTATCTTTAGACAGGTTGATACAAATGTAAAGCACAGTTACCTTGAGTTCATTGGTGGCGATTTAAATTTTGTTGATTGTAAAAAATGTGTAGTAAATGTTGGAATGATCAATTTAGATTTTTTACAATAGTCATGTTTTTCAAAGTGAATGAAGGAATGTTCAGAAATAAAATACAACATTTCATAACAACATAAATATTAAACATAAATGTTTAAAAATTGCAATTAATTTTTATTCATCTCTAATAAATGTTTGCAAAATATGATCTAGAAATGTTAAAGAAAGTTAGGCAAAACAGAAGAGTAAAAGAAGAGTTCGAAAATGGATGAACAGAGTATGAAACATATAGAAAAGAAGATCAATGCAATTGAAAAAGTTAAACAAGGTATCAAAGAATTACGTGATAACCTTTTGAAAGCTATTGAAGAAAACAGGGAATTCGAAAAACAAATTGTTCCTTATCCTTGTTATCAGGTAGATCAATTTAATAATATGAAAGTCCACAGAGTGTCTATACATTAACTGAATCAGAAACACAAGATTTATTAATTATGTATGGAGAAGAGAGAAAAAACGATTAAAATGTTAAAAAATAAATGTAAGTGAAAGAATATTAGAATTATTAACCACAGTGAAGATAACGTTTTTGATTAACACCTGTTGGTTCATTTAAATTCGTTAGTAAATTACCAGTAAAATTTGATGGAGATAAATTAACTATTTTATTTAATAAAATTGCAGCCAAATAGCCATATACAGTTACTTTGCTTAATATTTTACATTTACATTTTACATTTTTGCATATTCATTTATCGATTTCACTCTTTTACTGCACAGTTCTATGTGATATCGTTCACAGGCTTCGTTACACACTTCACATACACATGTTGCGGTTGGGTCATGATAATTTTTGTTCTTGCAGATTAGATGATGAAAGCCGTGAATAGAAAGTCTAGTTACGACATGTCGCTGTTCGAAGTTTGGTGCTGTCCATGAGCAGTTCGTCATTGCTTCAGTGCCATAAAACTCCGGCCATATTTTTTCTCGTTTGTCCTCCATGATCTTCAGTTTCTTTCTGGAAGCCCTGGTGTGTGGCATCATATATCGAAGTCTGATGTCTTCAATTAGGAATGTCTCTCTCGTTAGCAGGTACACTAGTCTAGATCTTGTTGTCTTTGAGAGACCTAGTGCTCTTTTTAGATAGGTCGATTTTACCTTTTCTAGTGTTTCTAGATTTTTTCTGTCAGGTGGTCCCATATAACCTCCATCCCATAGGCCAGGATTGGCAAGATTTTTGTGTTGAATAATTTCATGGCTGTTTCTAGACTGAGTAGGCGGATGTTTTTGATGTCCTGTATTGCTATTATTGCTTGGGCTGCACGTTCTGTTGTATGTTTTGTGAAGCATTTGGCTGTTGGTTGCAATGTCACTCCTAGGTATTTAAAGTCTGATGAGATTTTTATTTTTTATAAAAAAATAAAAAAATAAAAAATTAAAAAATTAAAAATTAAAAAATTAAAAAATAAAAATAAAAAATAAAAAATAAAAATAAAACAAAAAAAATAAAAAATAAAAAAATAAAAAATAAAAAATAAAAAATAAAAAAATAAATTAACTATTGGTGACAGGACAAATGAAGGTAGAGATGGATAGATCAATTTTTAAATAAAAAAAAACAGTTAAATATGGAAGATGTGAATAAATTGACAAATGAAAGTAAAGATGGATTGATCCATTTTTAAATAAAAAACAGTTAACTATGGAAGATATGAATAAATTGTATATAGGTTCTGATTCACCAAATTATGCAGATACATTGTACAATGCAGGAGCATTATACTCTGATAAAACTCCAAATAAAATAAAATCTAGTAGAGGAAATAACTACAAATATTTAATAAAGGAGTCTTTCCAGCACTGAGACAAAAAAATTCTGATGATTCATTGCAAAGTAAATTAGAAAAAGTTAGTGAAGGCTTAGTAAAAAGTATACAAAAAGCAATGGA
Organism: Schistocerca nitens; assembly: GCF_023898315.1. NCBI lineage: Eukaryota > Metazoa > Arthropoda > Insecta > Orthoptera > Acrididae > Schistocerca > Schistocerca nitens. Next base: position 175,693,792 of record NC_064619.1, read on the forward strand.
ATATGTCTAGATTAATGCTGTCAGTCAATTAATTGATAGATTAGCTGTAAAATATGTGGAAGAATAAGCTGGAAATAAAAGTTATCACAACGAAAAAGTGGGAATAATGCAAATGCTGACTAATAAATTTAGTGATTTCGGCATCAACAATCCAAAAGGGATTCCACATTCGATCAAAATTTCCTGATACGTTTTGGAAAAGTGAAAAACACGCAAAATGATTCGTCAGTTGGGTTTCAAATTATGTACTAATGCCTGAGATGCATGTACCAGTATTTACTTACTGCAGACATAAGATTAGCTAGAGGAGATCAAAGAATTATTCCATCAGATGAAACTTGCAAAAAACATGATATTGCCTATACAGGCAATAAAGATTTAGAAAAAATACATGAAGCAGATAAGGAACTTCAATTACCCGCAAAACAAAGAATGCATGCAAGTGAAGCAATATCAAGAGAAAAAGCTGCAGCGACTGCACTTCGAGGAATTATGTATGGAAACAGAAAATTAGGAATGGGCTTAGGAGTTAATGACAATGATTTATCTAAATATATGAATAACTTTTCAATCGATTATAGTTTACTACCTAATAGCAAAACTAAACAAAAATAAACTAAATTTAAAGTGAATAGTTATCAATTAAATAGTATTGACCCTTTTATCTAATTCTCAAACAAGCAAGAAAGAGAAAAAACTAGGTATTCCTGTTGTGAAAAAGATTATTGAATATCTAACAAAAAAGAAAGAAGCAAAAGGACTAACACAATATGAAGGTGGATTTCTTCCATTACTTTTGTTATTATAAGAACAAAGATATAAAATTCGCTTTTGATTGATTTGATGGCAATATATCAAACTAGTATATTATTTGGAAAATGATCTGTATTACAATTCCAAAAGAATATAACACTTTGATGAAGTAATTTGTGTTCACTTTTGTCTATTTGTGTTAAAATTGCTGTCAGATAATTACAAGTTCAGTGGTATTTTGACTTTAATAAAGCGAAATTTTTGGAAATAAGATATAAAACAATTTAGATTTTCAACCAAAAATTAATAATGCTTTAATTTCAACATTTGAAGATTTCAGCCAAAAATCAGAGACTTTAAATCATTAATAGATACAAAACTAAATAATGTAATTAAACAAATCCATAAAGAATTTAAAACTATGTTTAAAGTAACTAGAGGTTATACTCGCTTCCAAGGTAGGGGAATTACAAATGGAAATGACCCAATTGATACCTAGGATTTAGTGAATAAACATTATTTAAAGAATGAGTGATCAAATGTTGTTACAAAACCTGTATATACAACTAGTTTAACAAGGTTGAATAATTATGTCAGGAAAACTAATCTAATTATTTCATAAAAAAGGAAATAGAAATAGCTTTTTCAGATTATTTCTCAAAAACAGTTTTAATTTCATTCATAGTTGAGTTAAATAATCTTACATATAATGTATATGCTAAGCAAACAACTGAATTTACAATTATGACTGGAGAGGAATAAAAAATGTATAATTTTGAATATGCTTTCAGGCTTAAATAATTATTGTTGTTGGTCAGAATATGAATAGAGATTTTAAATCTGATAACTTTGTAACCACTGTAAGCATGGCTGATAAAGTATACCAAATAAAAAATAGTAATCAATAACAGTGAACAAATCAAATTTTCTCAACATAAGATTCAAAGAAAATTTTGACTTTGTTCCAGTTGATGTAAAGTTAATTATATTTAGTGAAATAGTTTAAATCTTATTAAATTTTTATTCTATATAAATGGATAATCATAATCACATCTAATGTTTGAAGTGTAAAAAAATGTACTGAGACTCATAATCCTCACAGTCCCACCACCAAAAATGGACGACAGAATATTGAAAGTCTTTGTACAGTATGTAAAAGCAAAAAGAGTAAATTTGTCAAAAAAATTTAGTGGGTGAAAGGGGTACAAATCATTAATGAATTACATTAACTGATGAGAAAAAATTTTAAACAAAGATATGTAATTTCTCTGTATTGATTATCTATGGCAAGCTGATGTGATCGAAATAGATTCTGGTAAATTGAAAGAACTTTCGAAGATAAATTGAGGACATAAATATTTATTGACTGTTGTTGATGTCTTTTGTAAATTTGCTCGGGCTAAACCAGTTAAAGATATAAAACAGGTAAGGATGTAGTTGATGCATTTAAAAATTTACGAGACAAGCAAAAAATGAACATACAAATAATGGACAAGAATTCCATAATACAGACTTTCAAGAATTTATCAATAAATACAACATTAATCATTGTTCAACTTTAACAGAATTAAAAGCATCTGTTGTTGAAAGATGTATCAGAGCATTTAAAGATAAGATGTGGAAATGATTTCCTATTCCAGGACATTATAAATGGATTGACTTGGTTAAAAATTTTGTTGATGAAGACACTAACACAAAACATTCAACTATATAAATGAAACCAATATAAGTTAATGAGAAAATTTAGGCCCATCTGGGAGAAGGGTCTAGCATCTCGAAAATTTAACATAGCAGATAAACTGAGAATTAGCAAACTTAAAACACTTTTTCAAAAAAGGATACAGAATTACATAGTGATAATTGGTCGAAACAAATTTTCGAAATTGAAGATGTTATACATCCTAATCCAGTCACATACAAATTGAAAGATATTGAAGGTAATGTTTATGAGCAAGAACTGTACAAAACGACTTTTCCATAGGTTTATCTCGTTGAGAAAGTTTTGAGAAAGAAAGGAGATACTGTTTGTTAAATGGTTGGGTTTTGTAAAATTCTCATAATAGTCGGGTAAATAAAAATGAACCATGAAGTTTACTTCGGTTCTTTGTGAGAATAATCAGATTCCTCTTGAAGGGAAATTTTCTCACTAAATAATTCCACACATCTTCATCGAAACTGATATCAAAATGATTTCCTTGCGAAATTATTAGTAATCTTTCTTTCATTAAATTATACAGATTAATTGAGTTCAGATTTCTGATTCTCGTAGTTATTTCCATTTCTGGGTAATTGGATTGTAATTCATTGGGTCTAGAATTTACAGAACAATTTTTAATTCTTATAACAAAATATGGATATTCCCCCATATTATTTTCTTGATTAAAATATATTCACTATGTTGATCTCGATTAATGGTTATAGGAGTGGCATGATTGGCAATAATTTCATTTCTCTCTTGAATTAAATCTCTGACATCGTTTAACATATTTCTCATACTTTCAACAATATTTTTTAAATAATTAATTTCATTTTGTAATCTGTATGCACCATACATTCTAATCGATGGTAAAACTTCATGAGTAACACAATGTTTAAATTTTTTGCTTCTTCTTTTTTTTATAAAATAAAATAAGTGAATAAAGTCCTGATTCATTAATAAATATTGTGCTTTTTTCATGTAAGTTAGACACAAATTCGTTTATCTTCTGCTTTTACATTTAACCTGATGGTTTGATCAGTATTTTCATACTCAAGAATTTCAGCAATATCTTTTGCTTTAAACTATGGATTATTATTTTCATCAATAGTAATCAGAACTTGCTTGTTTTTATAAGGGCGCCTGTTGTTGATGTGATCTACAATCAACAACTATTTATATACAATAAAAATATGGTAGATAAATTAAAATCCAACAGCTGGCACATTTAAAAGTTTCGTCATAAAATTTTTTCTCTTCTCATTTAGTTCATCTAGAATATCGTTGGACTGCAGTCATAATTTATCAACGAAATAAGACAGACTCGTGGAGTGCATATTGTATATTCCTTTTCTCTTGTCTACTCTGTGTACACCAAAATAAGTGTTAAGCATATTCTATACTAATTTGTAACCTGTACATTTTTATTTTCTGACATAATGTATTTTATCGTGTTTAGTCTCCTTGAAAGATGGTTTTCAGATAATACGCCACAAATCTGTAAATAATTTTTTCTTTCTACATCTCTAACTGCATCACATATTACACATTTTAAGTGAAGGCCTTCTTTTTCCTTTTCTTCCACCTGTTTCTCTTTTATTTTTTATTGACTTTCAAAATCGAGTATGAGTTGTTCTTTACCTGATGCTATATATTTTAAACAATCAACAAATATTTTTTCAACAGTTAAGTATTATTTTCTCATGTGCTTACATTGTTTTGTGTAATGTCTCTACAGAGTTTTTAAAATTTTAAACTAGTAACACAATTCATTTCTTTTGAAAAAGTTTGTTTGGTGTTAAATTTTTAATCTCAATTTTAATGTTGTTGTATTCTAAGAGCAATGGATTGCATATTGAATTTCAGTGAATGGAATCTTATTAGTGTTATGAAATTGAACATGATTTCTTTTATTTTTTGATATAATTATAGGCACTAAATTCTGAGACCCTGGAATTCCTTACAAAAAAGCTAAATCTCATTAGTAATTAACACCTTTTTCTCTTCCAATAATGGAACCCAAATACCTTATACCAAGGTTGCATATTTAGCTGATAGTGTTGTTATATTCAAGATAAATGATTCAGCAACAGTGTTGGATGTATTTGATGTCACTGGAATCAACTCCATTTTCATAGAGTAAAAAGTATATTAAAATTCGATGGCACTTTGTTAATTTTTCAGGGCTGACACACATTGACCCTGTAATTCCATATTTAATAAAAGATAAAAATTTTCACATGTTAAATCATAACCACCTGCAGTTCATATAATTGAATTTTTATGGAGGGCGAACAGTTGAGGTTCAGTGCAAATGTTGCCACTCTGACAATTTCCTTAAGAGTGCACCAATATAGATTACAATTTCTTTTTTATGAAGTGCATATTGTACTGCAAACTCATAAATGAGATAAAAAATACACAGTAAAAATACTAGTGATAGAAAGAAAATTAAGAGTGTACATACTTTATCGATACAACTATCTACACCCCAGTAACAATAAAGCAAATTCGTTTATTAATGTATAGTTTTAACCAATCCAGTTTTGAAGAAGTGTAAAAAATATGAAGGGGAGAAGTCAATTGGTAACTTCCATTTGCACAAATATATGAATAAAAAAACATTCACATATGTGTAAAGAAAGTTATAAAATGCTTAGAAGAAACACACATTCCGAATCTCATAATAGTTAGCAGATTAATTGAGACACTGTTGATAAATTTAAGACTAATGAAGAATTCTGTAGGTGGCTGATATCTGTAAAAACTGTTATTATACATTCATACCTCACCATGCAAATAGGTTATGATACCAAATTCATTTTGAAGTATTGTGTTGAAAATACAATAAAAACATATACCATCTACACAGGAAAAACCTGGTGTTATTGGAGATCAAAAAGTTAGGTCTAAAAATAATAGACAGTAGTAATTTTGTACAAGGTCCTCTTATTAGTTTTCCAAAAACATTTGATTTGAAAGAATTGAAGAAGGGATACTTCTCTCATTTGTTCAATTATCAAGAATATGAAAATTATATAGGACCTAATCCAGATATTCAATATTATTGTGTTGACAGCATGAAGTCAAAGGATAGAAAAATATTTCTGAAATGGCACAGCTTAAGAGTTAAAGATAAATAGAAATTCAATATGAAGAAAGAAGTTGTTGAGTTCTGTAACTCTGATGTAGATATATTGATTAGCGGTTTTTTAGAACTAAGAAAACAATTTCTAGAAATAACTAACTATGTTCCATTCTGTAATTTAACCATTGTGGACATTTGCATGGCTATTCCCAGATCTAAATATTTACCTGAAAATACAATTGCAGTAACGGATAAAGAACCAAAAGAGAACTATACTAAGGAATCCATAGCTTGGTTAAATAGTTTAAACAATAATGATATCTCGCATGCTCTTAATGGTGGAGAAGTCAAAATAGTGGGTGCAAAAGTAGATGGCTTTGATAAAGAAACTAATACTGTTGATCAATACCATGGTTGTTATTGGCATGGTTGTAAAAAAGTTTCAAAAGTGAGATGATTAACCATAAAAGTAAAGAAACAGTGGATGACCTTTATCAAAAACCTTAACAAGAAGTGCAGAAATACGAAATGCAGGATGTAATTTAGTAGAGATGTGGGAATGTGACTGGCTTAACTCAGCAGAGTATAAAAAGCTTATGAAATTGAAACGTTTACCTCAAATTGTCGAACCATTGAATCCAAGAGATGGTTTTTATGGCGGTCAAACAAATGCAATAAAACTAAGAGCTAAAGCTGGTTGAGTAGCACAAAAGTAAAATATATTGACGTATGTAGCCTTTATCCTATTGTGCAGTTTTATGACTTTTATCCTGAAAAACATCCAAGAAAAATATATAGACGAAAATATCATTCTAAAGATATGTATGCTTTCATAAAACGTAAAGTAGTAGCACCTAGAGGATTGTGTCACCGTTTCGCCTGTATGTAGACAAATCAATAAAAATGAAAAACAGTTGTTTCCTTTGTGTGTCAAATGTGCTCAAGAAAAAATAGGTAAATGCAATCACAGTGATGATCAAAGAAGTTTTATTGGTACTTGGACGACTGATGAAGTGAAGAATGCTTTAGAAAAAGTATATGAATTTTGAATGTGTATGAAGTTTGGTATTTTAAAATTAAAAGCAATATACCGTCTAAAAATTATGTGAAAGAATTTCTGAAAATAAAATTAGAGACCAGTCCACATGATTTTTAAACTGGTGAAGAGAAATTAGATATTGAATTAGATCCTGATGGCATAAAGGAAAATCAAGGAAAATGAGCTGTTCCTAAGCTATGTCTTAATTCATTATGAGGGAAATTTGGGCAAAGGCAAAATATGAATCAAATAAAATATGTAACAAATTTAAAGTTATCTTATAAGATACAATTAGGTGATCGATTATTTAATGTAGAAATAAATTTTCTTAATGAGAATATGGTTCAGATAAAGTTCAGTTTGAAGGATTATCATGAGGAAAATAATACAGCTACAAATATTTTGATAGCTGCATTCACTACATTAAAGGCAAGGCTTACATTATATAAAATGTTAGATAAACTAGAAGAATCACTTATATATTTTGATACCGATTCTGTAGTATATATTGACGATGGTTATATGTTAGGTGGATGTACTAATTAATTAGTAAATAACTGGATTACAGATTGGGCTTCAACTGGACCTAAAAGTTACTATTATGAGAAAAATGATAAAAAAACAGGAAATGAAAGTAAGGGGATTGACTTTAAACTATAAGACTATCCAAAAGCTGAATAGCGAAACTATGTTAAGATTAATCGAGAGTGAAAAAATGGTTCAAAAAGCTCTGAGCACTAACTTCTGAGGTCATCAGTCCCCTAGAACGTAGGGGAACAGTCGCGTGGTTCCAGACTGTAGTGCCTAGAACCGCTAAGCCACCCTGGCCAGCAATCGAGAGTGAAGTGAAGGAAAAGATACAGCTAGAATACAGCCAGATCACTAGAGACAATGATACTAAAAATCTACTCAACAAACAAAGAAAGACTTCTCACTTGAGTATGATGAAAGAGTGGGTCTAGAAAATTATGATACAGCCGATAAAAATTATATTATTTATCTGTATCTTCCAATGTAAAGAAAAAATTCTTACAGCATTCCTTATACAAGTAGAATGAATTAGTTGCATTTTGTTGTATTTTCCAAAGTAAAACATTTTGATTATACAGTGAAAATCTTTTCAAATAAAGAGTAGGCTTTAATGTAAGTTTGTAATTCTCTTGGTAAATAATTTATAGGTAAATAATGATTTACTATTACTTTTACAGTCATTAAAAAGAGAGAATTTGACTTTTCTTTTTCCTCCCATATTTGTATAGCACTTACTTTTATGTCATCATTCTGACAACTCAAATTTTCTATAGTTAAAGATGGTTTTAAATATTTGTTACAAATATTACATTCAACTTGTCTCTCTCGTGGTTTATTATTTGTATCAATAAATATGTCAAATTTCAATTCATCCCACACATTAGTCATTTTTGAAACATTAAAATATTTAAAAGATTATTAAATTTTTATTCTATATAAATGAATACTCTCCTGAAGATTCTAAATAATGCAAGCAATTCTAACTTGTTTAAAATGATTAGTGAGCTAGAATTAAATAAATGGTATTATATTATGGGTTGTGAATGTTTATAAACTAGGTATGGGGAGAAAATTTGTATAGAGCTTTATGATAAATTTAAAATTATTTTTCCCGACAGGTTTATTAAAATAATAACGAAATGGGACTTTCAGTTTTTTAAAGATGGCGATATTAAACTAAAGTATAAATGTAAGAACAGAACTAAAAATAATGTTTAATTTCACGATCTACAGTTCATTGTTTGAATAAATTTTTATTGATTTAATTTTTTTATATCTTATCTTATATCTTATTTTTGTGGGTGTGTTGTGTTTGTTTAGTAAATTACCCCCGAGTGCACCCAATCAACCCACTTACTATTTCCGACCATTTCGCTCTCCAATAGTTCATTAGAGAGTGAAAAAGTAATTTTAATCTATTGTTCTTGTTATTCAAGCTACATTTGTTTCTGTGAAAATGCCTTCACACCAGTAAAACAGCCTTTAATATGCATCAGCATATCGTGGCAGGATACTGTGTGGTTGTTGATGTAAATTCGTTCTATCACTCTGCCTTTGCATTCATGAACCCATACATTCGGTGCACAACGGTCAACTTGTCATCACTAAACATATCCATACTGTTGTGTATTACTGTTAACACATGGCCAACACTGAAACGACAAACCCGAGACAGAGCTGAACAGTACTGAGTGCAAACTTGACAGCGAAAATTAGCCCTGAGTAAACGAAACACATTTGTTTTTAAATAAGACACACAGTTCACACCAACATTTGATGTTTTGTGGTGTGAAGGGTACTGGTTTCTTTCTTCTCGCATATAGAAGATGTAGCAGGACTACCATAGTAAATCGATGTTTTGTTGTACCGTCTTGTTGTGAACAATATGATCCAACTATGAAATCATTGGTATGTTTTGCACCTAAAGAAATTCCTCGCCACTAACCCTGCTCGTACAGCAACATCCTATTTAAAACATCCCACAAAGCTGTATCCGTTTCGCTTTGTAATTTTACTGTAATGTCATAGTCAACATAATGTCATAGCCTAGGGTAAGTCGTAAATAAGCCCCTTATCGGCAGTCATTTTGTTGCTATTGTTTTACGCTATTGAGGAGGCACAGTGATTGCACACGAGGTCCATGTTTGAAAAATGCGGACAACAAGTCTCTATCCCAAACTTACTTTCTGTGGATTTCCTCAATCACGTGAAGCGAATTCCAGGACTGTTCCTCAGCTGAGCCACGCCTATTGCCTTGCTTTCCTACCGATACACCTTTAATAATCTAAAGATAACGCTAAGCCTAACAAATCTTCCTTCATTATTTGTTCTTTACTTCTGATCAAAAATAGCTCTTGGTTTGTTTTAAAAATTTATCGATCGATGTCAAGCATTAAAAGGCGAGAAGAAAGATGGGCACAGTGTCACAGATTTGGGAACAGCAACCAACCAGATGTGCCTGGTAATATTAAGATGGTTGTGTGTCAGAACTTTCGAATTTCACATTTCTGCCTTTTCTGAGTTCTTCTGACAAATGGTGGGTGTCAACAGTTCCCTCTGATTCGTATCATGCGTGACCTGTAACTCATAAAATAAACTACCAGCTTTTAGAACTGGCCACAGATGATCATTTTAAGTTAGAGTAGTGGTTATTCAGCTAGCCACTTACGTGTCAAGACGTCAGTTTGCATACTATTTCAACATTTTATGTCAGAACCATCTATAAATGAATATACAATATTGTAAAAAAGATGCATTTTACCTTTTAGCAAAGCTTCTTAAGTTCATTTAAGTATGATGTTAACAAATCGATACCTGCGCCTTCAATTCCAAAACATCTTCCATTTTATAATTAAAAGATGTGATTTACGTAGAAAAATGTTTCGAATAGAACAGTGAAAGATACTGAATCCTGTCATTCCGTCAGTTAATAGTTCTATATGTACAATGTTAAGAGTCATTGTCTACGGAATATGTATTATATTTTGAATAAGTATATTCTTATCGCCTAAGTATAACAATGTTTTAGAGTATATTAGTTCATAACACGTATTAAGAACAGATTTCAGCAGTGAAATTGGCTGATGGTTATTGACATGTCTGTTGTTAAATATTTTGATTTTTCGAAAAACAAGAAAAGTTGATAACAACTGAAGCACGTAAAGTCGGTGTACAACTGGGAGCAGACCTACTTCGTGGAGGTGAGAATTGCTCGGGGAACTTGGGAGTAGAATATGCAAAGCGATGCAAAGGAGCACGGAGAATAATGCAGAATTAAGTAGCCCAACTATTAAAGTGTTCTCTGGAGCGAACAAAGGAGTCTCTGAAATGGAAGGGGAGCGATGGGACACTCTGGAGGGAGCCCAGATGATATGCAGACGATAAGAGCGGAAGCTCGTCGAAATAAAAATCCTACAGTCAGAGGCTAAGTTATCCAAACACATTTTGTGTCTGTCAGAGAATATGACACGTTAATGTTGCACTAAAGACAGTATAATTACTTTCATCTGTCAAACAGGCTTTTCACTTTCTTGATGGTTGCAGCTATAGGCAGTTGATGACTGAAATAGGCTTTTCCATCACTTTTCAGATAACGTGCATTGCTGTGCCATTTACAAAATTATAAGTAAGAGGAATAACTATTTAAATAGCTAAACGTAAGAAACAGTACTTTTTATGTGCAATGATGGGCATAATTTATTTGATTGTTTTCTTGAGAATTACGAGGGTGAGTCAAATGAAAACCTTAAATGTTTTAAAAAATATTATTTAGCGTGCAGAAGTGGTACAAAGCTGTATCACTTTTCAACATAATCTTCCCCACGCTCAATGCAAGTCCTCCAGCGCTTACAAACTGGATAAATTCCTTTAGGAAAAAAATTCTGTTGGTAGTCCGCGCAACCACTCTTGCACCGCGTGGCGTACCTCTTCATCTAAACGGAACTTTTTCCCTCCTATTGCGTCTTTGAGTGGTCCAAACATATGGAAATCACTTGGGGCAAGGTCTGGTGAGTATGGTGAATTAGAAAGACACTCAAAATGCAGGTCTGTGATTGTTGCAACTGTTGTACGGGCAGTGTGGGGCCTTGCGTTGTCATGTTGCAAAAGGACACATGCTGACAGCAATCCACGTCGCTTTGATTTGATTGCAGGCCACAGATGATTTTTTAGGAGATCTGTGTATGATGCACTGGTGACAGTGGTCCCTCTAGGCATGTAATGCTCCAAAATGACGCCTTTTTGTCCCAGAAGAGAGTCAGCATAACCTTCCCTGCTGATGGTTCTGTTCGAAGCTTCTTTGATTTCGGTGATGAGGAATGACGCCATTCCTTTCTCGCTCTCATCGTTTCCGGTTGGTGGAAGTGAACCCAGGCTTCGTCCCCAGCAACGATTCTTGCAAGGAAGCCATCACCTTGTTCAAAGCGCCGAAGAAGTTCTTCACAAGCATCAACACGCCGTGCTCTCATTTCAGGAGTCAGCTGCCGTGGCACCCAGCTTGCAGACACTTTGTGAAACTGGAGCACATCATGCACATTGTGGTGTGCTGACCCATGAGTAATCTTTAAACGTGCTGCAATGTCAATCAGTGTCACTCTGCGGTTTTCCTTCACTATGGCTTCAATTGCTGAAATGTTCTGTGGAGTCACAACTCGTTGTGCCTGACCCGGACGAGGAGCATCTTCCACTGAAGTCACACCATTTGCGAACTTCCTACTCCATTCGTAGAATTGCTGCTGTGACAAACACGCATCACCGTACTGAACCTTCATTCGTCGATGAATTTCAATAGGTTTCACACTTTCACTACGCAAAAACCGAATAACAGAAGCTGTTCTTCCATGGTGCAAGTCGCAAGTGGGGCGGCCATCTTTATACTGATAATGCGTCGGTATGGGTGCATCTGCACTATGTTGCCACCTATAGGCCATTCTGCACGCTGTTTGTAACACGCTTACCAACTCGTATAATAACGAGCTACAATTTTTAAACGGAACACTTTTTTATACTGTCATGTAACTGTTGTATTTAAACCATCTGCATATGTGTCAATGTAAATCAAATTCATATTAACCAAAGTTAGTTAGGGAGCTAGTAACTTTGGAAGTGTTAGAGATGAATGCTATATGTTGTGCGTAACTGACTGGGTTAAGACAGACGCTCTGGCGGCAGAATTTTCATTTAAATGAAGTGTCTGAACGAGTGCGAGATTTCCCGAATGTGAAACTCAATGCGATTTCTAAACGGCCTTTGGACGAGGTGTAAAGTTAGTGATGTCACAGGAAACAGAGTATCTCAATGCGCTGTTTGAAGTCACCTAAGGTTGCGGATTCAGTAACATGTAAACGATTACTTAGATATCCCTACAAGAAGAAATATATTTTTGTTAAATTGGGCCAGTGTATAGCCCACAGCGTCCTTTCAGTCTTGCAGGAACTCTGTTGCTCGCTTCTTGCACAACACAACGCCCAGAATGAGCTGCATGACGATGGCAATGCATTGACCTACATCCTTTAATCGTTCCTATCATGACCAAATCTATCTGCGATTATAAATACGTAGTTTAGTCATGGGGAGTTAAATTTTTATGGCTCGAGGAGTACGAAACAATATATTTACTTCTAATAGCAGTAGGAGTAGTAGTACGTACATCTACACTGGTGCGCGAAACATATCGACAAAAGTGTCCAAGGTGGGAGCCAGTCAGGGAATAGTTTAGGGTATTGGTTTAAAAAGTCTTTACAAGTTTTCTCCCAGAGTAACTTCAGATGCGCCTTTAAGAACTGAGGCAGTTATCTCTGGTTAAAGTTGCTGACAAGAGACGCACTCAGCCATCTGCTGAGGTCGCTGGAATTCACGCTATCAGTTTAGGAAGTAGCGGGCTTGGGAGGCAGAACACATATGTGGACGTTAAAGGGTTCTGCAGAGCAGAACACAGTTGCTTCTCTCTCTTGTGATCCAGACACTGACTAGAACAGACATCTTTCTCGGGCGGCAGAGCTTCTCTGTATTTCATGACTGGCCAACAACAGAATTTAACAGGAACCGCCACTTCTCCCTTTGCCCACTTACTTAATTTGTTCAACCTCCTAGACTGGACTACACCTGGTAACTTCCTACTTAGGTGCACACCTTTTGTATACTGAAATGCGTGCTTTTTATTTCTCCTGTCCCCATTTTATATCAGCCCTAGACGCTCACTTCCAAGTTCTGACCGCTTGACCACACGTACAAAAGTAACTTTCGTCAGACATGTCAGTGCCTTGTAAAACAGCTCGATGAAAACTGGACTTCACACGGGAAGAATTGTTCCATTATAGTACCTAAGGTAACTGAAATAAATAGGCGATGAGCCAAACAGAAATGACGCTGTACTTATAAGATAATTGTTCGGAACTCGCCAAGATGTACGACGGTCCGTGGACAATACAAAAAGAGGGACGTTGTTCTTAACAGATGTGCACTGACAATGGACGGCAATGCTCGCTCGGTAACGAGCTACCATGCTGTCCACATGTTTGGGAAGGAATTCTTGTGGTAGGTTTCTCTACCAGTGCGGCTGACAACTGCTGCACAATCGTTGGTGCATATAGACGTAATGTGTCTCCCCAACGCATTCTACACTTGCTTGGTGGGATTTAAGTCGCGGGGTGGGGCACGTCAGTCCATTCGTCGAAAATTCCCTCGTTCCAAGAGATCCTCCGCCTATGTATACATCTACATCTATATCTACATAGATGCTCCACAAGCCACCGTGCGGCGCGCGGTGGAGGGTCCCCAGTACCACTATTTTTCTTTTCCCTTCTTGTTCATTCGCAAATAGAGCGAAGGAAAAACAACTGTCTATATACCTTCGTATATGCCCTATTTTCTCGTGTGTTATCTTGGTGGTCCCCACGCGGAATGTACGTTGGAGGCTGTAGAATCGTCCTGCCGTCAGATTCAAATGCCGGTTCTTTAAATTTATTCAACAGTGTTCCTCGAAAAGAAAGTCGCATCCCCTCCAGTGATTCTCATGAGGTCTGGAAGGACATCGGTAACACTTACGTGTTGTTCTAACCTACCAGTAACAAATATGGCAGCCCGTCTCTGAATTGTTCTGAAGACCTCCTTTACTCCGACCTGGTACGAACTCCACTCTGTCAATTCAGGAACACGTTACAATAGTTTACTTTTTGCGGTCTCCTTTACAGATGAACCACTCTTTCCTCAAATTCTGCCAATAAACCGAAGTCGACCATTCGCCTTCCCAACATAATCCTCACGTGCTCCTCGCATTTCATACCGCTTTACAATGTTACGCCCAGGTATTTAAACGACGTGACTGTCGAGCAGGGTACTACTAATGCTGCATTCCGACATCACAGGTTTGTTTTTCCTACCCATCCGCACTAACTCACATTTTTCCACATTTAGAGCTAGCTGCCACTCATCATACCAACTATAAATTTTTGTATGTCCATCCTTTTAGCAGGAGGTCTCTGGGACGACGGCCGTTTACTATCGTGACAAAAAATAAAAACACCTACAGCCGTCCTTACGATTTTATTTTATTTTGTCACTACCAGTTTCAACCCCTCATTGCGTTATCTTCAGGCTGTTTTTGATGCGGTACAGGTTGACATGATCTGCGTATCCAGTAATGATGGCAACTGATGGGTTATGCATCGGGATCATATCAACCTGTGCCGCATCAAAAATAGCCTGAAGATGACGCAATGAAGTGTTGAAACAGGTAGCGAAAAAATAAAGTAAAATCGAAAGGACGGCTGTAGGTGTTTTTATTTTTTGCCAACTATAAATGTTGTCTAAATCATCTTGTATCCTCCTAGTCACTCAACTTCGACTTCCAGTAAACCACAGCATTATCAACTAACAACCAAAGATTACAGCCCACCCTGTCCGCCAAATCATTGATGTATGTGGAGAATGACATTTCCTGGTGCACTCCTGACGATACCCTTGTCTCGGACGAACACTCGCTGTCGAGAACAACATACTGGGTTCTATAACTTACGCAGTCTTCGAGTCACTCACATATCTGAGAACCTGTTCCATATGCTCGTATCTTCTCTAATAGCCTGCAGTGGGCCTCCGTGTCAAACGATTTCCGAGAATATAGGAATATGGACTCTGTGTGTTGCCCCTCAGCCAGAGTTCGCTGTAGATTGTGTGAGAAAATGGCAAGCTGAGTTCGCACGAGCGATGCTTTCTAACGCCATGCTGATCCGTGAACGTAAGATTCTCGATCTAAAGAAAATTTATTATATTCGAATGAAAATGTGTTCGAGGATTCTGCAGGAAACTGATGTTAGGGCAGGGCTTAACAACTGGCCGGTTTTGAGCGCGAGTACTCGCGTCTGCTCAGGCACTTGCTCGCGAGCAGGTGCATGGTGGCGGAGTAGGGAGGGAGGGGAGGGAGGGGAAATGCCCGCGCACGTTTCAATAGGGCCGCAGCTTGCCTATTGAAATCGCGCCGACTGTGTAACGTTTAAAGTACTACGATCAGCTCGCGAGCAGGTGCATGGTGGCGGAGTAGGGAGGGTGGGGAGGGAGGGGAAATGCCCGCGCACGTTTCAATAGGGCCGCAGCTTGCCTATTGAAATCGCGCCGACTGTGTGACGTTTAAAGTACTACGATCAGCTCTAACAGTCACTTCGCTGGTTAAGAATCATGTCAAGTCGCCGTTGTGTAACCCCAACCATGCTTTCGCAGTTGGGAGGAATTGTATCCGTTTACAGAAAAAGATGGTGTTTGCAAAATGTTTAGTATGTCACAAAACGCTGAATTCTTTTAGGATTTTTAATTTGCAGCGACATTATATGTCGTACCACGCGAAAGACTACGGAAGTGGAAAATGTGATGGACCAGATCGTGCACAGGAAGTTATTAAACTTAAAAGAAAGCTATCCGAAGAAGATCTGGACAACGAAGAAAAATCAACTGAGGCAGCTCTCAGAGTGTTACAAAATTGCTTTGCTTTTAGCAAAATCCCTGCGCCCCTTCACTGATGGCGACTTAATAAAAGAATGTTTGGTAGTTGCAGCGGAACATTTGTGTCCATCTCAAGTTGAACAGTTTCGGATTGTGCCATTATCTAACATGACCATTATGCGTCGCATACAGGACATGGCAGACGACGTCCAGAGCCAGTTTGCAAATATCTGTAAAGATTTTATGGCTTATTCTCTAGCTCTGGACGAAAGTGTTGATATCACTGGAACAGCGCAGCTTGCCATATTTATTAGAGGTGTTAAAAGAGATCTTCAGGTGAGGGAGGAGCTCCTCGATGTAGTAGCCATGAAGAACACTACAACCGGAGGTGATATTTTAAGTAGTATTGAAGAAAGTGTTGAAAATATAGGATTGTCGTGGAATTCTTTAGTTTCAGTGTCTACAGACGGTGCACCAGCGATGACACGGAAAAAATCAGGTTTCGTTGCGCTGTTGAAGGAGAAAACGCAAAAACTGACCGTGCCGAATCAAATATGGGGCGTTTACTGTGTGATCCACTAGGAAAACTTATGTGCAAAGAGTATCACTCTAAAAAATGTGATGAGTGTTGTTGTTCGTACAACTAATTATAGAAGGAAGCATGGGCTACAACACAGACAATTTAAAAGCTTTCTTGAGGATGTAGAAAGTCAGTGTGGTAGCCTGCCTTATTACAGCGACGTCCGCTGGCTTAGTCGTGGCGAATTATTAAATCGATTTTTTTGCCTATTAGATGAGATAAATATGTTCATGGAAATAAATAACATGTGTGTTCCTGAATTGAAAGAGCCTTCATGGAAATGCGATCTCGCATTCTTAGCAGATTTAAGTAGCCATCTGAATGCTTTGAACATTTCACTACAAGGTAAAGATCTGCTAATTACTCTTTTCATAGATCGAATACGACCTTTTAAAATGAAATTGACACTTTGGGTGAGTCAGCTGGAAACAGGAAATCTAGCTCATTTTCCTAAATTATCATCCATGCAAGATGTTCACAAAGACTGTGAACGTTATTCACATAGTTTAGCTGCCCTTAAGGAAGAATTTGATCAACGCTTTCAAGATCTGACAGCACTAGACAGTGATTTTGATCTGTTCTCCTCTCCATATTCAGCTAATATTGAAGAGATTCGTCCTGAGCTGCAACAGAAATTATTGACCTGCAGTGTGACAGAGAATACAGACACAAATTTCAGAACGAGAAAAAAATTTTGGAATTCTACAGACACTTCCCTCAGGATAGATTTCCTCGTTCGCACAAACTGGCGGCTACAATAATATCAATGTTCGGTTCCACGTATGTTTGTGAACAACTGTTCTCTGCAATGAAATGTAACAAGACGCGCCTGAGAAACGCATTGTCTGATCGAAATTTAAACTGCACGCTGCGCCTACGTTGCACAAGAACAATTACTCCGAACATAGACGCAATTATAAAGGGCAATAAGTACAAGTTAACCGAGAATCCCACACTTAAGTGACACCTTTTATTGTGTAATAGTTCACAAATTAATACGAATGTAGAGGCATACCCTAAGCTAATAAAATTGTGTGGCACGTGTACATTCTCCTTTATTTGTTTCATTTGTCGCAGTAATAATTCGTGAGTGATATCCCTGCAGGTGGCCGCGGATTTACATTGACTGGCGGCAGCTGTTGTGTGCACCACGTGACTCTCCCCACTCTCCGCTCTGGTCCGGTAGTGGGGGTAGCGTGCTCGCGCTGCTCCGGTGCTCGCGCCTTGCTGCTCACAGCTTGCTCCGCGAGCACGTATGTTGTGAAGCCCTGTGTTAGGGCTATTGGTCTGTAGTTTTGCAGATCTGTTCTTTTGCCCTTCTTACATACAGGTGTTACCAACGCTTTTTTTCCAGTCGCTTGGGAGTTTTCGCTGGATGAAAGGTTCGCGATAAATGCAAGACAGGTACGGGGGCCAATGCTGTACAGTGCTCTTTGAAGAACCAACTTATTCCATCTGGACCTGGCGACTTATTTGTTGTCAATTCATCTCGTAGTTTCTCTACATCAGGTTGCTGATTACTATGTCGTCCATTCGATGGCCAAACGACGGTATGTTTGTACGATTCTCCTGCGTGAACTACTTCTTGGACCTGAAACTGAACGCTTCGGCTTTCGTTTTGCTGTCTTCGACTGCCACACCAGACTGGTCATTCCGGTCACGCATTGTCATCCACAATAATGAAGTCAGGACCGAATGCATTCGTGGAAAGACGCACCTATGGAGGAGTACGGTGTCATAATAACGTTGGCCGGTGAGTGAGTCGCATTCGACGATTTGGAGGTCAGTATGCCCAAGCAATATTATGTCTCCTCGCACTGTAACAGCAGGATTACGAAAACGATCATATTCGACAGTGTTCCTGGGTGCATTGCGGGTACCCACATCTCACCATATGAGGGTGCGTCCAGGATCGCTACTGAGATTCTCATCCAAGAAGAGCACGCAACCGCACTTCTCGTTGGTTCAGTCGCAAACCGTGCCGCTGGTGTGACGCTGTCAACGGAACAGAACGTAGTGGCCGTCCGGCAGAGAGAACACACTCACGCAGAGGCCGGGCCATTGTGAAGCTTGAGACTGCGTGCCTTGCAGTCCTATTATATGTGGTTGTAACTACACCCGCCTTTGACGTGGGTCCTTTCCCTGTGTCTCAATTTAGCGGTCATCTGCTGCTGTAGTTATCCATGATCGGCCACCTCCTGCCCTTCGGGCACCAGTGTCTGTGTTTCGGAACGCTCCGCATGCAAGTGAAACAATATTGTGAGCAATAACCTACTGATGGGCTACACTTCTTCCAGTTTCTCTTACCTTTGTGAAGTCGTCCAAACGTTGTCTCTGGGCCATGTTGTTTTGAAGAACATTACCACGGTGCACTGTAACTGCTCCATGGCACATGTACTGCCTTTTCCTGTTCCTTGAATTGTCTTGTGTTGCGGGGCTGGCCCCATTTGACGCTGAACTTACGCTGACCTCATGCCAGACGATCAACTGTCAGTGCACGATTGAGAGACCTCTTGCAACATGCTCCCACACTTTTATTCATTCGCACCTTGTTATTAAAGTGTTACATTACGTTATCTACCCGGTCTTTAAGGTTTGCAGAGCAGTATAGTAGTCTGTATGTATACTGTGTGTATGGAACTGGGGACAAGGAAACGACGGATAGGCTCCGTCCCCGCCGTAGCCCTCAGTGGTTCTCAACCCTGCAAGGTTATTGTGCGGTTCGGCCCCCAGTGGACCTTCACGCGAACCTCTCATACCAGACGAGTGTAACCCGAAATGTTTGCGTGATAGCGTAATTATGGTGTACGCATACGTGGAGACAGTGTTTGCACAGTAATCGCCAAAATAGTGTAACTGAGGTGGATTCGTGCCGGGGACCGGCGGGCGGTACAGAAGTAGTATCGCTCATGAGTAGCTGTTTCAGATGGGATTCACAGAGGAATTAAGAAGGATCTGAAGAAGACCATCACGTTTAGTTACAGATTAGTAAGCGCGAAAGCGTCTCGGAGATGCTCAGTCAATGCCTGTGGCAAACGCTGCGAGAACATCGTTCCGCGTCAAGGTATGGTTTAAATTTCAGAGAGCGTGCGTTCCTATAAGAGTAAACCGATATATTGCTTCCTCCTACGTACATCTCGCGGAAAGACCATGGAGCTAAAATTAGAGAGAGATTCCTAGAAGAGTCAGCCTGTTTACTGCTTCCTCCCACGCACGTCTAGTGGAAAGACCGTATTGTACGAACCACACGAAAAGACTTCCTTTGCCAAGGGCGTAAGAGTGCGTATGGGGTATCACAGGTCAACGCATGCGCACCAAGCACACGTCGCGAAATTACAATTTACTCTCCCCTCCAATGTTGATACGATGTCCCTTGTAGGCAACAGTAGGTAACACCTGGTCGCCAGTTCGTTGAACTCTCACCTTTGATATTACATTGATCGCTGCACACAAAAAGACCTATACTGCCGCTGGTAATTATTTTTTAATTAACATCTTACGATGCCAAGACCTTTTTTAGATCAGCGCCAGAGTATTTCATGCAGCTAATAAAATGGATAAAAATATTGACAGCGATCATGACAAATTTACGGAAAACTATACAGTAGTGTTACTATGAATACTCCTACGTACACTGTTCACAGATGTGCGACCGCACCTAATACGTCGCATCCTACAGCCGCGGAGCTTGCTGTGTGTTTCCTTGTTTCAATTTTAAAATATTCCAGGCTATTATGCCGTGGTCTAAGGGATTTCAATTCAAAACTCGACGTTTCGCCCCCATCTGTGGAGGACATTTTCAAGGGGAACGTAGCTTTGTTGAATGTCCGATTCACACCCTGGCACGCTAATGACTACAGCAAAACTCCCGCTTCCACGCAATGGAGTGACGTCTCATGTTTTGAATACGCGAGTGCAACCGGCAGTCAGTAGCGAGCCAGGGCGTGAAACGGACATTCAACAAACCTACAATCCCTCCTGAAAATGTCCTCCACAGCTGGGGACGAAACGTCGGGTTCTGCAGTTAAATCCCTTAGATCACGGTATAATAGCCCGGAATATTTTATTAAATGTAACAGTTCCGGCCGTGAAAGTTTATATATATATATATATATATATATATATATATATATATATATATATATATATATAGCCCAGGAAAACAGCACATTTTGTTATAAACTAATGCTATGACCTCCTGTCATTCTTATTTTCCAATGGGAGCCAAGAAAGCGGGTTGTTACCTTAGAAGGCAATTAAGGTGTTCCACACACGATAAACGTGTGGCTGTGAGTCATCTTTATACTTTCACAGGCCACTGCCCATAATATTGCTTCTTGGAGACGCTAAAATTGACGGAGGAAGACTAATATCCATGTCCACGACAGATAACCTCCCAAGAAACTTTTAAAGCTGTGAAGCGTATGAAAAACGGGAAATCACCGGATCCGGATGGAAAAACATAGAATTAAAAATGCAGTTCCTATGGCTGTGTGTGATATCTTGGCCCATCTGTGTAATAAGTGTTTGGAAGGAGACCAGGTAAACAAGAAATGGAAAAGTCTATTATTACTTCAGCCTATAAGAAGGAGAATAGGTAGGATCGTGGAAATTGCTGGGGCGTAAGTGTGATGCCATCAGGTGGGCAAATATACGGGAGGACGTTAAACGAAAGAACGGAGATATCTGAAGGGCAGAATGGTTTTAGACTATGGTGCTCGCGTATTGATGGAATTTCACTTTACAACACGATCTGTTCACTAGTATGAGTAGTAGTGGCATGTCAACTATTTACATCAAAGCTGCTAGTCATTTCTGTACGAACTGTGTGAGCGCCGCGAAAGTGGGAAATACAGTGTCACCCTGTTACAAACAGGCTACGCCAGTAGTGTGTTATAGCACCAACGCTATTTGAGATCTATGTGGAAGAAGCATTTAAAGCCTGGAGGAACAATTATGGAGGCATGGGAGTCGCTGTGGGTGATAAAATCTTGTACACACTTTTCTTTGTTAATGACCAAGCCATCGTAGCAAGAGACCGTGACTGTGCTGAGTACGTGCGTCGGAAGTTAAAAGAGGAGTACGAAAGATGGGGCGTCACAATAAGCAACACAAAAAATCCAATATCTGATGGTTGGCGAGAGTACCACGGAGGATCCGGAGACTGAAGGCAGTAAGATCAGAGGATGTAAGTCTTCAGCACTTCAGGGACAGTGTTATCAGGCGGAAAAAGTGAAGATGATATAAATAATGAAATAGGGCAGGGCAGGAGGGCTGTGCGACAACTGAACTCGGTCCTTTGGAATAAGGACCAATCGTTCAAGTGTTGAAAACATCGCTAAGCACGGAACAGAAACATAGTTACTGAACAAGCGTCAGAGAAACGAGATGCTTGTACTAGAGATGGACTTTTTGAGTCGACATTGTGGCATCTCCAGGACGAACCACGTACCAAATACCAACATTAGAAATGACACTGTTGTCGGTAAATCAATAATAGACACCAAATAACCGAAGCGTCTAAAATGGTGTGGGTATATGCAAAAGATGGACAATAGCCGATGCCCAAAGAAAGTGTGGCAGCGGAAAGATGAAAGCGTGGGCGACTAGAAGGAGCTGCAGTCGAGAGGTCCGAGACGAGATAGACGACAGCGGACTACAACAAGGAGACTAACATGTTCGGAAGAAATGGAAAACAGGAAGCGAGAAGGGGCCCCAACCGTAGATTACTCGCTAGATGATGATGAAAGACGCTTACCGATGAAACAGCATGACTGCTCTAGTTAACATACAGGGCTAATTACCTACTAACGTCACAGGACTATTAATTATGATAGCTTAAATGTTAGCCAATATTAAGAGGAAAGTTATATCTTTCAATAATATTTATTGACTTCTAAAAAAGTTGCTCAACGAACGTGCAAGAAAAAACTGATAAATTTGCGAAGTACGAAGCCGGTTATATGGTTTTGAAAATGTCTAACAAAACTCTTTCTGTCGCTTACGTTGCGCTTACTACTGATAACCTAAAACACACACTGGGATGTTGTTATAGATTCAGCACAGCTTCTAGAGAGCCACGCGGATGTGTGCGATGTGGCAAGAGTTGGCGGGAACGTAACTGAAGCTGATGGTGATTCCAGGAACTGTGGCGATACGGTTGCCTGCAGATCTGCAGGTATGCAACCAGCAGTACAGATCTCGGCTCAAATGCCGCCAAGTAGGCGGAACCAGTTCGCTGTGATCGCTCTTTTTTTGTGATTCATTCATTTTTACTCGTTCACCGTTTATATGTGCATAGTATGTGGTTCTTATGAAAAACTGAAAATTAGTAGCATTGGTGAGTTTTTATTCATTACGGAATTCTCACACACTTGTAGAAGTAATTTTCGTGATTCTGCAATACTTATCGTTTAGCCAACTGTAGCGTTGTTTCGCTGATTGCAGTGAAATAAACTGAGGTGACGCACGAAAAACCGGCCCCGAGTACAGACTGCTCGCCAATTACGCACGATTTGTTGACCGCTACAAGCATAATAGATAAACATGTAATAGTTTAGCAGTAAAGAAACAACAAAGAAGCTAATGCAAACAACAACTTCGAAACAAGAGATGACGATTGTTAGGCGACAATGAGGTCGTCTTTTCATGTTCCACTCTGTACCACTGAAATAATATTGTAGAAGTTATCATATTCTCTTTAGAAAATGTGGCACTAAACACCCGATTATGGAGCGTGCGCTTCATTCGGTTGTAAGTCGGTCTGCCTTCCATAACAATGAACATGCTGTTTTACCTTGGAAAAAAAAAGACGGAAAATGGCCACTCGTGTGTGCCGTGCCGATTTCCTTTGCATGTTTAATAAGAAAAAAACTTGCCTTTTTATAAGTATGTGTTCTGCTCCTTATCGAAACAGTAAGTAAGCTGATATGCCCTTTTGTTACCTGGGAAGATGTATGTATTACATGCACTATGTTTTACGTAATTATAAAATACCTTTTAATTACCGGTCGTGGACGCTGAATAGAATACGAAAAGAACCAGAAGTCCAGAGTTCAAGAAAGGTTTGAAAGGATCTAGAATGGGCGTGCACAGCTAACGAAACGAGCAACTCGATACTGAACTAATTAGGAGCAGTCGGCAGTGGAACTGCGACGAGTGGCCACGCGAAGAAGGACGAATCCAGCCAACGGAGACCGAGACCAAGACGGAGTTGGGAAGGGGACCAAAGCTGGAACGAGACCGGCCGACGTGTCGATGCGGGAACGAGACCGACCGTTTCCTGTTCCCAGAGACTACAAACAGAAAGCCACGACCGAATTGAACTATGAAAGACCGTTCCTTAGAATTCGTACCTCGCTCCTTCCGTTCATCTCGGTGAACTGTTCCTTTGGAGCTGTTAGTTCGCGAACGACCCATCTCTACTGCCAAGCAGCACGTTTGAAGGGCACAGCTACGCAACTGTGTGTGACAGCACACTGTAAGGGCTCTCATGCTCTCTCCTTCCCTCCCTCCCTCCCTCCCTCCCTCCCTCCCTCCCTCTCTCTGTCTGTCTCTCTCTCTCTCTCTCTCTTCGCTCTGTCACCCACACTCGCACACTGTAAGGGCTCTCATGCTCTCTCCTTCCCTCCCTCCCTCCCTCCCTCCCTCCCTCTCTCTGTCTGTCTCTCTCTCTCTCTCTCTCTTCGCTCTGTCACCCACACTCACTATCAGAGCCTGTTGTCTGTTGCAAAAGAAGATATGTGCAGCAGTGTGAGCTCCGCAACCAATATAGCCTTACTACTACTCGTAATTCCTCCAACACTGTGAAACAAAGCTAATGGCGACGTTCACTGAATAACATCCCGGTTTGCGCTACGTTGTTTAGAAACAGTGGTACAATTTTCATTTGGCAAGGTGAGGCAACTGGAACCTAATTACGTGGCAAGGTGAGAAATTTTCTCACAACACCTAGGTTGCGCCAGTGGGCGCCTTCTGCCTGTAACTTGCGCCATGCAAACCGCTGCGTTTACTCTTCTCAGCGGTTCGACGGCCCTGTGGCCTCCATTATACATCGCAACCGCTGGTCAGCGTAACTTACTGTCAACAGGCCCGCGCCTGGCTATAACTTGTGCACTCAGTAATGTTGTACCGAATCTAACTTTCCTAACTGTGGTGCTGCTACACTCTTATTAAAGTCTCTCTGGAAAATATTCGCAGTTGTACCTAATTCATCACAATTGCATACAGATTAGTAGTGGGTGTTAATCAAATAATTCCTAAAGTTTCGTTATTTACTAGCGTTATTTGTTTCTGACATTAAGAAATGTGTTTTAGAGCACAAAAGTCTTGCAGATAGCAATGTAATGTAATATTTTCACGTCGTCAGTGAACAATAAATATTCGCATCCATCACCATGGTTAAAACTTGTAACAACATATAATAAGACCGCTGGGTGCTTATTACACTATAACGATACTGTTGCCTCTCTCAACTGCCTTAATGTAGAAGCAGATATTCTAGTGACAGATAATTTAGGAAAGCGGATAATGTTGGGCTATCTATCAAGAACAGCTATTGTTATCAGAACACCAACAGCCGAAGACAAGCACTTTTAAATATGCACAGGTTAGCCATCTTCCACCCATATGACAACCACTGGATAGTTACAGAGAAAGATCGCATTTCCGTAGTAATGAATATGACAGAGATTACCATAGAAACAGACAATATGGGAATAAAAACAATTGTTATCAAGGGAGACAGAATAACTTCAGACACAACAGTTCAGCGTGCAGTTACGATTCCGGGAGAAATTCTCCACCACATGACCGACAAACAAGAAACTATGTAAACTACCCACAAAACGACAGACCTGAATTCCATCAGAACTGGCGGGATTCAAACAGAGCAGGGCACTCTCGACAAGGTGAATTTTTAGAAGTGAGGTCTCCTAATCCCAATAACGATGCACGCCAACAAAGAGACAGACAATGACTCGCACCGCAGGCAGCCGCGTGCGCCGGCTGGCTCAGAGAAAAATAACATAGACGCTAACCTTGAGAAAAATTCCAGTATTCTTTACCGACGTATACCGCACGATAATTGCGTTGAAGTTGAAACTCTGCGTACTAGGAAGAGTAAAGGTTTCCACCACATTTCTCATGTAAAACCGTTTATTGAAAGATAATCTGTTTTTTAACTTAGTCTTTGCCATAAAACTTTCACTTCATGCATTAGTACAATTTGTCACGCTGAGAAACTGTTAACATGCAACAATGTTTTGAAGTTAACTATCCAGTCTAGAACCTAGGGAACATTTTTAAACAGAAATTACGAATGCATTGTTATAGTGAACAGACGACACAGTGTTGTTATTTGTACATTCTTGCTTGTTAGTTGCACGATTATGTAACGACTATAAGGCTTACATACTTAGAACATATACTGGTACTGCTAATGAGATTTTAATGCAACATTTTGGTTTACTTGAAGATACATTCTGGATTTAAAGTACTTTCTGTGAGATACCAGATGACACAGTTTATGTGACAACTACACGATTTTATCACGACGCTACTAATGAGTGACAATTTACAATGTTGCTTTTGCGGTGTTTCTGTTTTCTATCTGCACAGTTTTTCTGAATTATTCTCGAAAGTAAAACATGTTTTAGTAATAACCTTTGTGGTATAGCTACAATGAGACAGCCTTTTCCGTAGTACAACAATACGTTACAGCACAGTACTTTCTTCATTACGGCAATAAGCGTAATAACTAAGATATCTATACGCAAAGCATTTCACTTTTGTTTATCATGATGTAAGTTCAAAAATGGTTCAAATGGTTCTGAGCACTATGGGACTCAACTGCTGTGGTTATCAGTCCCCTAGAACTTAGAACTACTTAAACCTAACTAACCTAAGGACATCACACACATCCATGCCCGAGGCAGGATTCGGACTGCGCGCCTAGAGCCGCGAGACCACCGCGGCCGGCATGAGGTAAGTACATTGACTTCTGCAGAACTTAGCTTTCGGAGGACGATAACTACGACATTTCCACAGAGATTATCTTACAACATGACACACAGTTTAGCGCTACAGTACACGTATTTGAGTGATTAATTTTGTACTTAAAACATTTATTTTTAAAGGTTTTTGAAGTACAATGATACAAAGGTTTTCCGTAATACATTTCATTCCATTGTTGTAATCTGTAACACCTGAGGGTATAATTACATTAATCCTCAGGGGGGTACACGCTTACTTTGTGTACCATGTGTGTGGCAAGCACAAGGAGCCCTAGCTAATATGGTATTTGCTTATACAACTTTACACATCGGTACCATATTTCTCCAACACAGAATTACATAGCTACCTGATTATTTAACAGAGAAACAAACATTTTTTTTACTACGTCAGTGACAGATGTTTACGCAATTACGCAGTTGGATAACTTCACACTTATGAAACTGTATTTTGTATGTACTTTGTGAACTCTTCATATTTTTTCGGAACCATTGTGATACTATGAGAGCTTTGAATGATGTATTTGGTATGGGATCATGATTTTTAAAGTACGTTTGAGGCAGATGACACTTTTGACATGAGCAGAGAATTTTTTTTTTTGGTTTTGAAAATATTGGAGGAAGCTACGACGATTTTGAGAGTTGACTGAGGTGTTATGATGTTATTATTACGATGACTATGTGTATTATGCTGTTGCGGTATGTTTATGATAAATAAGCTGATGCTACATGATATATTTGATTATGCTACGTATCTGTTATGATGAAATATTGAAGAATTGTCGACGAATAAGGTAAGGAATAATGAGTAGTGGTTAGGGACTCTGGTTTGTGAAAAAGGTTGTTGGAAACCAAGAATCGTATTTTAAGAGTTATGAAATATATGTAAAAGCGTGAATGTATTACAATGCCGACGAAAATTTTTTGGACACTGTTATATCAATAGGATTTTGTTTCTACAGATTTGTAACGCAAATTCTTGACCTGTGAAATATTTTTATATAAGACTGTCACTGTAGCGGAAACTGCTGTCGTAAATATTTCGGTAAGAAAGTTAAGTGACCACCTTCACGTAATGTGTCGTGGGCACCCAGCTGCACGACAGACGCCTGGAAAAAAGCCATTAGTGTGTGCCTTTCAGAGGCACAGGTGGAGATAAAAAGAGAGACTATTAACCTCGCTATTGACAGTTCTTTGTGGAAAGCATCGCAAATACAACACGCTCAAACTTGAAAACATGATTACACTGTGGAGCTCGTAATTTATGATATTTACTAAAATGCCTCATGAAATGATGAGAAACATTTCACATCTGTTGTCTTGCTAGTTGAAAGATTGTTTACTGCATTATGAAATGCCATATGGCTAGTGAATGACGTTTCACGCCTTGCTTTGCCTATTTTGTTTAATATCTAGTTTCTAGCTGCACTGCAGCAATGGTTAAAATAAAATTTTGTAGATGTACTAATATAGATATTTTATGCCTACAGATCCAGTAAATAAATAATTTAATGATCTACTTCCAAAAAAAAAAAACGAGGGAGCACAAAAAGACATTTCCCTTCACAGGAAGTGCATAGATAATTTTTGTCAATGACTTGGTACATTTTTGGTACAGTAAGTAAAGGTGATGCATCACTCTAGTGTTAAGATGTGACATAGGTATTATACATGGCCATTTTTAGTGTAATATTCTTTCTGCTTCAGCTTTGTCATATTTAGGTATAAGTTATTGCATTTGCTGCTGCTGTTTGCCAGGCATAGTGCTACTGAATTTCACTATGTATTATACTCTGTTAAGCCAGTTTTACTACAGATTTATTTTTCTTGTTTGCTGCGCATTGCCTTATATTAGTTGTAATATTGCATTTGCTTTGCTAATTTATGCTGCTTGCTTTGCCAATTTGAATTTTTTTTCATTGCTGTTTGTATTAATTGATTTGTGCTGCTGCATTGCCTCATCCCTTAGTTTAGCATCTGAGCTCAGTAGATTTAAGTTAGCTTAAGATGGGGTAGGCTATATAAGAGAACGAGTTGTGATGAATTGGAAGAAATGCATTGAGAAGCTATAAGAAAATGGTTTGGACAAAAAAGTATTTTGAAAGAGGATATGAACAAAAAAGTCGGGTTTAGGGACAACAGGTTTAGGTAGAATTTTCTTGGAAATAAATGATGAGGTAAGATAATGGAAAATAAATAATGAGGTAAGAAACATGTGAACATATAAATACAGAAAGCATGCTTGGATAGGATTTTTTGGGTGGAAACAAATGTTGAAATAAGACGAAAGATCTATGGAATGAAGTTTTAGGTTGGACTGCAGTACCAAATGTTACACTGGAAACAAACCCTGTCCTTTCCTCCTGTGTTATTCTGGTATGTGTTTGTGTACTCTTGTGTATTTGTGTTTTTCCTGTCTTTATGCGTTTATCTGATAAGAGATATGTTGTAGAATTTTTCTAATACTATGTTATTTACTTTGTAAAGATGTTTAGACATTATTTATTCTGTTTCGTTGCTCATGTGTGAAGCTGATGTTTCAAAAGTTATTCTGATCTTTTACGTATGTACTTATGTCATAATTCTTGTAACACTGATGTTTGTTTCTATTCTTTTGTAAAGCCTGTTTTACTAAAAATGTTATCTGTATTGTTATGTTCTTTAATGACGTATTTTGTACCTTTGTAATTATATTCTTATGTTATAAAATTGTAATTGACACCAGCTCATCAAATTAAGTAACTTGTAGGTTACATTTCACTGCACATGTTTCTGTTGGTCGTAGTATATGCACAATATGTGACAAAAACGAGGACTGTTAGTGTTTGCACGTGTGTTAATAATCCAGCAAGGGACTGGATAACAGCATTGCTGGTTCTAAGGACATTTCAAAAAAAATTTTTTGTGAGTGCACAAGTGGTGGTTCATGGACTTGCTATATTGTCCACAAGACTCTTCGAGGATGATTGTGCACCCGCATAGTCGCAACAGATGGCTGCTGGCCGTCTCTACCAGGACTACAGTGGGTCTACTCTGTCATGACCTACCTACCAATATTCTTCAAAACTTCGATTGACTCTGCTGTGGGTTTGCTCTGTTGTGGCCCATTACCTGTCTGCATGTCAAGAGTCAGCACTGTCTTTCCGTTGGAAGGACAACACTACTTCTTCAAGACTGCATGGAAATCCACTACTTCCGTGTGCATTTTCTTTTACTGCTCAGACTTTGAGAAAAACACTGCAATTTTACTGTGATGAATGATCAGGACTGTCTTTATTGACTGTGAGAAAATTTTAGCTTTTGACCAACATTGTATCAATAAGTGTGTGCATTTGATTTCTTTGTTATTGTAACTAAAAAATTTTTTTCAAATCCGTATTGGCCACTGCCCAAAACAATTTGTAAAATTTTTTGTGGGGAGCATGGGGGCTATGTAAGTAGGCTGTTTAGGTTTTTATATTGGTAACGCCATGTAGCGCTCTGTATGAAAATCACTGGCTGTGCTGTGGGCAGTCTGTGGCTGGGTGGCATTGTTGTAATATTCGCTATTGTAGTGTTGGGCTGTTGGCTGTTAACAGCGCGTAGCGTTGCGCAGTTGGAGGTGAGCCGCCAGCAGTGGTGGGTGTGGGGAGAGAAATGGCGGAGTTTTGAAATTTGTAAGACTGGATGTCATGAACTGCTATATATATTATGACTATTAAGGTAAATACATTGTTTGTTCTCTATTAAAATCTTTCATTTGCTAACTATGCCTGTCAGTAGTTAGTGCCTTCAGTAGTTTGAATCTTTTATTTAGCTGGCAGTAGTGGCGCTCGCTGTATTGCAGTAGTTCGAGTAACGAAGATTTTTGTGAGGTAAGTGATTTGTAAAAGGTATAGGTTAATATTAGTCAGGGCCATTCTTTTGTAGGGATTTTTGAAAGTCAGATTGCGTTGCACCTAAAATATTCTGTGTCAGTTTAAGCACAGTCATGTACAATTGTTCTAAGGGGACGTTTCAGGAAGTTAGTCACATTTTTATTGCGAGGTTACGGTAAATAAACTGTTGGGAGGTTACAACGATAACAAAATGAATTGTGGTGATTTATCACGAAACCTTATAGCATATAAAGTAGGAATAGCCACTTCATTAGCCTCTATCCTACTTCGAGAAAGTTTACTTAAGCATTGACAATTCCATGTAATCTTACCAGATAAACGTACCACACAGCCAGTTGTGTTCATAAATGCTTTCAAAGGTGTTCACTCAATTCTGGAGTGAACAGCAAACGATTCCTTTCAGAACAGTCTATTTTCAGGGTGATGGAGCCTTGTGGACAACTTAAACGAGGTATTCAACACCGAACCGTTTCATGCTAAACACAATAGGTTCTGCAGATACTTTAGAACTACTTAGACAATACTCGCTATTTGAACGAGCAAATATATCATGATGATGAAAGTTCCAGGCAGATTAAAACTGTGTGCCAGACCGAGACTCGAACTCGGGACCCTTGCCTTTCGCGGGCAAGTGCTGTACCAACTGAGCTAGCCAAGCACGACTCACGCCCCGTCCTCACAGCTTTACTCCTGCCAGTACCTGGTCTCCTACCTTTCAAACTTTACAGAAGCTGTCCTGCGAACCTTGCACAACTAGCACTCCTGAAAGAAAGGATATTGCGGAGACATGGCTTAGCCACAGCCTGGGGAATGTTTCCAGAATGAGATTTTCACTCTGCAGTGGAGTGTGCGCTGATATGAAACTTCCTGGTGGATTAAAACTGTGTGTCTGACCGAGACTCGAACTCGGGAACTTTGCCTTTCGCGGGCAAGTGCTCTACTAACTGGGCTACGCAAGCATGACTCACGCCCCGTCCTCACAGATTTACTTCTGCCAGTACCTGGTCTCCCACCTTCCAAACTTTACAGAAGCTCACCTGCGAATCTTGCAGAACTAGCAAACCTGGAAGGAAGCTGAGTGTGCGTTGATATGAAACTTCCTGCCAGATTAAAACTGTGTGCCGGACCGAGACTCGAACTTGGGGCCCGAGTTCGAGTCTCGGTCCGACACACAGTTTTAATCTGCCAAGAAGTTTCATATCAGCGCACACTCCGCTGCAGAGTGGAAATCTCATTCTGGTATCATGATGATGTGTTGAGAATTCTAAAGGTGAAGCTGGAGTTAGACGTACAAGAGAAATCGGTTCGTATACCAGAAGACAGCCCATAATATTTTGTTTCTATACTTGACTCCACAGGACTGATCTGTGAAGAAGTAAATGTCAGTCATACACTGGTGTCATAAATTAAAGCAACAAATGGAAATTTTGCAAGTTTGCATTTATTTTGCCACACAACAGTACAAACAGGTGATAGAAAAATTCAAACAACCTTAAGAATACAGAAAGGAAACAGCTGCAACATACATAACAGTAGACGAAAATGTTCTTCGTTTTTTCCAGCTTAACATATTTGTACACACATTGCGACAACTGGTTAATGTGTGACGAACTCTGGCAGCAATGCAGGCCTGGCAACAACTGAGCTTGCTGTGAATAACGTCATCAATGTCATGTTGAGGCAATAATGCCCATTCTTCCTGCGGAACTGTTCGCAAGTCTTGGAGAGTGGTTGGTGGACGTTGACGTAATGCAACCCATCTGCCCAATACCTCCCGGATATGCTCTATGGGTTTCAGCCGGCCGTGGTGGCCACGCGGTTCTAGGCGCTACAATCCGGAACCGCGATGCTGCTACGGTCGCAGTTCGAATCCTGCCTCGGGCATGGATGTGTGTGATGTCGTTAGGTTTAAGTAGTTCTAAGTCTAGGGGACTGATGACCTCAGATGTTAATTTCCATAGTGCTTAGAGCCATTTGAACCATTTTTTCTATGGGTTTCAAATCGGGAGAGCATGCAGACCACGCCATTTGTCCAATATCTTTCGTTTCCAATAAAACATCAGCCCTCAGTGATCTGTGAGGTCGAGCATTATCGTCAATCAGTACGAAGTCTGGGCACACAGCATCTTGCAACAACCTCACATGAGATCCCAAGATATCGTCATGATACTTGACAGCAGTCAAACCTTTCCGATTCACCTGCACAATTTCATGAAGAGCTATTCGAGTCAACGTTAGTCCCTGCCCAAACCATTAGGGATCTTCTTCGATATCGGCATCTCTCCACAATGTTTCACGTTTCCTCCAGATGCGAATCCGACTAGAATAGCTCTGCAAACCAAATCGGGACTCATGTGTAAAAAGAACACTGGCCCACTGTTCGACTGTCCAGGTGGCATGCTGGAGACTCCAATCTAGACGTTCCCTTCTGTGAAGACGTGTCAGAGGTACATGTACAGCTGGTCTCCGACAGTAAAGGCCACTCTGTCGAAGCTTTTTGTATGCCACTTGCCTCGATACAACACGTCCAGTGAATGCTGCGTTGTCAGATGTCAGTACCGGCCGCTGGTGGCCAAGCGGCTCTAGGCGCTTCAGTCTGGAACCGCGCGACCGCTACGGTCGCAGGTTCGAATCCTGCCTCGGGCATGCATGTGTGTGATGTCCTTAGGTTAGTTAGTTCTAAGTTCTAGGGGACTGATGACCACAGATGTTAAGTCCCATAGTGCTCAGAGCCATTTGAACCATTCAGATGTCAGTTGTCGTGCAGTACTGAGGCGGCACTGTCGTGCCCCTACAGCCAAACAACAATCCCCTCTTTCTGATGTCGCACGTAGTCGAATCTGTCCTGGTCTTCGGGATGCAGTTTCGTTCTCTATTAACAATCGCCACATTCGACAAACAGCACAACCATTCTCATTAAACAATCGAACCACATTAGTTTGCGACTTTCCTGCTTCCATTCTTCCTATGGCCCTCTACCGCAGAGAGCCTGGTAGGCGTGTTCTCTGTGCCATACTGCACCATCTCTGACTGTATTCACAGCGATTGGGAATGTGGGACTACCCAGTAAATACTACCCGGTTCGATAGGAGTCCTGCTGTCACCGTTAGCCTGGTTGTTCGTTGATCAGAATGCCAACTTCCCTGCAGAACACCATCATACGGACATCTTTTGACGGTATGTATGATTATATCGTGAGTAAGGCACAGGACAGGGAAATAGATGTTTGTTGCTCTAATTTCGGACACCAGTGTAATAACATTAATGGCTGCAATAACATGCCTCAGTCAGATCAGAAATATGAGCATGATCATAATTCTGGCCAGCTAAATGGGTATCGCATTTCCGAAGTCATGTCACTTCCCACAACACCCAGTTATGACGCATGATATACTGACCATCGCCCACGGAATCTGAATAACGACAAGAGAATGTACAATAATCGATGTCATTCTGGTTAGCAGGAAAATGGAGGCAGACGGCTCTGTAGAAATGACAACAACAGTTACTGTAATTCACGTAATACAAACCAGAACCGAGGGTATGGATATGATTAAAATTCACCTACAGAAAAATCAGAAGCGCTGTTGTCCATGTGATACCAGTTGGCGAAATCAAGGCCCATCAGTTAATGTTATTTAAGAGACCGACGAGCCAGTGCCGTCTACCAACAACGAAGCTTTGTCAAACTAATTCTGTCCTCTTTAAGCCCACTAGTAATGGTCGTTTCAAGAGGTAATCAAAAAGTCATATTAACCTGTTAAGATATATTGACAGAATTAATATAAGAAATGAATTAAGTATGGACAAGACATGTGTTTTAATAATGCACAACTATTAATTCCAGCTTCAATTAATGCCATAGCTGGGAAAATTTCTACTTTAATTGTTATAGAAACAGGTGCCTCTATTAATTTTTTATTACAGAACTTATTCAACGACCAAAATTTTTTGAAACAATTTACCTTGTTTCTACTGGCACGTCTGCGATTATAACGAATGTAAAATTTTTTTGTAATACAACAGTCCCAACCTCGTAAAGATGTTTATTTATTTACTGACGTCCGGTTTCGACCACTTTTCTGGTCATCATCAGGGCTCTTACTCCATTGGAGTCGGTGTCGAAAGTACAACGCACGCCTGCTGGTGTGACAGTTGAAAGCTTTGTTCCAGCAGTCAGTATGCAGAAGTAAGTGTAGTAAAACATTTTCTATGTTTATTCACTATTTTTTATTTTTTATAGATGCACATTAAACGCTAATTTGGTTATGTTTTGCTTCAATTCAAAAGGTGTATCAGACAAGGAAATTCGCATCAACTGCTTGCAAAGAAATACCGTAATCTTCCCCTTCCAAATCGGCCAACTGGACTGCGATATAACTGACCGTGATTGCGTAGGCCTTATGAAATTTTACTGTTAGTAAGGCTATTTCAGAATGAAATTTTCGCTCTGCAGCTGAGTGTGCGCCGATATGAAACTTCCTGGCAGATTAAAAGTGTGTGCCTGACCGAAACTCGAACTCGGGACCTTTGCCTTTCGCGGGCAAGTGACCTACCCAAGCACGACTCACTATCCCTCCCCACTGCTTTAATTCTGCCAGTACATGTCGTGAGTCGTGCTTGGGTAGCTTAGATGTGGCGGAATTAAAGCTGTGGAGACAGGTCGTCAGTCATGCTTGGGTAGCTCAGATGGTAACGCACTTGCCCGCGAAAGGCAATGGTGCCAAGTTCGAATCTTGGTCCGGCACAAATTTCTAATCTGCCAGGAAGTTTCAGTAAGGCTATTATTACTGGAGGAAAATAATACTGGTTAGTAGGAGGCAAATGTACAACAGAGCCTTCTGAAAGAAGGATTTATTCTAAGCTAAACTGACAGGACACTTAGAAACTGTAACAGACTTACTAATGAGACTGCCTACACTACACTTGTTCGTCCTCTTTTAGAATACTACTGCGCGGCATGGGACCCTTACCAGATAGAATAGACGGAATATATTGAAAAAGTTAAAAAAGGCCAGCACGTTTTTGTATTATCGGAGACAGTGTCACTGAAATGTTACAGGATTTGGGCTGGACATCATTAAAACAAAGGCGTTTTTCACTGCGGAGGAATTTTCTCACGAAATTCCAATCACCAGCATTCTTCTCCGAATGCGGAAATATTTTGTTGACGCAGACCTACATAAGGAGAAACGATCACCTTGATAAAATAAGGGAAATAAGAGCTCTCACGGAAAGATATAGATGTTCGTTCTTTCCGCGCGCTATACGTGACTGGAATAACAAGGAATTGTGAAGGTGGTTCGATGAATCCTCTGCCAGGCACTTTAATGTGATTGGCAGAGTATTCATGTAGATGTAGATGTATTATTAGTAACTGTGAAAGGTGTGGAAATTTAGAGCAATTGCTTATGTACCACAAAGGGGGAAAAAGGGTATCACGTAATATTTAGTACAAAAAAATACTGATTAACGAAAAAAGGACAATTAAGCTATCGTCTGCCCACTATGGCAATGAATATCCTGAATATTAAGGTAATGGCAAAGAATTTAAACAAATAATCGCTGACTTGGCAACAGAAGACTGTCGCGCTTTTCCACAACACAACAGTTCACAAACCAAGTTTGCAGTTAATTATTTTGAAGTACTAAATTTTGAAACCTCCCCCATGAACCATGCACCTTGCCGTTGGTGGGGAGGCTTGCGTGCCTCAACGATACAGATAGCCGTACCGTAGGTGCAACCACAAAGGAGGGGTATCTGTTGATAGGCCAGACAAACGTGTGGTTCCTGAAGAGGGGCAGCACCCTTTTCAGTAGTCGCAGGGGCAACAGTCTGGATGATTGACTGATCTGGCCTTGTAACACTAACCAAAATGGCCTTGCTGTTCTGGTACTGCAAACGGCTGAAAGCAAGGGGAAACTACAGCCATAATTTTTCCCGAGGGCATGCAGCTTTACTGTATGATTAAATGATGATGGCGTCCTCTTGGGTAAAATATTCCGGAGGTAAAATAGTCCCCCCATTCGGATCTCCGGGCGGGGACTACTCAAGAGGACGTCGTTATCAGGAGAAAGAAAACTGGCGTTCTACAGATCGGAGCGTGGAATGTCAGATCCCTTAATCGGGCAGGTAGGTTAAAAAATTTAAAAAGGGAAATGGATAGGTTAAAGTTAGATATAGTGGGAATTAGTGAAGTTCGGTGGAAGGACGAACAACACTTCTGGTCAGGTGAATACAGGGTTAGAAGTACAAAATAAAATAGGGGTAATGCAGGAGTAGGTTTAATAATGAATAAAAAAGTAGATGTATGGGTAAGCTACTACAAACAGCATAATGAACGCATTATTGTGGCCAAGATAGACACGAAGCCCACGCCTACTACAGTAGTACAAGTTTATATGCCAACTAGTTCTACAGATGACGAAGAAATTGATGAAATGTATGATGAGATAAAAGACATTATTCAGGTAGTGAAGGGAGACGAAAATTTAATAGTCATGGTTGACTGGAAATCGTCAGTAGGAAAAGGTGAAACGTCCCCTTTGAACATTTATACAGGTCTGTGCTTAAACTGACACACAATATTTTGTTAGCGCAACGCAATCTGACTTTCAAAAATCTCTACAAAAGAATGGCCCTGACTAACATTAAACTATACCTTTCACAAATCACTTACCTCACAAAAATCTTCGCTACTCAAGCTACTGCAATACATCGAGCGCCACTACTGCCAGCTAAATAAAAGATTCAAACTATGGAAGGCACTAACTACTGATAGGGATAGTTAGCAAATGAAAGATATTAATA
Organism: Schistocerca nitens; assembly: GCF_023898315.1. Classification (NCBI taxonomy): domain Eukaryota; kingdom Metazoa; phylum Arthropoda; class Insecta; order Orthoptera; family Acrididae; genus Schistocerca; species Schistocerca nitens. The sequence continues at coordinate 175,731,109 of NC_064619.1, forward strand.
GAGAACAAACAATGTATTTACCTTGATATCATCGTATATAAATATAGCAGTTCATGACAAATTTCAAAATTCCGCCATCTCTCTCCCCACATCCACCACTGCTGGCGGCTCACCTCCAACTGCGCAACGCTACGTGCTGTTCACAGCCAGCTGCCTAACACTACAATGGCGAGTATTACAACAATGCAAAGCAGCCACAGACTGCACACAGCACAGCCAGTTATTTTCATACAGAGGTGGCGTTACCAATAAAAAAACCTAAACAGCCTACTTACATAGCCCCCACGCCACCCATAAAAAATTTTACAATTTTTTTTTGGGCACTGGCCAATAGATATTTGTTAAAAATTTTTTTCACAATTACAATAACAAAGAAATCAAATGCACACACTTATTGATACAATGTTGGTCAAAAGCTAAAATTTTCTCGAAGTCCATAAAGACAGTCCTGATCGTTGATCACACTAAAATTGCCGTGTTTTTCTCTAAGTCTGAGCAGTAAAAGACAATGCACACAGACGTAGTGGATTTCCATGCAGTCTTGAAGAAGTAGTGTTGTCCTTCCAACGGAAAGACAGTGCTGACTCGACATGCAGACAGGTAATGGGCCACAACAGAGTAAACCCACAGCAGAGTCAGTCGACATTTTGAAGAATATTGGTAGTTAGGTCATCACAGAGCAGACCCACTGTAGTCCTGGTAGAGATTACAGTATTGGTGGGCCACCAGAGGTGCAGACCCACTGCAGTCCTTGTAGAAATAATGGTATTGATGGAGCATCAAAGATGTAGACCCACTGTAGTCCTTGTAGAGATAATGGTACTGGCGGGCCACCAGGGGTGCAGACCCACTGCAGTCCTTGTAGAATTAATGGTATTGGTGGGCCATCAAAGATGCAGACCCACTGTAGTCCATGTAGAGATGGCCAGCAGACACTTGTTGCGACTGTGCAGGTGCACAATCACCATCGAAGAGTCTTGCGGAGAATATAGCAAGTCCATAAACCACCACTTGTCCACTCACAAAAATTTTTTTTGAAATGTCCTTAGAACCAGCAATGCTGTTATCCAGTCCCTTGCTGAATTATTAACACACGTGCAAACACTAACAGTCCCTACTTCTCACATATTGTCCATATACTATGACCAACAGAAACGTGTGCAGTGAAATGATACTTAATTTGAAGAACTGGTGTCAATTACAATATTATAACATGAGAATACAATTACAAAGGTACAAAATACATCATTAAAGAATACAACAATACAGATAACATTTGTAGTACAGGCTTGAAAACAGAATAGAAATAAACATATACATCAGTGTTGCAGGAATTATGACATAAGTGAATATATAAAAGATCAGAATAACTTTCGAAACACCAACTTCACACATGAGCATTAAAACAAAACAGAATAAATAATGTCTAAGCATCTTTACAAGGTAAATAACATATTATTAATGCCAATTATATTTGTGGATAACAGTATTCCTCATCATAGTGATTGTAGCTTAGTATTAGAAGAAGAAAAAATTCTATGAAACTACACAGATTCAGGAAGAAAACAAATACACAAGGGTACACAAACACATAGTGGGATAACACAAAAGGAAAGGACAGGGTTTGTTTTCAGTGTAACATTTGGTACTGCAGTCCAACCCAAAACTTCATTCCATAGATCTTTCGTCTTATTTCAACCTTTGCTTCCACCAAAAAAATCCTATCCAAGCATGCTTTCTGTATTTTTCTCGTATAGCCTCTCAGTGCATTTCTACAAATTCATCGCAACTCATTCTCTTATAGTCTACCCCCTCTTAAGCTAACTTAAATCTACTGAGCTCAGATGCTAAACTAAGGGACGAGGCAATGCAGCAGCACATAAAACAATGATGACAAAAAAGTGCAGATATGCAAAGGAAGCAGCATTTTAGAAATTAGCGAAGCAATTGCAATATTACGACTAATATAAGGCAATGTGCAGCAAACAAGAAAAATAAATCTGGCTTAGCAGAGTAACATAAATTAAAATTCAGTAGCACTATGCCTGGAAAACAGCATAACTTATACCTAAACATGACAAAGTTCAAGCAGAAAAAGTATTACACTAAAAATGGCCATGTCTAATACCTATGTCACATCTTAACACTAGAGTGATGCATCACGAGAACTTACACTAGCAGATAAGTTACCAAATCGTAAAGAAATTATTTATGCAATTCCTGTGAAGGGAAATGTCTATTTATGTGCCCTCGTTTTCTTGGAAGTAGATCATAAATTTCTTATTGACTCGATCTGTAGGCATAAAATAACTATATTAGTACATATATTAAATTTTATTTTAACCAATGCTGCAGTGCAGCTAGAAACTAGATATTAAACAAAATGAGTAAATATGTACAAAGGAAGGCATGAAACATCATTCATTAGCCATAGGGCATTTCATAATGTAGTACAGAAAATCTCTAAACTCTCGGAGAAAGACGCTTGTCATAATCAGGTGTGCAGATGTAAAAATGTTTCCAAGTTATTATTAGCGTGTCGTATTTACGATGCTTTCTACAAAGGAATGTCAATAGCGAGGATAATGGCCTCCCCATTTTTTTTCTACCACCTAATGGCTTTTTCTCAAGGCGGCTGGCACACCTGGCCGCTCACAACGAATTACGTCACGGTCACTTACCTTTCATACCGAAATATTGACAACATCAGTTTTCGCTATAGTGACAGTCTCATATAAAAAAAATTCACAGGTTGAGAATTTGGTTACAAATGTGTAGAAACAATATCTTATGAATATAACAGTGTCCAAAAAATTTTCGCCGGCATTGTGATACATTCACGCATTTACACACATTTCATAACTCTTAAAGTACGATTCTCGGTTTACAACTTCCTGTTTTACAAGTCAGAGTCCCTAATTCATTACTCCTTACTTTATTACACATATACAAATTCGTCGACGCTTCTTCAATATTTCCTGATAATAAATACGTAGCATAATCAAATAACTCATATAGCATCAGCTTACTGATCATAAACATACCGCAACAGCATAATACACATAGTCATCGTAATAATAACATCATAACACCTCAGTCAATTCTCAAAATCGTCGTAGCTTCCTCCAATAATTTCAAAACCTAAAAAAAATTCTCTGCTCATGTCAGTAGTGTCATTTACCTCAAACGTACTTTCAAATCATGATCCCATACCAAATATATCATTCAAAGCTCTCATAGTATCACAATGGTTCCAAAAAAATATGAACAATTCACAAAGTACTGACAAAAATGCAATTTCATACGTGTGAAGTTATTCAACTGTGTAATTACGTAAACATCTGTCACTAATGTAGTAAACAAAAATGTTTATCTCTCAGTTACATGATCAGATAGCTGTGTAATTTTGTGTTAGAGAAATATGGTACCGATGTGTAAAGTTGTATAAGCAAATACCATATTAGCTAGGGCTCCTTGTGGTTGCCACACACATGGTGCACAAAGTAAGCGTGTACCCCCCTGAGGATTAATGTAATTATACCCTCAGGTGTTACAGATTACAGCAATGGAATGAAATATATCACGGAAAACCCTTGTATCATTGTACTTCAAATATCTTAAAAAAAAATAAATGTTTTAAGTGCGAAATTAATCACTCAAATACGTGTACTGTAGCGCTAAACTGTGCGTCATGTTGTAAGATAATCTCTGTGGAAGTCTCGTAGTTATCGTCCTCCGAAAGTTAAGTTCTGCAGAAGTCAATGTACTTACCTCATGATAAACAAAAGTGAAATGCTTTGTGTATAGATATCTTAGTTATTACACTTATTGTTGTGATGAAGAAAGTACTGTACTGTAACGTATTGTTGTAACACGAAAAAGGCTGTCTCATTGTTGCTATACCACAAAAGTTACTACTAAAACATGTTTTTCTTTCCAGAAGAATTCAGAAAACTGTGCAGATATAAAACAGATACACCGCAAAAGCAACATTGTAAATTGTCACTCATTAGTAGCGTCGTGATAAAATCGTGTAGCTGTCACATAAACTAACCTCTGTGTCATCTGGTATCTCTCAGAAAACACTTTAATTTCAGAATGTATTTTCAAATAAACCAAAATGTTGCATTAAAATCTCATTAACAGTACTGGTAAATGTTCTAAGTATGTGAGCCTTATAGTCGTTACGTAATCGTGCAACAAACAAGCAAGAATGCACACACACAATAACACTGTATCGTCTGTTCACAATAACAATGCATTCCTAATTTCTGTTTAAATAAGTTCTCTTGGTTCTTGATTGGATATTTAACTTCAAACATTGTTGCATGTTAACAGATTCTAAGTCTGACAAAGCTTACTAGCAATGTAAAGTGAAAAGTTATATGGCAAAGACAAAGTTAAAAAGCAGATTATCTTTCAATAAACGGTTTTACATGTGAAATGTGGTGTAAACCTTTACTCTTCATAGTACTCAGACTTTCAACTGAAAAGCAATTGTCATGTTTTATACATCGGTAAAGAATGCTAAAAGTTTTCTCAAGGCTAGCGTCTTACGTTATTTTTCTCGGAGCCAGCGGGCGCACCCGGCTGCCTGCTGTGCGAGTCATTGTCTGTCTCTTTGTTGGCGCGCGCCGTTATTGGGATTAGGAGACCTAACTTCTACAAATTCACCGTGACAAGAGGGCCCTGCCCTGTTTAAATCCCACCAGTTCTGATGCAATTCAGGACTGTCGTTACGATCACATCGTCTGTCGTCATGTTGGTAGTTCCTGTAGTTTCTTTCTTGTCGGTTAAGTGGTGGAGAATTTCTCCCTGAATCGTAACTGCACGCTGGACCATTGCGTCTAAAGTTATTCTGTCTCCCCTGATAATAATTGTTTTGGTTCCCATATTGTCTGTTTCTCTGATTGTCTCTGTAATAGTCATTACCGCGGAGAGGTGATCTTTCCCTGTAATTATTACTACTCTGCCAACGGTTGTTATACGGGTGGTGTCTGTTTCGGTCACGATTTGTGTTGTGAGAATAGCCTTGTCGCGTCCAGTTATTATTTCTTTCATCGCGGAATTGCGACGGATGTGATCTGTAATTGTTGTGCTCCTGCGTTCCGCGATTGTCAGTGTCAATTTCCAGTTCTTGTAACAGTCCCTGAAAAGCTTCAATGTCGTCTTTGCAACGTCCTGCTAAAATAATATGTCGTAAATGTTCAGGTAATTTGATTAAGCAAATGCGGATGAGTTCTGAGGGGCTGTATGGGTTTGACAGGTACTGATTCTTGTGCAACATGTCTTCAAAATATTTCACAAGACTGTAACATTCAGATTGTTCGAAATGTTTCATCATTATGATGCCATGTTTTACTCGGTCTTGTGTGGCTTGAGACCAATATGCTGAGAGGAAGGCATGGTAAAATTGTCCTTCACTGTGGCAATCGTGAATGACCGATCGCATTCTTACAGCTGGTTCATTCTCCAAGTAGCCACACATAAATTCTAATCTGTGCTGCAATGACCAGTTGGGAGGAAAGCAATGAGAGAATTGATGGAGCCATGCTTGTGGATGAATGTCGTTGCCAGAATTCTTAAATGTTTTGAATTTACGTGTAGTAATGAACAGCTTATAGTCAAAATCATCGTGTCGGCGAGTAGCATATCGGTCATTGTTACGTCGTGTCGGCGGTTCCATCTCAAAATCCAATGCGCCTTGCCAATTTCTTTCATAATTTCCGAAATTTCCTGTGTTATTATTTTGTGGTTGTTCCGTATTTCTATGTCCCTCTTCCCGTACTGGAGCACGAGTGTCCTCTGAAGTATGTAATTCTTGTATTACCTGCGTCAACTAATCTTGTACTTCCCGGATTTCTCTTTTGTACTGTGTATTGATTTGATTTTGATTTTGTTTGAATTTTCTAATTTGTTCATACTCTTCTGTGTCAGTGAAGGCTACAGGTCTTGTGTCATTCAGATCATCATCTACCTTTGTAGATAAGTTAGTGACCTGATCCGAAAGTTCGGCTACTTTCTCCGATAGTGAACACATTTCCTCAGTGTGTTTTTCTGAACCAAGTTTCAGAGTGTCCATTTGTGTTGAAATCGAATCTACTGCGTCCTTCAAGTTTTCCTGAGTTTTTGCAAGTTGCGTAACCGAATCGGTAGATGCAACTGAGTCAAATTTAGCTTGCAAGGTCTCATGATTTTCATGAACAGTAGTTTGCAGTTCTTTTATGGCTGCTTCGTGATTCTGTAGTGCATTTTCATGACGCGAAAAAATAGGTTGGAAATGCTCACAAATTTGTGTTTTTACGTCATTACAGACTTTTTGACATTTCGATTCAATGTGATGTAACTCAGTAGTTAAATCCTCACGTGTTTGTTCAAGAGTTTGCTCCAATGAGTCTAACTTTTGAAGATTTTGTTCCATTGCGTCTAACTGTTGCTGTGTTTGTCTCTGGTGTTGTTCCATTGTGTCTAACTGTTGCTGTGTTTGTCTCTGATTTTGTTCCATTGTGTCTAACTTTTTAAGATTTTGTTCCACTGTGTCTAACTTTTTAAGATTTTGTTCTACTGTGTCTAACTTTTTAAGATTTTGTCCCATTTGTCTCTGATTTTGTTCCATTTGTTGCATTAATTGCAATAATAATGTATTAGTGTCTGGAATCTGTTTCTCTATGCTTTTTGGCAGTGCATTTTCACCGGCAACATTCACATTTTGACAAGCAGAAAATGTGTCTTGACTCATTTGAGAAAACGGTGATGACCCAGAACCTGAATCTACAGTATTTGCGAAATTGTGTCCTGTCATTTCGGATTCCTGAGGCGAGCTGTTGCCGACCGACCGATCGATAATGCTTCCCTGCTCACCAATTGTTTCACTGTCTACGCCATTGTTTGCCGCCCGCTCCATTTCCCTATGCACAATTACCAAATTATTACTTTGAACATCAGTTAATTCATTACTCGGTGGCGCTAACACACTGCTTTCGCCTTTACTGTCATTTCTCAGTTTACTTTGGAGCCTAGTATTACGTTTTTCACACGCCATTATTGTCACAGTATTTCACACGACAACACAGAAAAACACAATTTGAAGAGCAAAAATAAGAGAACACATTAACATAACACTGAAAATAATATCTAGTTAATTGCAGCTGCGAAATACTTGGTGCAAATCTACATACATGCCACAACTGTTTTACTGTACAACAATGAAAAACTACAACTACAATGGAAATTCTCTCTATAATTACGCGCTAGCAATAAACAAAATCTACACTAATTACACAAACTACAAGAAAAATCAGAAGATTCCAGTGAGGTATCCTCGGCTAAGGGTCGACATATGAAACGTCCCCTTTGAACATTTATACAGGTCTGTGCTTAAACTGACACACAATATTTTGTTAGCGCAACGCAATCTGACTTTCAAAAATCTCTACAAAACAATGGCCCTGACTAACATTAAACTATACCTTTCACAAATCACTTACCTCACAAAAATCTTCGCTACTCAAGCTACTGCAATACAGCGAGCGCCACTACTGCCAGCTAAATAAAAGATTCAAACTATGGAAGGTACTAACTACTGATAGGGATAGTTAGCAAATGAAAGATATTAATAGAGAACAAACAATGTATTTACCTTGATATCATCATATATAAATATAGCAGTTCATGACAAATTTCAAAATTCCGCCATCTCTCTCCCCACATCCACCACTGCTGGCGGCTCACCTCCAACTGCGCAACGCTACGCGCTGTTCACAGCCAGCTGCCTAACACTACAATGGCGAGTATTACAACAATGCAAAGCAGCCACAGACTGCACACAGCACAGCCAGTGATTTTCATACAGAGGTGGCGTTACCAATAAAAAAACCTAAACAGCCTACTTACAAAGGAAGAGAAGGAAACATAGAAGGTGAATATGGATTGGGGCTAAGAAATGAAAGAGGAAGCCGCCTAATAGAATTTTGCGCAGAGCATAACTTAATCATAGCTAATACTTGGTTTAAGAATCATGAAAGAAGGTTGTATACATGGAAGAACCCTGGAGATACTAAAAGGTATCCAATAGATTATATAATGGTAAGACAGAGATTTAGGAACCAGGTTTTAAATTGTAAGACAGTTCCAGGGGCAAATGTGGACTCTGACCACAATTTATTAGTTATGAACTGTAGATTAAAACTGAAGAAACTGCAAAAAGGTGGGAATTTAAGGAGATGGGACCTGGATAAACTGAAAGAATCAGAGATTGTACACAGTTTCAGGGAGAACATAAGGGAACAATTGACAGGAATGGGGGGAAAAATACAGTAGAAGAAGAATGGATAGCTTTGAGGGATGAAATAGTGAAGGCAGTAGAGGATCAAATAGGTAAAAAGACGAGGGCTAGTAGAAAGCCTTGGGTAACAGAAGAAATATTGAATTTAATTGATGAAAGGAAAAGATATAAAAACGCAGTAAATGAAGCAGGCAAAAAGGAATACAAACGGCTCAAAAATGATATCGACAGGAAGAGCAAAATGGCTAAGCAGGGATGGCTAGAGGACAAATGTAAGGATGTAGAGGCTTATCTCACTAGGGGTAAGATTGATACTGCCTACAGGAAAGTTAAAGAGACCTTTGGAGAAAGGAGAACCACTTGCATGAATATAAAGAGCTCAGATGGAAACCCAGTTCTAAGCAAAGAAGGGAAAGCAGAAAGGTGGAAGAAGTATATAGAGGGCCTATACAAGGGCGATGTACTTGAGGACAATCTTATGGTAATGGAAGAGGATGTAGATGAAGATGAAATGGGAGATATGATATTGCGTGAAGAGTTTGACAGAGCACTGAAAGACCTGAGTCGAAACAAGGCCCTGGGAGTAGACAACATTCCATTAGAACTACTGACAACCTTGGGTGAGCCAGTCCTGACAAAACTGTACCATCTGATGATAAAGATATATGAGACAGGCGATATACCCTCAGACTTCAAGAAGAATATAATAACCCCAATCCCAAAGAAAGCAGGTGTTGACAGATGTGAAAATTACCGAACTATCAGTTTAATAAGTCACAGCTGCAAAATACTAACGCGAATTCTTTACAGACGAATGGAAAAACTGATAGAAGCCGACCTGGGGGAAGATCAGTTTGGATTCCGTAGAAATGTTGGAACACGTGAGGCAATACTAACCTTACGACTTATCTTCGAAGAAAGATTAAGAAAAGGCAAACCTACGTTTCTAGCATTTGTAGACTTAGAGAAAGCTTTTGACAATGTTGATTGGAATACTCTCTTTCAAATTCTGAAGGTGGCAGGGGTAAAATACAGAGATCGAAAGGCTATTTACAATTTGTACAGAAAGCAGATGGCAGTTATAAGAGTCGAGGGGCATGAAAGGGAAGCAGTGGTTGGGAAGGGAGTGAGACAGGGTTGTAGCCTCTCCCCGATGTCATTCAATCTGTATATTGAGCAAGCAGTAAAGGACACAAAAGAAAAATTCGGAGTAGGTATTAAAATCCATGGAGAAGAAATAAAAACTTTGAGGTTCACCGATGACGTTGTAATTCTGTCAGAGACAGCAAAGGACTTGGAAGAGCAGTTGAATGGAATGGACAGTGTCTTGAAAGGAGGGTATAAGATGAACATCAACAAAAGCAAAACGAGGATAATGGAATGTAGACGAATTAAGTCGGGTGAAGCTGAGGGAATTAGATTAGGAAATGAGACACTTAAAGTAGTAAAGGAGTTTTGCTATTTGGGGAGTAAAATAACTGATGATGGTCGAAGTAGGGATGATATAAAATGTAGACTAGCAATGGCAAGGAAAGCGTTTCTGAAGAAGAGAAATTTGTTAACATCGAGTATAGATTTAAGCGTCAGGAAGTCGTTTCTGAAAGTATTTGTATGGAGTGTAGCCATGTATCGAAGTGAAACGTGGACGATAAATAGCTTGGACTAGAAGCTTTCGACATGTGGTGCTACAGAAGAATGCTGAAGATTAGATAGGTAGATCACATAACTAATGAGGAAGTATTGAATAGGATTGGGGAGAAGAGAAGTTTGTGGCACAACTTGACCAGAAGAAGGGATCGGTTGGTAGGACATGTTCTGAGGCATCAAGGGATCACCAATTTAGTATTGGACGGCAGCGTGGAGGGTAAAAATCGTAGAGGGAGACCAAGAGATGAATACACTAAGCAGATTGAGAAGGATGTAGGTTGCAGTAGGTACTGGGAGATGAAGAAGCTTGCACAGGATAGAGTAGCATGGAGAGCTGCATCAAACCAGTCTCAGGACTGTAGACCACAATAACAACAACAACAACAAATTTTGAAAGCAAAGTTAAATGAAGTTACTGGTTAAATAAATCATTGATTGTAACTGAAATTTTGTTAAGTAAAAAAAAAAAAATGATTTTAGTTACCTCAGCATGAGTTAGTGCAAATTTGGGAAAAAGCAAGCAATTTACTTTTAATTACTGAAAAATTGAATTATATTTACTTTAAACGAATGTGCAATAGATTTTACTTTTAAAATAAGAACAATAGAGTACGTACCAAGCCAGCAGAAGTCACTCCCTAAGCTAAATAAAGAATAAATGAAACTGCGCTCTCTTAATATGTGCTGTATCTTTAGTTACTAGTTTTGCCAGTGAAATATTACGTTACTTTAAGTGAGTGAAGCTAATATTCAAAACTGTAAATCCGTTAAGCCTCTGATATGGAATACAAGAGTCAACAGCTACTGAGGCAGCAACATTTACGCTAAAACTAGTAATTAGCAAACAAACAAAACTGGCAGTAAATAGTTAATCAATTTTCATATTTTTAACGATAGCCGGTGATTGCATAGAAAGGAAAAGCACTCTGCTTGGTAATAATGTCTGAGGACATCCCTACAAGTTTTAACAGTTGCATGTTATTATAGAAGAAAGCTAGTCAAAGTTTGTGAAAGACGTACCATTGGGTAATGCATGTACATTATTAGTTATACTCTGTCAGTTAATAGTCTTACGATGTTTCAGATGTGCGGACGACGGAAAATGTTGCTGACGACAGTGCTGAGCTGTTGTTGTTGCTGTTGCTGCTGTTCTGCTGCTGGTGGTTGAGAATCACGAGTCGTCTCCAGAGCCAGGGACAATTAACAGACAGACAATAGATACAATTGCGATTTCCTCCGCCTGCTCTCAGTAGTCGCTGGTTAACGAAGTAGGTGTTCCTACAGTGGCGCGATCATAGCTGCACAGTACTTAGTTGCGGAGTACTGGGAACGAAATGCAAATATTGCTGACTACATTAATTGTTTAAATATAGCTGAATTTTATTTTAATAGTTTACGTTTATGAAACGAAGATTCATGAGTCTCAGAGATGTAATCGAGTAGTTCACCAATTTTAAGTAGATAAATAGGTACAGTTAGATGATGAGCAAATATTTTAATGTGAAAGTTGTGCAGATAATAAAGCATGATATTGCTTACGTTGATCCTATCTTTGGAATCTTCAGTTTGACTAGCATGCATTTTGCGCTTCCGTGTGGAGATTATTCTGCTATGATCTGATGCAATTTGTTCATGGAATACACAAAAAAAATCTGTTGTCCAAGTTTTGAATAATGTTGAGTCCACACGACAACGAAGTCTTGAAACAGAATTGGCCTGCTCATCAGCTAACCAATAGCTCAGCAACAGTGAGGTACTGTCATGCAATGCAGTTTCTGTAAAGGAAAAGAAAAGAATATAAAGAAAAATGTAAAACTATTCTTCTTTATTATATGTATGAGGTGGAAAGCTTTTTGCGATATATTGAGAATAAAGAGATCTGTAGAGACGAAGTTGGAAAATGTCTACGTAACAAAAATGATGGAACTCTAAAGTTAAGATCTGTTTAAGCTCTTGTGAAGTCTATCCATGCTCCTAGTAACAATTAAAATTTTAAATTGGAATTAGGGCACTTTCACACAGGGTAACATGTGCGTGAAATCTTCTGTCTATGGAGTTTCATAATGTAATCGGACAACTTCGCCGATGCAGACGCTTCAAAAATGGTCAAAACGTCATTCAGCCTAGGTTCAGTCCTTTGGGAAGATGGTTGTTTGTGGGAAGATGTGCAGAAAGAGGGATCATCTTATGCAGATCAGTGAAGCGTTCCACACACGCAGGCAAACGAGCACCCCAGACAATATGTAGCTTCGCAGAGTGATTGTTAAGACTGCCCGCGCGTGGACTCGACAACACTCATAGTGACGCAAGACAAATTTGATTGTCGACGCTGAACGTCAGATCCGCAATGCTGTTAAAAGGTATTCAAATAACATGAACAGGACAAACACGAAATAAATTTAGTAAGGACGCTTGGTGCGCCTACTATAAACTTCAGTGATGTGTGAGATTGATTAAATGCACGTTGCAGAAACATTAAAGGACTAGTAAGATCTCCTATGACATCAAAAAAAGTCGTTATAAACAGAAAAAAATAAATAATAAAAATATGTACCGCGATAATAACGTACGGATCTCCTAACCCTACGTGTATTTGTCTTGAGATCTATGACTGTCTTGTGCATGCTGATTCACGAAGATATGCAAATATTTTAATATTTATTCTAAAAGTAAAACTAAAGAAAAAAGTTCGTATAAACATAGGTCCGCAAATGTTTGGTTACAGTGTTACGGCTAATCAAAGATTTTGTCTGAAATTTAACAACTTCGCGAATAAGAAGCATGTACTAGGTTAAAGTAAAGGACGATTTCCATTTATTTTGTTGTTACTGGTGCGGTGAATCTATTAAAACATGTTGACTAGAGCTCAGGCTCGCGCACATCGTGAAAGAGAGAGGTGTTGAACGGTCTGAAATTGAGGATGGACGTAGATCACCGCATAGAGAGCAAACTGAAGATCTTGACAGGATAGAAAATGACGTACAACTAAATGTATCGAATGTAGGTCACGCAACCGAACGAAGTGACAATGCAGAGGGAATGGTGGCAGTTTCGCGATTGGAATCTCACGTTGCGACCGCCCAAAACAGAACGGATGACAGATCTAGTGCTTCAAAAACAGAAACAGAGGACGTATAACTTCGGTACGTTGAATCAAATGTAGAAATTCTGAATCAAACGGGACAGTTTCCTACGGAAAGAATGTGCAAGTGCGTCAGAACTATGCACAGAAGTCGGTGAGACGTCACATGAAAGACGCGAACGGCAAATTTTACGCCAAATGGTGACAAATGACGATGGAGAAGAGTCTGACAGTATATTCTCATTGTTGAAACAACTCACTATTGTTGTCAAGCAAACCAATGCAGAGTTAGCAGACTTAAAAACAGAAAAAAGTGCAGGATTATCAGAAACGTAAATAAACGCTGGGCTGGCGGCTTTAAAAACGGTGGATTTAAAAACCGAAATAAATGCCTTTAAATGGTCTCAAATTTGAAACGAATACTGGGTTCGAAAAAGTCCGCAAAGATCAGCAAATGTTTCGAACGGAAGTTAATGAACAGTTTATTGAAATCCGGAAAGAGGCGAGAGACTCGCGCGAACTAATTCAATCGCTTATGGCCGATCAGAAAAAGATGCGTACTGACATTTACGAGGTGCAGGATGCATTGTCTAATAGCAATCAAAGAGTTGATAATTTAGCATGTAATGCGTCTGGTAAGGCGCAACAAATTGTGGAAGATCTCAATGTAGAAAGCGTGTCACGCGAGCCGCGTAAAAAGATTCGATACACAAACTGTAAACATCGTCCCGAAAAATAAGCAGCTGTATGAACAGCTTCGTACAGAACTGAAGCAGTGTATTGAGAACCGTACAGAGAGCAGTAGTGAAGCGATCGAATCGGTAGTATCATCTGACATAGTGGTGGAAAAAAATCCGAAAGAAGTCCGTTACGCAATCTTCCGTGTCAGTTACGGATACACAAAATAGTCGTGAGATTCCACTTGTATGTTAACAAGACGTTGCGTCAGTATATTCCGATCCGAAACAGAAGCAAATGGTAGGAGTACAGTTGAGACAGGTGAGCGAAGCAGGTAATGTGCGTTCACAGCAGACAATGGTGGGAGTAGCGGTTTTGCGCACGTACCAACAGAGCGGCAGGCGACCCTCCGAACGTAAGCGAATCACGCGATAAGAGAGCACACATACCAGATTCTCAGTTTACGAGTTAGAGTACAACAGGTCACAACCTGCAGGTCAATATGATGCAAGAGCAAAGACAAAATACTGATTCAGTAACGGGAAATTTAAACGTATCTTCCAGTCCGATATACGAGGAACGGTACGGTTTAGATAATTGCGTAGATGCGATGCAAGATGGTACTCAAATATGTTGTCTCAGGATCCAAATGTGGTAATATGAATAAATGAAAACATGACACAGTTGAAGGGAATGGAAATGTCGCGAAAACACAAACGCCATATGGTGAATTGAAAACTTTGACATTGATCCTTTTTGACGGTCAGAAATTTCAACATTACAAAGAAAACGGGAACGGCTTACATCCCCGCACGTTTATACATCAATTCCACATCGATTTACCAGAACATTGGCCGCCTAGCCATAAAACTGATTTCATTTGTGGTCAGATGGAAGGCGCAATAGCGGAAACGATGCAAAGAGTCGCTGCAAACTGTCAGTAGTATGAACAATTTGCATTCTTGGAGCGATACTGATCCGCGGAAACCCAAAATAGTATAAAATATGAATCGTTACATAAGGAGTCTTCTGAAAACTCTGAAGAAAAAAAGCCAGTTAGATTTTTTTGAAGAAATAATAAAAAAGAATCAGTGTTTAGACAATCCATACAATGATGGGGAACTGCTACGTATATGTACAATGAAGTTACCCTTGCGTTATCAGCAATCGTTGGTTGGCAGAGTTGGATATAATACACAGGCATTTAAAGGGATGTTAAGAGAACTTGAATTTATATTCAGTGAAGATGACGTGAAGAAACAACGTGCACTGAGAGAAACCAGTGGCAGGGGGAATAATAGCAACCGATTAGCCTTTAATAATGTTAAGAATGGCAATAGTAATGTTGGGGAAGGTAACACTTTTGGGAAGAATAGTAATCGCCCATGGGATAATAATACCTATGGTTTTGGCAACTCACAGAGGTCAAACATTTACTATGGTTTTGGTGAGCCGTGGAATTACAATAATGGCTTCGGTTCCAGAAATTATGGTGGCAACTATAGTTCGCGATATGATCACCAAACGAAGCAGGGAGGTTTAGAGGTTTTCCACCACAAAACCCAAATTATTCGGATGGAACTGGAATGCCTAGAATGCAGAAAGGTTGGGAGAATCAGACTTTACCAGGACTACACACCGAGATGAACCGGTACAGGAAGTCGAGCTGAGGCCACCAAACTTTAGTAAAAAAACAGAAATGACGGAGGTGTACGGTACGAAGACCAGTCACACGAGATTCAGTCGCCAAATGAAGTTGATTTTATAATTAAATTTGTAAATAGACTTAGCTTTGATCAACAAGATTCTGTTGTGGGCTTAGGGGGTGATACAAATACCAGCATGCTGGGAGACAATTGACTGGGAATCGTCCGATGATGACGAACAAGAGATGTTAACAGTTAATGTAGGCAGCTGTACGAAAACAGATAATGACCAAATTGTGGATGATGTAGTTCATTTATACGAAACCGAGAGAGATATGATATGCCAAAACGATAATACGCCATTGGCAACAGCGGTATTGATACACAAGTCAGATGATATACAGGTATATAGGACAGGGACTTACCCGGAAAATAATTAAATTTCCACCGGCACCCAGAGTACAACATCAACATCTAGTAAAATTGGCACTGAGCAATTTGAAGATTGCGCCGTTAAATAGAAAGAACCGGGCGGACAAAATTGCTACCTCACGAGTATTTTCAGTAGGACAAAAAGTTCGTGTAAAAACTCACCATCGCTTCAGCAAGAAAAACCACGAAAGCTATAAGATCTTTTCAGTATGTAGAAGCCCTATGGAAGTAAGTAAAGTGGATCATGATAATGCAGTCGACTTGATTAACCCAAAAATGGGAAAATCATTGGGCTTGCACCATGTGAGTCACTTGAAATGTATACAGGGTAAATCAGTAAATATTAACTCCGCAAGAAAAATTTTATGTGACAAATATCCAGATTCCAATGAAAGCAAATTGTAGTATTCGAAGATTAGGAAAGATAAGAAAACGCATACAAATAAAATTTTTAGTTTGTACTTATCTCATTAAAATAAATAGGATAACTTTCTCAGTAGATCAAATTGATACTTGTGAAGGAAGAACAACAAAGTAAGAACTAAAGTAACTCTTCTGCAAACGAAATGTGTTATTGGGAAAAAGTAGAAAGCAAGGAGAAAGATAAGAGAACAGCATATGGAAAGTTTGACGAAATAGTAGTAGATTCTGTCTTAAAATGTAGGGTAAAGAAAGAAGTTGTTTTGTTGACGAAAGGAAGCCAAGAATTAGGAAGAAAGTAGAAATTTAGGTAAGGAGGAGATATTAATTTGTTTTTTGTTCCGTCGCGGATGGTGAACATTTAGTTGAGGAGATATTTTGGGGGAAAATGAGAAGCATTTATGATTTATGGAAGGTACCACAAGTTGATAATAAATTTGAGATATGAGGGAAGTGGATATAAAAGATTGTTAGGAGATAAGAATTAAGAGAGAGAATTCAATTATTAAGGAAAGCGAGAAACATGTTATTTCTTGGAAGGATGTAGACAGAGGGATGTGAGTTTAACACAGGGATTATTTCTATAAGGAAGAGTAAGATAGGAGGAGAAGGTAATATAAAAGTTTACTGTTTAGAAGAAGGAAATAGGGATAACTACAACTAAGAAAAGTACAAGCTCTAAAATCATGGAATTGGACGGTGGAGGAAGTTTTAAAAGGACACAAGAAACAGAGAGATATTGTAATCTGAAGTTCTGTTACAGCTTAAGCCAAAAAGAAGAACTTGCAGAGAAAAAGATGCTGGCGTCGCAGTCAAGGTGCGGCGTTTTCATGATAATATGATGTACCTGTAGTTATAAGAAGAAAAAACCGAAATACTAACACAATAACCTTCATCGCCATCAATTTTTCTCTTACTATCCATCGTGATGAATATGATGAAACCAATACCTTTATACTAATTTATACTAACGCTGATAAAAAACAGGGGAAGGAAATGTTCATATAGAATAGCGATAAAAGATATAAAGTTATGAACAGTATAATAAGGAGAATCTTACGTATAGTTTAAATACTGAATTTTGTAAAGTCTTACTAGTTAAGTGTTTGTAAAGCTTGTAATATATCTTAAGGGAGAAATGGTTGTGATAAGATAGTTAGTAATACCATGCAAATTAGAGACATTTGGGGATGTTAGAAATGTAAGATGGAAAAAGTGTGCACAATGTTGTATTATACATGACAGCATCAAGAACGATGCATCGTCATTGCGGTCAGATCGACAGCAGAACTGAGTAGAACAGATAGGCATGAGAGAAAGGAACACTGAATGTGGGTGCCTGGTGCGACAGCTTTCGAGATGACGAAAGGAAATGCCTTGGTGGAAGCAACAGTCTAAGAGGATAACACCTCTGGGAAAAAGTATGGGGATCTACGACGAATCCTGGATACAGTCAACATGTACCATGACGCAATCTTTATTCATGTGGAAGTCACATGTGATCTTCATAACAACAGTTTTGCTAAAGTGATATATACCTATCACTTCTGTCGCAAACTGTTTAGAGCAGGATAAATAGATATCATGGATGTCCACCAAGCTAGAATGGAGGCGGACATGTTACATCAAGGACGAACAAATGTCTGAATTCACCGGAAGAAGAAGAGGCGCATTTATGTAAGTCACGATACAGAATGGCTGAAACTATCGTCATACCATACGGAATCCAGTGACTGTAAAACATTCCTTGAACACTCGTGGGAGTAAGGCCGTGTCCTACGCCAGCGACAGAAGCGAACGACAGCGAGCAACCTCCGGATACGCGACACACCAGCGACGAGCAGCAGCATCGGGCGGAAAACTCGGGTGTCCTGCGTGCGAGCGACCATGTCACGCTACAAAATGGCTGCTTACAGCCGACCAGATGTTTCTATAAAACGGCGCTCCTGAACTCTAGAATACTGTAACTGGAGAGTAAGGCTACAAAATTAGGTTTACGAAAGAAAATAAAGCGAAAAGGAATGCTGCTCATGAAATTTACAAAGGGAGGACTCTACATGGAGAATTTCATAAATATTATCAACTACGAAGTTCACCAGACAAATTCTTCGAATACACGTGAATGAGCAGAGGAGCAGTCGACTTTCTCATCAATAAATTAAATACGAATGGTTTTTACATGATCAAGAACTTTTAACAGCCAATAAATGCAGAAGAATGACTGACTACGTGACTAATTACTCTAACTACACACATAAGTAAAGATAATTTTAACCATAAAAACAGACTGCTGTAGTGTAGCGGTAGCGTTACAGTTTATATTTACGTGCTTCGAAAAGGTCCTGGGTTCGATTAAGGGTTCTTCCTATATTTTAACTGATTTAGTTACAATTCTGTATACTAAGTTTTATGTATATTGTTTACACTGCATTGCTAAGTATATTTTTAAGTTCTTGCCAAAGAACTTGATCTTTATATGTACACTACTGGCCATTAAAATTGCTACACCACGAAGATGACGCGCTAGAGACGCGAAATTTAACCGACAGGAAGAAGATGCTGTGATATGCAAATGATTAGCTTCTCAGAGCATTCACGCAAGGTGGCGACACCTACAACGTGCTGACATGAGGAAAGTTTCCAACCCATTTCTCATACACAAACAGCAGCTGACCGGCGTTGCCTGGTGAAACGTTGTTGTGATGCTTCGTGTGAGGAGGAGAAATGCGTACCTTCACGTTTCCGACTATGATAAAGGTCGGATTGTAGCCTTTCGAGATTGCGGTTTATCGTATCGCGACATTGCTGCTCGCCTTGGTCATGATCCAATGACTGTTAGCAGAATATGGAATCGGTGGTTTTCAGGAGGGTAATACGGAACGCCGTGCTGGATCTCAACGGCCTCGTATCACTAGCAGTCGAGATGACGGGCATCTTATCCGCATGGCTCTAACGGATCGTGCAGCCACGTCTCGATCCCTGAATCAACAGATGGGGACGTTTGCAAGACAACAACCACCTACACGAACAGTTCGACGACGTTTGCAGCAGCATGGACTATCAGCTCTGAGACCATGGCTGCGGTTACGCTTGACGCTGAATCACAGACAGGAGCGCCTGCGATGGTGTACTCAACGACGAACCTGGGTGCACGAATGGCAAAACGTCATTTTTTCGGATGAATCCAGGTTCTGTTTACAGCATCTTGATGGTCGCATCCGTGTTTGGCGACATCGCGATGAACGCACATTGGATGCGTGTATTCGTCATCGTCATACTGGCATATCACCCGGCGTGATGGTATGGGGTGCCATTGGTTACACGTCTCGGTCACGTCTTGTTCGCATTGATAGCACTTTGAACAGTGGACGTTACATTTCAGATCTATTACGAACCGTGGCTCTACCCTTCATTCGATCCCTGCGAAACCCTAGATTTCAGCAGGATAGTGCACGACCGCATGTTGCAGGTCCTGTACAGGCCTTTCTGGATACAGTTAATTTTCAACTGCTGCCCTGACCAGCATATTCTCCAGATCTCTCACCAATTGAAAACGTCTGTTCAATGGTGGCCGAGCAACTGGTTCGTCACAATACACCAGTCACTACCCTTGATGAACTGTGGTATCGTGTTGAAGCTGCATGGGCAGCTGTACCTGCACACACCATCCAAGCTCTGTTTGACTCAGTGCCCAGGCGTATCAAGGCCGTTATTACGGCCAGAGGTGGTTGTTCTGGGTACTGATTTCTGAGGATCTATGCACCCAAATTGCGTGAAATAATAATCACATGTCAGTTCTAGTATAATATATTTGTCCAATGAATACCCGTTTATCATCTGCATTTCTCCTTGGTGTAGCAATTTTAATGGCCAGTAGTGTAGATTAAACAGAAAAAAATTGCACAAACACACATGGTTTGTTATTGTTTAAAAATATTTCATTTTGAAGAGTTTTGTGCTAGAACCAGATTTTGTTCATAATAATTTTAAGTTTTAATCTCGACAGATCAATAATAATTTCTTGCATTTCATATTTTTTACAAAACATCTAATTTAAGAAAACCAAATGTTGATATTTTCTTTGGAGATTAAGATTCTAATGTGTGATGTGTTTGTTAAACTATAGGTTATGTAGAAAAAAATTTTGCAATTTTGTGATGCTGATTTAATATTTACACGCTAATTAGTAGGATTAGGAATTTAATATTTACGCAAAACTCAATGAATAATTTAATTCTTCTGTAAATCTACAATACATAAGTATAAGAATTTTAGGGGTTATAAATATGTTTAGGAATGGGATTGTGCTTGTAAAGTTATGGGAAGGGTGCTGTTAAGTGTGAGATGTATTAAGAAATTATTGTAAGACATAGAACGTCCTTGAACTATAATTGCCATAGAAGTTAAGCTAAGGTTGAGACTCAAACGTAAGTATTGGAAAAGGGGAGGTTAAGTTGAATTGAAGATTTCCTCAACTTCAATACATCTGCATCATCATTTAACAAAAACCTTGATGTCAAAAAAATAATATGTTTCGTATTTAAAAATTGTGAGTGGTACAAATTTATAAAGAATCTCTAATTTGACATGTGGAATAATCAGGTCT
Source organism: Schistocerca nitens (assembly GCF_023898315.1). Lineage (NCBI taxonomy): Eukaryota > Metazoa > Arthropoda > Insecta > Orthoptera > Acrididae > Schistocerca > Schistocerca nitens. The sequence continues at coordinate 175,751,904 of NC_064619.1, forward strand.
ACTGCCGGATGTTTGTGTCGCTCTGGCACAATATTTCGGCCACGTAACTCGTTGCCTTCTTCAGCTGCTACCTGAGACTGCCGTATTGGAATTTTAAAAAAGAGATGGGGCCCCTCCACGCCCGCACCGACGTGGTGACCAACACAAAAGTTCTACTGTCACCTCCGTAAGCATGTTAGTTTTGAATCAGGCGTCGCAGGATGCAGGCTGTGATGTTATCCATGCGTCTGGGTAAGACTACTCATTAACATGGTCCATCAGGAGATAGAAGTGGTCGAAAACGATCGAAGGGTAGCGGTTGTAAGAGCAGAGGAAAAAAAAGTGCCAAGGCCAGCGCCAAGGGAAAAAAAACCTCTGCGACAGTAGGACGGGTAGTAAGGGCAGTAGCGGCTTGCTAGCTGCGACAGAGCATGCAAGGTGAGGGGGGTTAGCGAGAGGTATCGTGCAACGTTACCTATGTACTGCTTGGTCGTTAGCTGGGTCAGGCCGGTGCTGCGGCTGGGCTCGCTGTAGTCTCCTGTGCCGGCCGCAGCGGCTTCCTCCCTGTAACATAAAAAAAGTTCGGCGCGGCAACTCATGCGCTGCTGTTAGGCCCTCTGCTGCGCCTTGTCGTCAGTGACTTGGTGCAGCTTCATCAGGCTGGTGCAGAATGACGGCGATTGGCTACAGCGACCTCCTCTACTGCACGGCGCACCCCTTCTGCATTGCAGCGGTCATCTGATCCGCACTTCCAGTGATCTGCGCCGCATCAGCGTCGGAGAGGTGCAAGCCGTTCGCTCGCGCTTGCGCAATGAGGGCTGCCTTTCTGTCTTCTCGGTCCCTTGAGGGGTCGAATGCCGCAGCGGGCGGCGTCGCCACCGGCTCCACTGGGGCGGCGGTTGTCTTCCTGGCGCCTCTCACCTGCGGTGCTGCTGGAACAAAAGCAGAGATAGGCGCGCGAACGTCCTTCTGCGAGATCGCAGGAGTGTTCGCAGGTACGACTGCGCTGAGGCCTTGGGCGAAAACTGCTCGCAGTTGCCTCAAGGCCTCATCCTTCTCTGCAGCCACGGCGGCTGCGAAGGCAGCCCTCTCCGCCGCCATGACGGCTTTGGGGGCTGCTGTGGCCTCCTTCACGGCGGTGCCGAGTTCGAGGCCACTTCTCTTCGCAGGAAGGCGAGCTGCGTCCTGGCTACCCGTTTCCGAGCGGCCGTCCCCGCCCCTGGCAGGTGGATCTGCTGCTGCGCCGTCCCTCAGCTGCGCCGGGCTGTTCTGCGCCCTACGCCGTTTCCGACGTCGTCTTCTCTTCTGCTGCTGCGTCGGTGCGGCCGCGGCCGCTTCGCCGCCCCCGGCACGGCTGCGGCTTGAGAAAGCCGCACAGCCGCGCCAACTGGCGACGTGCGGGCCGCCACACCGGACACAAGTCGGCAGAGCGTTGCTGCCGCGGTCACAGGCGCGGCTGTCGTGCTCACCTGAGCACTTGACGCACCGCGCCGCGTTGCGGCAATACTTCGCAACATGGCCCTCGCCCTGGCACCTGAAGCACTGGGGCTGAGGATCCATGGCGGTCGGGAGAGCCTCCGTCGTAACCGGGAAGCCCAGCAACTTCCGCAAGTCGAAGATGTCGCTCCCGCCGTCGACCGTTTGCACGGTCACGGCATCGAGCGGCGCCCTCTTCTTGTTGGTTCGGTTGTGCAACCTTGCGGCTGCACCACCAAACCCGGCTCGCAGCAGCCCTTCCCGGACCGCTGCCTCATCACAGCACCAAGGCAACCCCCTGAGGAGTGCCTTAGTCGTCTTCATCCTTCCTACGGAAGGTGCCTTCTCTCGCGCCGGCGGCGCGTCGACGATGTGGTCGGCCACTGCGACCTTGATCGCCTTGTGGTCGGCCACGTTTGCGGCTCGAACGCAGATCAACGAGTCTGTATCGACAGACTCGTAGACCACCTCGTTCCGAGCGCAATTCGTCATGGTGTCGAACAGCGCTGTCCACCCGCCTTTGCACATGACGTACAAAGGGGGAACAGGCCGCGACTCGTCTTCTCTGGAGTTCCTTGCACGGTCGGCAGACTTTTTTTTTTTTTTTTTTTTTTTTTTTTTGCACTTTTCATTCCCTTCTCGGATGGAGAAGGGCGGGCTGTTGTAGAGCATGCGATGGGCTCTTTTCAGCCATGGGTTTTAGTGATACTGTTTTGACACCATTTATTTTTGTTGCTGGGGTGCGGGGAAAGGGGTGGATATCTCCCAATTGGGAATCTATTTGCAGGAGTTTGTAGGGGACAGTTCCGGTATTTACCTTAGCGGCCAAGGAAAACCTGCAAAACCCGGCCAGAACTGCTTGTGTCTTGCCTTCTCTTCATTTTCCGTGTTGCCAGCGTTGACGCTGGCGTTCACGGCGGGCAAGGGCGGCTTCGCGTCTTCTGTCACGCTCCGCCTCTTGCTCCTCTCTCTGTCTTCTGAACTGCTCGTTCAGGGCTTCCTCCTGTCTTCTTCTGAGCTCCTTGCTTTGCAGGAAGCTCATCTGGTGCTCGTCTCGCGGGCTGTCGTCGTCCAGGAGTTCGCTGTCCACAAGTTCCGCCATGTGGTTGACGAACTCCTTGGTTTGGACGCTTGAGTCCTGACGTGCAACCGCTTCTCCCTTGCCTTCTAACGAGGCCTGTGCGGCTCGACTTATTGTCATCTTCTTAGGCCAGGCCGTTTGTGTGGCCTGGTCGCGACTGGGCTGTGCTGCTGTTGTTGCCAGCCTGTCGTCTTGGTGCTGCGCCTCCTTCTTGTTGGTGTTGCGGCTAAGGGATTCACGTAGAGTGAGGCAGGCGGCCTCCATCTCCGCATGGAGAACCATGCGGAATCGTGTTTCCGCCTCCTGGAGGGCCGACTCGATGTCGGGATCAGCTGTCGTCGCCGTCTTCCCACTCGCTGCGTCGCGCCGCCGCCTCCCTCCCCCACCCTGCCACAGGCAGCGGGGGAAGGCGGCCGCACGTGAGCGGTGGCCGCCGTCGAGTCACCTCCGGGCGCCGCCGTTGTTCCCGCGGCGTTGCCTCCTCCTCTCGCTGTTGCCTCTGCCCTTCCCTTGTTCGCAGCGGCTGCAGAGCGTTGTCGCCTCCTTCTTCTGCGGCGTCGCCTCTTTGCCTGGGGCGCCGTCTCCTGTGCAGTAGCGGGATTTCGGCCGTTGAAGGCCTGACATCCGCGCCAGTTGGCGACGTGCTCTCCGCCGCAGCGGGCGCACGTCGGTTTGACGTCTTTGGTGCTGGTACAGGTGCGGGTGTCATGGTGACGTCCGCACTTGACGCACCTGGCGGCGTTGCGGCAGTGCTTTGCCACATGCCCTTCCTCCTGGCACTTGAAGCACTGTGGCTTCGTGTCCAGGTGGGGGGGGGGGGGGGGGAGAGTCTCCGGCTGCACGTGGAAGCCCAAGAGCTTCCGCATGTCGAGGATGTCCCCGCCGTTGCCTGCCGCTGGTGTGGCGACGATAAACAGTGGCGGCTTCCTCTTATTGGTTTTGTTGCGCAACCTTACGGTTGCCTCAACGAAACCTTGTCGGCGCAATCCTTCCTTCACTGCTCGCTCCGTGAGAATCCAAGGCAGTCCCCTCAGGAGCGCCTTGGTGACTTCTTTGCGACGAGTCTTCTGACCCACCGCTCGTCCTTCCGGGGCGTCCACTGTGTGAGCGGTCACTAGGGCTTTTAGGGCCCTGTAGTCGTTCCAGTCAGCGGCCTGGAGCTTGATGGTGGCGTCGGAGTCGACGGACTCAACGACGACCTCCTTTTCGCAGCTCTGCCCCATCTCATCATATAGTTCCACCCACTCGACCTCCCTGCACTTGATGTACAGGGCGGGAGCGGGGGAAACTTCTTCTTCTGTCGCCGAGTTGCCACCTCTCGCGACATCACGTCCCACGCTGCTCATCTTAACCATACTGCGCGTTAGGGTTAGACAATTTGCTTTTTTGCCGTCAAAACAGCAACACGACAATTTGCCACCCGCGGGCAGTACGATCTCCTATATCACTCTCCCACAGAAGCAGGGCGCCGCGTGCAACAGTGACCTGTGCGCTACGGCTGCCACGTCGGCCTTGTCCAGTATTTATGCCCAGAGGGCGCTGGGTGCTCTCTCTGCCGTCCGCGCCCGCCTGGCGCTGCCTGTAATGTGTTGTCTCTTCCTCGGTGCTCCCTCGGACGTCCGCGCCCGACTTGGTCGCCATCTGTGGCAGCTCTCTGAGGCCCGTCCTGTGTCAGGCGTTCTGTTCGCGGTCCGCGCCCGCCTGGTGCTGCTCCTGAGGTTTTGGCCCTTCCTGGACAAGATCCTCCAATACGGCAGTCTCAGGTAGCACCTGAAGAAGGCAACGAGTTACGTGGCCGAAATATTGTGCCAGAGCGACAGAAACATCCGGCAGTACACCCGATTATTCCACATGTCAAGATCTCGCCGGGAAAGCCTGAAGAGTAATCTCTAATTTGTTTAAATTTAAAATTAAAACATAGACAACCATAAAATAGAAAGAGAAGATTTCATGTTATTTAAATAATTGTATTTAATAAGAAAATTAGTAAAATATGTTAATTTTCGGAAAAAAACATTACTTTAGTGCTCAAAGCAGTAGTATATCGTAAATCAGTTGCGGTGGAAAAATAACAAAAAAGGCACTGAAAGAACAAGTGTTTGATTTTGCCATATTAAAATAGAGAATTAGTCAATATAAATATATAACAATTGCTACATTCTACAGTTGAGAATAATTGTGCACCGACTTCAATCAGTTTCTCAACCATTGATGGACCCAGTGCAAAATTGAACATGGAAGGAGGAGGATATGTAAGGTGGCAGACTGAATGAATGTCAATTTTGCACCTTACATGTGAGATTGTATAAGTCATAACAAGTAGATGAATATGTCACCTGACATACTTTGGTGGTAATGACCAGGTATGCCTATCAAAATGTACAGATATAATGCAAAGGGCATTAACACACCAAAAATCAAATCCTGCATGTCAGTGAGCAAAACGTGAAGAAAGCTGCTGGAAGAAATATTTTACTCTGAGGACAGACGCGAGTTGCGCCGTCAAGGCCCGAGTACAACAGAAGGCTTCTAAAAACGGGTTGGTGACCAGCGGCAAAAGGGACAATGAAAGCGACAGGTGATACACTGAGATGAGCAAGTAGTGGACAAGCACTGCTTACGATGGAGAAATTCTTTAGAAAACTGCGTTGGGGATTTTCCAGAAGGATACAAACAGACCAGCGACACAGTTGATCACGTGAAGTGCTCGTGGTACTGTCGTGATGTACACGTGTAACTTCTAGGCATCAGGAGTGGGCACAAAATGTACGATTGGCTGAAATAAACTCGGAAGGAGTGGAAAGGGGTCGGTATTTCGACACAGTTTAAGGGTAGACCCTTTGCGATTGACAGAGGTAGTTTCCACAAGATGAAAGGAACGCTACTATTGGTTTGAAAAAGCCGTGACGTGAAGCACGAAAGGACACAGGTGGCAAGCTTACAAAAGACATAAGACCGATAACTTCAGGGACCCTCCTCTGAATCAGTGTCAAGTGTAGAACAGGGCGCATCACGCTCTGTACGACGCCAAAAGAGGAATTTCGTGTGAACACTGCGTTCACTTTGGCTGACATTCAGCTAGAAATTAACTGAAGACTCATTGAGCTCCGATAGCAGAGAAACGAAACACACATGTAGTTAATTGTTCTTGTGAGAACTGAGAGGGCATTGAATTATACATGCTCCACCATCAGTGCATGTGTATATCGACACATTTTCCAGACTAGGGATGAGTGCATGTTTTCTTGCCTGACAAGAAACATAAGACAGTTTTGGCTCATAAAATCAGTATAGATTTTGATTAGTTTTTTTATAGGATTTTCAGAGGGCGAGAGCAGCCATGCAGCTGACAGCACATCGCAGCTAAAAGGTAATTGCCGCTGGCAGAGGCATAAACTTGTTGGTTCACCAGCTTGCGTCCACTGTGAACTCGAGCAACCTTGTTCATCTTGTTACAAAAACCAACCATCCTCTGTAGTACCGAGCTTAGAACCGGAATCTGATGATTTGTCGTAATATTTGTCAACTTCATGGCGAAGTAGTAAGAATAATATAGTAGAGAATCTTCTATTTAAATTTTATATTGTTGTGTTCAGGGTTATTTCCATTAAACAGGACGTAATGCGTTGTATTGACAACTGTCCTGTAAGTGTTATGTAACAATCTATGTAAATTCGTGTACTTCTTTTACAATAATTCCGAAATTAAACGAATTGTGTACAGCTAAACACCGACGTGATCTGTCATAGAATAAAGGTCCACTCCTAACCCATCATTTATGCTATAGATGGTAACACACTCACAAGATGTTTTTGTTGACGTCTGACGAATGTGAAAAGGAGTGGAGTGTCAGAAGGGTGAAGAAGATTATACAGTCGTTAGTAGCGAGTACCAAGAGTGAATGAAACAAATTTGTTCCCAAACAAGAGACATAGTACATACAGTCGACAGTTGCACTCTTATGCAAATATTTTTAGTTGAATATACACTCTAAGACAAAAAAAAAGACACACTACGAAAGAATCATCCGAATGAGAGGGAGATCGGTAGATTCAGCAAAACTTAATAATTTAGTCAAGGGAAAGAGCTTCACAAATTGAGCAAGTCAATAATAACGTGTTGGACCAGCTCTGGCTCTTATGCGAGCAGAATATCGACTTGGCATAGGTTGGATGTCCTCCTGAGGGTACTGTACCAAATTCTGTCCAACTGGCGCTTCAGATCGTCAAAATTCCAATCTGCCTGAAGGACTTTGCACCTAATACTCCAAAGGTTCTCAACTGGAGAGAGATACGGCGACTTTGCTGGCCCAGGTAGGGTTTGGACAAACCGTAGAAATTCTCGCTGTGTGTGGATGGGCATCATCATACTAAAATGCTCGCCTCCAATGGTTTGCCATGAAGAGCAACAAAACGGGGCACAGAATGTCGTTCACGTACCGCTGTGCTGTAAGGGTGCCGCGGATGACAAGCAAAGAGGTCCTGCTATAAATGAAAAGGCGCACTAGACCTTCACTCCTGGTTTTCGGGCCATATGGGGGGCGATAGTCACGTTAGGATGTCACCGCTATTCGCGGCTCTCCTGACACGTCTCCTATGGTCATCGGATCTGGAATCTCATTAAATGGAGTCATGAGTCCCGCTTCGAACTGATCCCCGATGACCCGTCTATAGATGCCCCAGACAGTGATGGATAACAACCTGACCGCCGTTCGCCAAACCGCCCGACAGCCTGGCGTGATGGTCTGGGGTGCCATTTCATTTCATAGCAGGACCTCTTTGCTTCTCATCCGCAACACCCTTACAGCACAGCGGTACGTCGACGATATTCTGCGCCCCGTTTTGTTGCCCTTCATGGTAAGCCATCCTGGGCTTTCATTACAGCAACCTATTGCCCGCACGCACATGATGAGAGTTTCTAGTGCTTGCTATTTGCTTGCCAAACACTACTTTGGCCAGCGAAGACGCCGTATCTCTTCCCAACTGAGAACGCTTAGAGCATTATAGGGTTGAGTCCTCCGAGCAGATTTGCATTTTGACGAACTGACGCGCCAGTTCGATAGAATTTGTCATGGTGTCCCTCAAAAGGAAATCCAACGACTTTATCAAACAATTCCAAATGGAATAATTGCTCGAATAAGGTCCAGAGGTGGATCAATGCCATATTGACTTGATGAATTTGTGAAGTTATTTCTCTTGAATAAATCGTCCAATCTTTCTGAAATTGTTCAAATCAAATGGCTCTGAGCACTATGGGACTTAACTTCTGAGGTCATCAGTCCCCTAGAACTTAGAACTACTTAAACCTAACTAACCTAAGGACATCACACACATCCATGCCCGAGGCAGGATTCGAACCTGCGTCCGTAGCGGTCGCGCAGCTCCAGACTGAAGCGCCTAGAACCGCTCGGCCACTCCGGCCGGCCTCTGAAATTGTAATTATTCGTTTGTCATTACATGTAAATCACTTTTGTCCTAGAGTGTACATGGAATAACAAATGGGGGTAGTAAATGACACCAGATGCCACCAACCGTCGGAACCCATGGGTCCCTTTCGCATAAATACACGTGAACAGACTCCGAAGTTTTGTCGGTGGAATTCGGTGTCACCTTGTGCAGTTTCCCATCAGGGAAGTAATGTATTCACTGTAAAAACGTTCGACAACGCATATTCTACATCCACATCTACATCTACATGGATACTCTGCAAATCACATTCAAGTGCCTGGCAGAAGGTTCATCGAACCACCTTCACAATTCTCTATTATTCCAATCTCGTATATCGCGTGGAAAAAATGAACACCTTTATCTCTCCGTACGAGCTCTGACTTACCTTATTTTATCGCAGTGATCGTTCCTCCCTATGTAGGTCGGCGACAACAAAATATTTTTGCATTTGGATGAGAAAGTTGCTGACTGGAATCTCGTGAGAAGATTCCGTCGCAACGAAAAACGCCTTACTTTTAATGATTTCCAACCCAAATCCTGTATCATTTATGTGACACTTTCTCCCATATTTCGCGAGAATACAAAACGTGCTGCCTTTCTTTGAACTTTTTCGATGTACTCCGTTAGTTCTATCTGGTAAGGATCCCACACCGCGCAGCAGTATTCTAAAAGAGGACGGACAAGCGTAGTGTAGGCAGTCTCCTTAGTAGGTCTGTTACATTTTCTAAGTGTCCTGCCAATAAAACGCAGTCTTTGGTTAGCCTTCCCCACAACATTTTCTGTGTGTTCCTTCCAATTGAAGTTGTTCGTAATTGTAATACGTAGGTATTTATTTGAATTTACGACTTTTACATTAGACTGATTATCGTGTAACCGAAGTTTAACGAGTTCCTTTTAGCACTCATGTGGATCACCTCACACTTCTCGTTATTTAAGGTCGACTGCCAATTTTCGCACCATTCAGATATCTTTTCTAAATCGTTTTTCAATTTATTTTGATCTTCTGATGACTTTGTTAGTCGATAAACGACAGCGTCATCTGCAAACAACCGAAGACGGCTGCTCATTTTGTCTCCCAAATCGTTTATATAGGTAAGTAACAGCAAAGGACCTATAACACTACCTTGGGGAACGCCAGAAATCACTTCTGCTTTACTCAGTGACTTTCCGAAATCACAGATACAGTCACATAACTGAGACGGTATTCCATAAGCAAGCAATTTCACAACGAGCCGCTTGTGTGATACAGTTCAAAAGCCTTCCGGAAATCCAGAAATACGGAATCGATCTGAAATCCCTCGTCAACAGCATTCAACACTTCATGCGATTAAAGGGCTAGTTGTGTTTCACAGGAACGATGTTTTCTAAACCTAAGTTGATTGTGTGTCAATAGACCGTTTATTTACTATGCCTACGACAGAGAAAACCTCAGCCTAAAGGATAGTGCATCGCAAGTTAAGCACATTTTTTATACGAAGGAGCAGTATTACAATGCCATGGTACGAATTAGGAATAAATGGATGGCTCAGTTTCATAAACGTTAGTGCCTATGGAATTGGTTGTCTAACAGAGTTGCCTTGAGATCTGTACGTGTACACAATTACACGTCAAACAAGCCACTCATCTGATGAAACATTGCCGAAAGTTTAACCGTTTACTCTCATTTGTGCACATTATTCATTATGTTACAGAACTGCTCAGATGCATCTAGGGAACTTGGTTTTAATGTCAGCTACCTAAATGTCGTGTAGCTTTCTGGGGGTTCAGCGGTCTTCTGACTGATCTCATGCCGCATTCCAGTATTTCCTCTCCTGTGACAACTCTTCTTTTAGGCGTAGCACTTCCACACGAAGTCTCCTGTTTGTTGTATACATTGCAATCTCCATCCTGCCTGCAATGTTTGGCTTCTGAGACTGCTTCTAGTATCACGGAATAACCTCTGCAAACAAACATCTCAAACGCTTCGATTCTATTCTTTTCCGTTTTTCTGTCCATTTTTCTTCCCAGAATAAACGCCACGGGAGGCGGAGTGTTGACTGCAGTTGACAAAAATATTGTCTCTATTGAGGTTGAAATTGAGTGAGTCAGTCAAGCTACCTGGTCGCGTATAACAAGTGTACGTGTTTTTACCGGCCGCTCCATTTCCCTGTGACAGTCATTCAAAGAACGTCCCCAGTCTGTAGCGCTTAGATACCCAGATAATGCAACACTAGTTGGAGGCGACTTTAATCTACCGAGTACACACTGGGACGTTTATGGAACCTTTGCAAGTGTTGCAGACTGTCTTGTGAGGTACTATTGAACACGTTTAAAGAAAACTGTCTTGAGTAGCTAATTCGGCAGCCCACGCACAACGGAAATATCTTAGACATTGTAGTCACAAACATGCCGGACGTTGTCGATTGTATCGGTATGGAGATGGGGGTTAGTGATCAAGATGTTATCATAACGACAATGATTATGAAAATTAATAAATCTCCTATGTAAAGTCACTAAATGTGTCTAAGGCTTCTAGCTAGTCATTCACTGACCTGTTTGGTATGGCAGCTGAAGCTACCAAAACGAAAGCCGAAGTTCTAAACTGCATGTTTCATAAATAGTTCACGCAGGAGAAACGTACGAATATCCCATGGATTGACTATTGAACAAATTTCAGTGTGCCTTACATAGTAATAACCATCCGTGGTGTAAAGAAACAACTGAAAGAGTTGAAAAGAAATAAGTCGCCAGGCCCGGATGGAACCACAATTTGGGTATACAAAAAGTACGGCATTGGCTCCTTACTTAGCTTGCAATTATCGCGGACATCTCACCCAGCAAAAATACCAAGAAAATGGAAAGAAGTGCAAGTGCCTCCTGTGTATAAGATGTGTAAAAGAACGGCCAGGAAAATTTACAGGCCAGTATCCTTAACATCGGTTTGCCGCTGCATTGTAGAACATATTCTGAGTTCGAATTTAGTAAATTTCCTAGCGGCCGAAAAGTTTATGTCTACGAAATTAGCACGGTTTTAGACAGCATCGTTAGTGTGAAACTCAGCTTGTTCTTTTCTCACATGATATACTGCGAAGTGTGAACGAACGGCAACAGGTAGATTCCATACTTCTAGATTTCTGAAAAGCATTTGACAGGGTACCTCTACTGGAGACTGTTAATGAAGGTACGAGCATACGGAACAGGTTCCCAGATAAATGAGTGGCTCGATGACTTCTTAAGTAACAGAACCCAGTGTGTTATCCTCGACAGCGAGTGTTCGTCATATCCAAGGGTAGCGACCCATGGAAGTGTGACAGGATCACTATTACTCTCCCTACATATAAATGGTCTTGCGGACAGGGTGGGCAGAAATCTGCGTTTGCTTGCTAATTCTTCGGTGTTTCGAAGGCGTCGAAGATGAGTGACTATAAGATCATGTAAGACGATTAGACGAAATTTCTAGTCGATGTGACGAACGGTAGCTAGCTCTAAATGTTGGAAACTGTAAGCTAATGAGGATAAGTAGGAAAACAAGTACCGAACGTTCGAGTACATCATTAGTAGTGTCCTGTTTGCCACAGTCAGGTCGTCTAAATATGTGGGTGTTACGCTGCAAAGCGATATGAAATGGAACGAGTGTGTGAGGGCAGGTAAGGCGAATTGTCGACTTCGGTTTGTTAGGAGCCTTGTAGGAAACCGTGTTTCATCAGTAAAGAAGGCCACATACAGGACTCTAGTCCGACCTGTTCTTGAGTACTACTCAAGTCTTTGGGATCAGCACCAGTTCGGATTAGAGGAAGACATCGAAGCAATTCGAAAACTCAAGTGGGAATCACTGGATGGGAGGCGACGTTCTTGTCGAGGAACACTACTGAGAAAACTTAGATAACAGGCATCTGAAGCTGACTGCGGAACGGGCCTGCTGCCACCAACAAACATTTCACTTAAGGACCACGAAGATAGGAGAAATTTGAGTTCGTATGGAGGCATATAGATAGTCGTTTTTCCCTCGGTCTGTCCACTAGTGGAGCAGGAAAGGCAAGACCAGTAGTGATACAGGGTACCCTCCGCCATGCACCGTACGGTGGCTTGCGGAGTATGACTAGAGGTGCAGACATAGATGTAAATTCACTTCTACGCAATGTTGCACTGCAGACGTACATTTTCAACAATTTTTTTCCGATGTGGGTCTATATTTGATAGTAACATACTTCTTTTGGCAGGAAACGTTTAGTTGCCTGTGGTATCCTGCTTCTTATTTTCTCCTTGTATTCTCAATCTGGTCCGCAGCCCGTGGTCTTGCGGTAGCGTCCTCGCTTCCAGTCCAGCGGGGTCAGGGATTCTCCCTGCCTCGAGATGACTGGATGTTGTTGTGTCGTCTTCATCGTCATCATTCTTCCCCATTACGGGCGGAAGAAGGCAATGGCAAACCACCTCCGCTAGCACCTTGCCTAGTAGGCGGTGCGGGTCTCCCGCATCGTCCCCTACGCCCCTCGCAGTATGGGACCTCATCATCATCACCATTCTCATTCTTTCGTCATACTGCTTCGAGGATAGGAAAATTCTAGCACAATCTCACTTAATGGTCCTCAGTTTTGAAAGTAAGTTTATCGCAATTACATGTCTAATGCAAAATTTTAGAAAGCATTCTGTAATTGGAGCAAAGCATCAATCGGTATAAAATGCTAAAAATCAAATAGAAACAATGTCGACCGCGTTTTCAGATTTTCATTCGTTAGCAACCGGTTTTGGCCTGTTCCTCAGATCCTCTTCAGGCTCTTATCCGCCATTATAGTTTCTGGTGGATACAGACGGAGCGAGATCCGTAGAAGTAAGGAGGTCACTCTTAATTCTACGTATATCGCTCCGTCTGCCTCCACCAGCAGCCATAATGGCGGGGAAAAGCGTGAAAATGGTCTGAGGAAAGGGCCGAAACCGGTTGCTAGCGAATAAAAATCTAAAAACGCGATCTAGACTGTTTTTATTTGATTTTTAACATTTCTAATGCTTCTCGTTGCTTTAGTCTTCCTTTGGTTTACTCTCAGTCCATCCTGTGCTCAGAAGACTTTTCATTCCGATCAAAAGACGTGTAATTTTTCTTCTCTTTTACAAGGGACGGAAATAACATCTGTAAATCTTATTATTATTCTTTCACGTTGAATTTTATAAACCTGCCGAAGTCTTACAGATGTGTTACGTGCGCTTCGTTCACTTCTCCGCCTATCGTTGACGAATGTTATGTTAGACGGCAGTGTCGTATGGAACAATGTCACTGGGGAGAGGAATGGCGTCAGATAACGTTTTCGGACGGATCCAGGTTCTGTTTGTTTGGAAACGATGGCCCCATTTTGATTCGCCGCAGACAGGGGTAATGGCATCACAGTGACTGCATTCGCACAAGACATAGAGCGCCTTATGGCGTGGGGTGCTATTGGGTACAACCACGAATCATGCGTGTCTAGGGCACTGTGACCAGCGTAACCTATGTGAATGACACCCTGCGATCAGTAGCCATACCCTTTCTGCACAACACTTCAGAGGCGATTTTTTAGCAATACAATGCAAGACCAAATGTTTCCGCACGGAAACGTGCCTTCTTGATGTCACAGGATGTCAGACTTTTGCCCTGGCTCCCCAGATTTCCAGACTTGTCGTCAATCGAATTGGTGAAACGACAGGTGCAGTACAGTGACCCAGTGCCAAGCACCACAGATGAAATTTGGAACCAGGTGACTGCAGCGTGGATGGCTTTACTACAGGACACCATACGCACCTTATATGCGTCGATGCCATTACGCACTAAGTAAGTTACCATGGCCCATGGCAGACCCTGTTCCTACTAGGCAACAGGTCACATGCTAAACTGATGTGATATCTGCACAACATACTAATGTACGAGGGCAGTTCAATAAGTAATGCAACACATTTTTTTTCTCGGCCAATTTTGGTTGAAAAAACCGGAAATTTCTTGTGGAATATTTTCAAACATTCCCGCTTCGTCTCGTATAGTTTCATTGACTTCCGACAGGTGGCAGCGTTGTACGGAGCTGTTAAAATGGCGTCTGTAACGGATGTGCATTGCAAGCAACGGGCAGTGATCGAGTTTCTTTTGGCGGAAAACCAGGGCATCTCAGATATTCATAGGCGCTTGCAGAATGTCTACGGTGATCTGGCAGTGGACAAAAGCACGGTGAGTCGTTGGGCAAGGCGTGTGTCATCATCGCCGCAAGGTCAAGCAAGACTGTCTGATCTCCCGCGTGCGGGCCGGCCGTGCACAGCTGTGACTCCTGCAATGGCGGAGCGTGCGAACACACTCGTTCGAGATGATCGACGGATCACGATCAAACAACTCAGTGCTCAACTTGACATCTCTGTTGGTAGTGCTGTCACAGTTGTTCACCAGTTGGGATATTCAAAGGTTTGTTCCCGCTGGGTCCCTCGTTGTCTAACCGAATACCATAAAGAGCAAAGAAGAACCATCTGTGCGGAATTGCTTGCTCGTCATGTGGCTGAGGGTGACAATTTCTTGTCAAAGATTGTTACAGGCGATGAAACATGGGATCATCACTTCGAACCTGAAACAAAACGGCAATCAATGGAGTGGCGCCACACCCACTCCCCTACCAAGAAAAAGTTTAAAGCCATACCCTCAGCCGGTAAATTCATGGTTACAGTCTTCTGGGACGCTGAAGGGGTTATTCTGTTCGATGTCCTTCCCCATGGTCAAACGATCAACTCTGAAGTGTATTGTGCTACTCTTCAGAAATTGAAGAAACGACTTCAGCGTTTTCGTAGGCACAAAAATCTGAACGATCTTCTCCTTCTTCATGACAACGCAAGACCTCACACAAGTCTTCGCACCCGAGAGGAGCTCACAAAACTTCAGTGGACTGTTCTTCCTCATGCACCCTACAGCCCAGATCTCGCACCGTCGGATTTCCATATGTTTGGCCCAATGAAGGACGCAATCCGTGGGAGGCACTACGCGGATGATGAAGAAGTTATTGATGCAGTACGACGTTGGCTCCGACATCGACCAGTGGAATGGTACCGTGCAGGCATACAGGCCCTCATTTCAAGGTGGCGTAAGGCCGTAGCATTGAATGGAGATTACGTTGAAAAATAGTGTTGTGTAGCTAAAAGATTGGGGAATAACCTGGCGTATTTCAATGCTGAATAAAACAACCCCTGTTTCAGAAAAAAATGTGTTGCATTACTTATTGAACTGCCCTCGTACATGTCCTGTGAATATGAACGTCCTATCTCTAGTCGTTCAAGGTATTCTGTTTTTTATGAACACGAATGTAAATGTTGCTTATTGTAAAACCTTTAAAATTGACCGTTGCAATCTAGAAACATCTTATGACATCAACATATTGGTTTGTTTGTAATGTAATTCTAGCGAAAACAGCCTACCTTTCTATGGTGAGAGGGCAGTATATGCAGCCAATTGCAACTGTGACAGATGTGAATATTGCAGTTCTTGTGCTGCGTATCATCACAAAGTTTGAATTAATTTAAGATGATTTGGGCAACAATAAGGGACTACATCGCAGTAAATGAGGTTGTGAGTTAGAGTAATGGCTTTAGACTCTGGAACTAGTTTCTAGCGACAGGATCAGTTGAGGATCGTCACATTAGTGGCTTTGGAAGAAAAAGGAAAAGACGTGCAGGACCGATATCTGCATACAACAGCAAGGAGACACCCTCAAGACAACGTCTGTAGTAAAAGTTCCAAACACCCACAAGTAGTAACTGGGTACACTGAGCACGCTATGAGATTATTTGTTGAGCAAGCCCAACTCACCCACAAAAATAGGATATAAAAATTAAGATAAGATATAAAATATTAACTCAAGAAAAATTTATTCAAACAATGAACTCTAGCTTGTAAAATACGCAATCATTATTTTTAGCTCGTTTCAGTCCATTATACTTTAGCTTAACATCACCACCTTCAAAATATTAAAAGTGCAATTCACTTATAACTTTATTAAACCTGTCTGGCAAAGTAATTTTAAATTTACTATCAAGCTCCATTCAAATTTTCCTTCCATATCTAGTATTTAAATATTCACATCCCGTTACGTAATACAATTCATTTTCGGCTAACTGACCAATCTTTATAAACCAATCAGAATTCCTTGCTTTATTTGCCCTCTTCAGTAGAGAATCCATTTATATAGAATAAAAAAATAACAATATTTAAAATTTTCACTGAAAATTCTATATTGAGCATCATATGTTAAATTTTACTTACTATACCTGACTGTGTAGGCAACTAAACTTTCGGAATCTTATCTTTCAGAGAAGCAACTAATTTCAGTGTAGTTCTCTGTGTGGCTAACACATTCAGTCTCCTAGACATACTTGTTACAAAAATAGGATAATTTTCAATAAAACTGAAGGGATTTACATTGACATCGTCATTCAATTGAGTCACTCTCTTAAAATCGAGAAAAGCATTATATGCTTTGTAATAACACATTCCGATGCAGAGACATACAATACCTTAAAGGTTGCGCCAAAGATTAAATTGAGAGGCATGTAGAATATAATCTCTGTAATGTGCATATTGGATTCTCTTTTAGCCGGCCGGTGTGGCCGTGCGGTTCTAGGCGCGTCAGTCTGGAACCGCGTGATCGCTACGGTCGCAGGTTCGAATCCTGCCTCGGGCATGGATGTGTGTGATGTCCTTAGGTTAGTTAGGTTTAAGTAGTTCTAAGTTCTAGGGGACTGATGACCACAGATGTTGAGTCCCATAGTGCTCAGAGCCATTTGAACCATTTTTGATTCTCTTTTGTTTCATACTCCAAGAAGGAGTTAAGAGACACTTTCAATTGTTACCTTGTAGAGGATGGACGTAATTTTTGGTGTGAAAGGCAGCCATCTTGTTAGTAATTATGGTTTGTGCGACGAGCAGAGCAAGTCTTATTGTCTTGTGAATAAAAAATAGTGAGAAGTATCGAAGTGTTACCAAAATTATTTAAAGCGACATAGCATTGTATTCCTTGGTTTCCACCATCTTCGTGAAGTGAACCAATGCCGAATCAGGAAAATACACACGGTCAACAAAAAGAAGAAAATCGATGGCGAATAATGAATTAATATTGTGGCAGAAGGACGAATTCTACATATAAGGTGAGATCTCTGAATAAATCAACAATGATGTAGAATTCAAAATGTAATTAATAGGAATGGTAGATTACAATACAGGCAGATTTCACATAGCACTGAATTTGTCCGCATTCAAGCCGGTCAATACAGTCCGTAAAAAAGCCTTCCAACAATTCTAAATTTACAGTTCCATATCCATAATTTTTTCTCTTCTCAAAAAAATCAATAAATTTAATTTTTTAAAATTTATTTTGCCACACTGGCGACCGCTGACAGGGACAGTGCTGGTGGAACAAAGAGTAAGTACTTGATTGTTGTACTACAAATGTACTTGTACTAATTACTGTGTCTCTGTTTTCTGTTACATGGAAAATGACGAATAATGTGAAACAATACTAATTGTATAAACGGATGGCACAATAACCAGAAGGAACAAGGACAAGGATTTACAAAACTAACGTAATCGTGTGTGACGCAGCTCAGCCGGAATTAAGGTAGGAAAGCGCAAACGCATGCAGCGGCTGCTCCTTGGCTTAGCTCCACTTAAAGCAGAAATTTTTCCTTTCCATATTAAAATCCTGGTGGTGTTTGTGGGAACACGCAATTACACTTTGATAATTACTTTACAGATGTGAAAATTACCGAACTATCAGTTTAATAAGTCATGGCTGCAAAATACTAACGCGAATTCTTTACAGACGAATGGGAAAACTGGTAGAAGCCGACCTTGGGGAAGATCAGTTTGGATTCCGTAGAAATATGGGGACACGTGAGGCAATACTGACCTACGACTCATTTTAGAAGCTAGATTAAGAAAAGGCAAACCTACGTGTCTAGCATTTGTAGACTTAGAGAAAACTTTTGACAATGTTGATTGGAATACTCTCTTTCAAATTCTGAAGGTGGCAGGAGTAAAATACAGGGAGCGAAAGGCTATTTATAATTTGTACAGGAACCAGATGGCAGTTATAAGAGTCGAGGGACATGAACATGAAAGTGAAGCAGTGGTTGGGAAGGGAGTGAGACAGGGTTGTAGCCTCTCCCCGATGTTATTCAATCTGTATATTGAGCAAGCAGTAAAGGAAACAAAAGAAAAGTTCGGAGTGGGTATTAAAATCCATGGAGAAGAAATAAAAACTTTGAGGTTCGCCGATGACATTGTAATTCTGTCGGAGACAGCAAAGGACTTGGAAGAGCTGTTGAACGGAATGGACATTGTCTTGAAAGGAGGATATAAGATCAACATCAACAAAAGCAAAACGAGAGTAATAGAATGTAGTCGAATTAAGTCGGGTGCTGCTGAGGGAATTACATTAGGAAATGAGACACTTAAAGCAGTAAAGGAGTTTTGCTATTTGGGGAGCAAAATAACTGATGATGGTCGAAGTAGAGAGGATATAAAATGTAGACTGGCAATGGCAAGGAAAGCGTTTCTGAAGAAGAGAAATTTGTTAACATCGGGTATCGATTTAAGTGTCAGGAAGTCGTTTCTGAAAGTATATGTATGGAGTGTAGCCATGTATGGAAGTGAAACATGGACGATAAATAGTTTGGACAAGAAGAGAATAGAAGCTTTCGAAATGTGATGCTACAGAAGAATGCTGAAGATTAGATGGGTAGATCACATAACGGATGAGGAGGTACTGAATAGGATTGGGGAGAAGAGGAGTTTGTGGCACAACTTGACTAGAAGAAGGGATCGGTTGGTAGGACATGTTCTGAGACGTCAAGGGATCACAAATTTAGTATTGGAGGGCAGCGTGGAGGGTAAAAATCGTAGAGGGAGACCAAGAGATGAATACACTAAGCAGATTCAGAAGGATGTAGGCTGCAGTAGGTACTGGGAGATGAAGAAGCTTGCACAGGATAGAGTAGCGTGGAGAGCTGCAATAAACCAGTCTCAGGACTGAAGACCACAACAACAACAATTACTTTTTTATATTCAACAATCGCAGAATTAGAAGACGTAGTGCGCCATCTTCTAAATTTCCGACGCGCAACAAATAGCAATCGCGAGATATTTTTATTAATTCAACTGCGAGAGAATTTAAAGATTTAGATTAACAGTAACGTCCAGATAAAAATAATATCTTCACAATGGAACCGGAGAATTTTAATTTGACAAATGTTCATGGGCACGTCTCCGATTCTGATAATAGTGACGTAAATGATGACGCAGTTAGTTTTTCAGCACAACATAATGTAGAAGTAAATACAATTCAATTGCACTCCACAGGGATTAACACTAACGAACCACTTGCAAATGAAACCTTGTACACAGTCGATGAAGCATCGATTACCAGATCAGAAAAAATATTTTGCGTGAAAACAGTGAACCCAGCCCGGTTTCGATTCAATCAGACCGTGGTAGAGAAACAATGGTTACAAATAATGGCTTAAATACAAACACACAAGCTTCGTCAGTTACGCATGAGACATTATATAGTCTGATGTCAAACGTGAGCCAGCAATTATCTGATTTAAAGATCAGCCACAATACAACGAACACAAAACTGGCGAATCTC
Source organism: Schistocerca nitens (assembly GCF_023898315.1). Lineage (NCBI taxonomy): Eukaryota > Metazoa > Arthropoda > Insecta > Orthoptera > Acrididae > Schistocerca > Schistocerca nitens. Next base: position 175,771,505 of record NC_064619.1, read on the forward strand.
GAAATCAGCCACAACGTGACAAACACAAAATTGTCAAACATGGAAATTGGGTTCCAACAGCAGTTTTCAAGTGTAAACACGCAATTTGAAAATATGCACAAACATTTCGATCAACGCTTAAATGAACTCACCAATGAAATCGATCAAAAGATCGAAGACAAAATCATCAAAACAGTCAATAGTGTATACAATGTATTGGCAAATGATTTAGAAAAGAAATTGTCAGATCTTACAAACGAACAGAAACAGGAACGGTCAGAAATCGTAGAAACACACAATCAAACACAAACGGTACAAAAAGAAATACATGAAAACGTACAGGCTATTCAATTAAATTTAACCAGAGTATAGTACGCATGTGAAGAAATACCTGACCAAGTTAATAAAGCTAACGAAGAAGTCGGTCTTCTGAAACAGGAGACTCAGCGTATCAATGCGGACATTATCAAAATAAATAAAACTTTAGAAACCGGTAATGTAAATGAATCAATAACTGACCGGGAAACAAAACTTTTTGAAAAATTAGGTAAAGAAATCAAATTAGCCGAGGACAGAATACGTAAAGAAATTGCGGGTAGACTGAATGTTTCAAATGATTTGCCTACGTCAAGCAACAGGCAGCGTGACACTTCTTCGCCCGTGCCAGATTACGATGTCAATAACGCAGAACATTACGCGCCCTGTCCGGCGTATGTGCACGCACCGGCGCAGGCAAACAATGGCTATTCGCCAAACGCAGCGCTGCAACAGGCAGTAGGCGTGTCGCCTTGCATCTCGACGATTCTAGTCGATGAGAGCCTGTTGAAACACAGACAGTTTCCAGTTTTCTCCACAGAATCCAGAAAAACTCATCCAGTCGTATTCGTGAGAGCATTTAAAAATGTCTTACCAAGAAACTGGACTCAGACACAGAAGATTAGATATGTAGTAGGCCTCACACAAGGCGACGCACTTTTGTGGGCCACAGACATGGCAAAACAGTGCGTCACCTACGAACAATTTGAACGGGCTTTCGTGGAGAAATATTGGTCTGCTGGGGTCCAAGAAAGACTGCGACGTGAGGTATTCAACCCACAACCGTTAAACCTAAAAAAACGGCGGGTTGAGAAAGTATTTCGAAATGTATTTGAATAAGACGCGCTATTAGAACAATCCAATACCGCACGTAGATGTTCTCAAAATTCTGAAAAACCGACTACCCGCGAACTTACGCGAAAAATTGGTAACCATACCGGAGAACGACCTTGAATACTTTCTTTCCGTGCTTGACTCAATTGATCTAATATATGAAGAAGAGCCAAACACAAGTAATCGGAATGAACACTCCGTAACCAATCAAAACAACGGTAACGGGAATCATTTTAATGGCAGTGGACAAAACCAACACAGTTGGCATCCGTATGCGACAAGGCCATTTAATGGAAACTGGAATTACGGAAATCGGAGGAATTCGGCGCCACAGAGACGTGAAGACCGAAGATATAATACGGTCCACGCCGGTATGGGAATGATAGAAATCACGTGAATGATTGGTCAGGTCCACGTTATGAAAGGCGACACACAAATGAAAATTACAATAGTTATAGTAATAGGAATGACCGACCAAGGAGAAAGCGACGGCCGGTCGCAAGAAAATGTTGCACACAGCGGTCCGGAAACTAATTGGCGACAGAATAACCACACAGTACACTTCGTAGAGGTAACGGACAGTAGTAAAGCAACGCCGTTGTCCCCCTCGGTAAACAACAATCGGTCGCAATGAGCCCCCACCGACCGACCGATTTGACAACAGGGGGCTCAAACAAGCACACATTACATCTTAAACAATTATTTTTAAGATATGATCAGGATGCTACCGTAGAAGAAGATCTGTGTGAAGAAGAGATGAAAGCACCGAACAAGGTAAGTGACCTCGTGCAGGCTGTAATAACAGCAAAGATAGGAACTATAATTACCAACGTAATTTTAGATACAGGCGCATCTACGAATATTATTTCTAACAGTTTATTTAAAGAAGTTTCGAAAACATTAAAAGTACCAGTGTTGCCAACGGAAAATTGTAAAATCTTCACAGCTGTAGGTAACAAGTCAAAAAATATTAAGTGGCAGACGCAAATACCTGTTACCATTAGCAATGTCACGATAAACTGTACATTCTTAATCGTTGACAAATTAATCGTCAATTGTATTTTAGGTATGGAAGTTTTCCGGCAGTATAAAGTAACATCGACATATTGCTATTTCCGAGTGGGCAGTCGCAGTGTGAAGGTCAATCTTGTAAAGTCAACAATAGAGCGTAATGGCCGATTACAGAAACAAGCTGAAGTAAAATTAGTTTACCCACAAGTGTTATTGATAGATATTCCTTTCCCCGAACAATTCGACACGGAAATAATTAACGAACAAGCCGCCTACGAGAAGGTAGGAAAATCCACTTGTCTTACAGAAACTCAACAAAATGAACTAGCAGATCTTATTTATAAATACCGAGACATTTTTAGAAAACAGCCGACAATAATCAAAAATTATGAATACAAAATGGAAGTCTGCCCCCATAAAACGTACTGCCATAAATCATATGCGATACCATGGGCAAAGAAGGAAGCGGTTCGCAAAGAAATAGATAGAATGGTTCTATGGAAGGTGATAGAACCTTCAGATTCACTGTACTGCAGTCCCATCCTAGCTGTCAGCAAACCTGACGGGTCAGTCGGATTAGTACTTGATGCGCGGAAAATTAATAAGATCATCGTACAAATACGCATTAGGCCGGAAAACGTAGATGAGCAATTTCTCAAATTTCATGGAGTGAAGTATTTAACATCCGTTGACATGGAGGCTTCGTATTGGCAAATAGCCCTACATAGTGATAGCAGAAAATATCCTGCGTTCATTCATGCTGGCAGAAGCTATCAGTTCCAAGTACTGCCATTTGGACTCAACGTGAGTGTTGGGATGTTTATAGAGGGTTTAGACAGAGCATTGTGTCCAAAACTGATTAGCAAAGTGACGTTGTATGTAGACGATCTCTTGATAGCCACGGAGACCTGGCAAGAGCATGTAGAATTGGTACACAAGGTGTTCCAAAAGTTCCGAGAATGTGACGTCACAGCAAATTTTAAGAAGTCCGAATTCGGAAGGGACCGAATAAAAATTTTAGCCCACATTATTTCACCAGGCGGAATTTTACCCAATCCAAAAAAGCTTGATGCCATAAAATATTTCCCTTCACCACAAACACGTAAACAATTGAAAGCTTTTCTGGGGGTCAAGTCATTTTTTCGAAAATTCTTGCCCAAACAGTTACTGAATAGCGATTCCCTACTCAACCTTTTAAGGAAAATCCACACATGGTTGTGGACAGAAAAATGTGAGCAAGATTTCGTAAAAATCAAACAGGCGCTCATAAACGCACCCATTTTGAAGCATCCTAACATGAACTACAACTTTTGTTTGAGCACGGGCGCCTCATGTCAGGGACTAGGCTCTTGTCTGTTCTAATTAGTAAATGATAATGGAGAACAGAAAGTAAACATAATTAGTCTTGCCAGAAGAACATTAACGGAATGTGAAAGAACCTATTCGGCAACTGAACTTGAAGCGTTAGCTGTAGTGTGGGCTTTCCGCAAGTTCCAATACTATCTCTGGCGAAGGCATACACGAGTGTTTTGTGACCATCAAGCATTATCGTTTTTACTCACATGTAAGTTGTTGCACAAACGGATTGCACGTTGGTGTTTATTCCTCCAGGAATTTGATTTCGAGATAGTTTATATCAAGGGTGAACAGAATGTAATTGCCGACGTATTATCGCGCTTGCCACAAGGCTTGAGCGAGTTCAATGAATTGATCGAACAGACTTCCGATGTTATAGTTTTTCTGATGCATGATGGCACATTTCAACTACATTACAGAAAGATGTGTAAAGACATGAGCAAACTACAAAAGGAAGAAAATAGATGGAGACAAGTTACACAAAAACTGCAGGCAAATGACAATAGTACATTGAAACAATATTACACACTGTCAAACGATGTTCTTTTCTACAGGCGCAATCCACAATCCAACAACTGGTGTGTATGCATCCTGGAAGAATACATAGACAGTTTGCTAAGACACACACATAGAGTATGGGGACACTATGGAGTATCAAAATGTACAGCGAAAATATCAACATATTGTTACTTCCCGAATCTCAGACGCAGGATTGAACAAATAATAAAAAAGTGTACAATATGTCAGAAGGTTAAACATCTTAATAGACCTTGTTTGGACGTGTTACACCTTATCATTCCAACTAGACGAAGAGAACTAGTTTCTGTGGACACAGCAGGACCATATCCACGAGCTAGGGGAGGAGTTACATATGTGATTGCATTTTATGATGTCTTCACAAAGTACTTAAAAATGTATGCTATTAAATCAGTACTGTCGGGGTCAATAATCAAACACATGATGGAAGACTACATACCACTAGTGGGGAAACCGAAAATTATATTAACTGATAATGCAACAAACTTCACTAGTAATAAATGGAAAACATTTATCGAATCTCAAAACATAAAACATATATTGGTATCCAAATTCCACCCAGAATCGAGCACGATTGTGTGAAATTTTAAAGAATTTAATCGCTTTGTAAGAACTTATATACCAAATAAACAGACAAAATGGGTAGAATACATAGCCCCATTTCAGCATATTGTAAATCATTTAATTCATACTTCAACAGGCTTTACACCTACAGAGTTAATGTTTCAAGGCAGAGAAAATTGCGAGTGGGCTAAACCGTTACCTAAATTAGCCACAAAGGAAATATCACTAGATGAAAAGGTACGTCAAGCATTACTAGAGATTGAAGAACAAGCAGAAATAAGGAGAAACCAGTTCAACAAAAAGGTAAGAAAGGTTACAGAATTTAACATTGGACAGGAAGTACTATTATGTACCCACCCAAAATCCTCTAAAATTAAGGCATTAAACAAAAAGGGACAGTTGTTGTATGATGGCCCTTTCATTAAATAGACAAACCTCACCCAGGATGTTATCTGTTAGGTAACACACGAACGGGCAAAGTGAAAGGGTTATACACCCACAAGGATATCAAGGAATTTTTTCATTAAAGGTTATATGTTATTTTAGCAAAATTGAAATCATACAACATTGGGTCACATAGTAAAATTGCTGTCCTTAACCTAAGAAACTTGCGAACACGAAAAAAAAAACTCTAAGTCGGGTGTTCATAGTTTAAGAAGTACATTGTAAAGGACAGTCAGTTAGTGAAAAACATGCATTAAACTGGAAGACATAACTGAAATTTCAATTTACAGTTCCATATCCACAATTTTTTCTCTTTTCAAAAAAATCAATAAATTTAATTTTTTTATTTATTTCGCCACAGCTTTCAGATAATAATTTGGTGGATCAAGGTTTCAAAATTCTTGAGGAAAAGCTTCATTTCTTACGTTTTTCACATAGGTATTTTGTAATCTAACAAGATCGAATAAAGATGTATCAATTAGTTGATTATTTTTTGGATTAGTTTGGATAACAACTAAAATAATGTAAGGACTATAAAATTCTGAAGAATTATAGTAATAAGTAATATCTAGTTCAAATTTTCTTTTTCCTTCTAATCCAGCTATTACAAACATTTGTGATTCAAAGAAAGAAATTGCAATTTTTGGCTTCTTTTAATCTTTCTTTTTCTAGCTCTAGTGAATATTCTAGTTCATACTTTATGACAAGAAGACGAATTTCTACAGATTCTACTAAATTTTACCTTCTTTTGGAAATGTATCTTTTATTTCAATTCACGCATCATTTTTATCAGCGCATCTAAGTATAACATCTCAAGTGCTTGAACTGTTAAATCTCCTTCCCATATTATTTCTTTATATTCTTTGTAAAATCCATCAAACAAATCTAGTGGAAAAAATACTTCATTTTTCTTACTGTTTATCTTACCATTATTAAGGATATAACCTTACATAGATAATTCAAAGCTATAGTCGAAGTTAATCTCATAGGGACAGATGAAGAAATGAATGAAAGTTCCATTCTAGATAAAACATTGTTTCCTTTCTCTATAGTGATGACCTCAAACAATTTTTCCTCATAGCTATCAATTAAGTTTTCATTGGATCTTCCATCATATGAGGGATAATCAGTATCATCAGCTCTCCTAATACTAAAACTCATATATAATTATGCTTGATTTGGATGAACCCATCCATCACCAATATTTATATTAATCTCTGTGTTCTTAATGGGTACATTTAGATTATTTTTCGACTTCTCATTCATATGAAATGAGTAAAACTAATAACTCTCGATTTTGTTCGTGATTTAATAGGAATAAAATTTATTAAGACATTTCTAAAACGACTGTTGCGCAAGCACCATTGAAGTCAATCAGATTATCATTTTCATCACTAATAGTCATTTCTAAATTTTGAATAGGTTGAAAAGTCAGAATATTTATAGAATAATTTGGTTCGTAAAATATCAGCCCAACAAATTCTGCATTAGGACTAAATGAGGCAATAACATTACTCTGTGAATGAAAATTATCAGTATGCTTTACAAACATCCCATCAACCAAATTAAAATTTTCATCTATTAATTCAAATGGAATGATTTTAGCAACATAGTTAGCAAATATTTTTTCATTAGCCGCAACAATTTGGTTACTAAATTCAAGCAGACTTCCAATACCATCCTTTAGATCCATATATAATTTAATATCACTTTCAGTAGTAACCCTGTTTAAAATTTAATAAGCTTTGATATGAATATTAGGCTTTTGAGAATGAACAAATTTCCAAGTTATTCAAACTATACTGACCAGTTGGAATTTCTATTGTTTCTCCATCACAATATAGTTTATTATTTTTTGATGTAATATTTACAGTAAAAAACTTTGAATAAAAGCCAAGCAGTGCAAGATTATTAAAGCTACCTTATATGTGTACAGTTATTCCTTTTTTCAGAAAGGACGAAATACCAATCAATTGAAATAATCAGCTCATTTACTATTAAATAAATTATTTGACTAAAAGAATACTGATAGGGAACCAAAAATAAAATTCCAGAGAAGAAATCAAAAAATAAACATGGTAAACTTTTACCAATTTCTATTTGATTTGCTATCATAGGACAAAGTGGTTGCGGAAAACCAACATTAATGATAGATAATTATATTCCAGCAATGGGATGGTTGAACTGGAATAAAATTAATCATTCTTACATTTATTCTAGAAGTTTACATGAACCGAAATATAGAGAATTTATAGAAAAACGTGAAAAAATTGAAGATAAGTGTAACAAAATGATTACTACTTTTATTGAAAGTAATGAATAAATTATTCCAGATGATCAGTGTCAAGAAAATTCAGTAGTACTGTTTGATGACTTTATTCTTGAAGATCAGGATATAGTTAGTCAATATTTTACTAGAGGGAGACATAAAGGACTAGATTGCTATTATTTGGTTCAAACTCACTCAAAAATACCGAGACAGTTTGAGACAATCTTAATTTTTTAAATATCTTTAGACAAGATGACAAAAATTTAAGTCATATTCATCATGAATTAGTTGGAGGTGATTTAAAGTTTGATGAATTAAAAGAAATGTGTAGTAAAAGTTGGAATGATCGATTTGGATTTTTATGATAGGCATGACTAGAAAAAAAATGAATGTACGTTCAGAAATAAAATACATTTCATAAAAACATAAACCTTAAACATAAAACACTCAACACAGACATAAAAAATGTGTAATTAACGTTTTTTCATCTCTATTAAATGTTCGCAAAATATGATGAAGAAGTTGGTGAAAAGTTAGTCAAAATAGAAGAGTAAAATAACAGTTAAAAGAAGAGTTTAAAAATTGAAGAAACAACCAAGAACAGAGTAAAAATATATAAGAAAAGAAGATCAACCAGTTATTAATGCAATCGAATACATTAAACAAGGTATCGAAGGATCAGGTGATAATGTTTTTAAAGCTATTGAAGACAACACATAAACTGAAAAGCAAATGGTTCCTTATTTTCATTATCAGTTAGAAGAATTTAATGATACCCTGTCAATCAAACAAAATGAAAGTCCACAGCATACTATACCTTAAGTAAATCAGAAATACAAGATTTATAAACAAAGTATGGAGACGAGAGAGAGAAAAAACGATGATAATGTTAAACAAGTAAATTTAAGTGAAAGAATGTTAGAAGATATTAGTCGCAGTGAAGATAAAGTGTCAGGATTTAAATTCGTTGGTAAATGACCAGGGAAATTTGATGGAGATAAATTAACTATTGGAGATTGGACATATGAAGGTACAGATCCTTTAAAGAATCTTTTAACTAAAAAACATCAGTATGGAAGACATGAATACGTTATTCACAGGTTCTGATTGATCAAATTTATGCAACTGAGGAGCAGTACATTCTGATGGTAATCAAAAAATAAATAAAATCGAGTAGTGGAAATAAATACAAATATTTGATAAACGGAATTGATGATGACTTTTTCCACTATAGAGACAAAAAAGTTAGATGATTCATTGCAGGGTAAAGTAGAAAAAGTTTGTGGAGGCTTCGTAAAAATATTCAGAAAAATCAATCAAATATGTCAGGATGAATGATGTCTATCAATTAATTGATAGATTAGCTGTAATACACAGGGGACAATTAGTTGGAAATAAAAATTGTCACAATTAAAAAATGGGAATAATGCAAAAGTTGACAAATAAATTTGGAGATTTCGTCATCAACAACACAAAAGAAATTTCATATTTGATTAGAATTTTAAATAATCTTCCTAATACCTTTTGGAAAAATGAAAAACACAGAAAAGGGTTAGTCAATTGTATTTTAAATAATGTACCAACACATGAAATGCATCTTCCAGGCTATAAATTTTGTGGGCCATTTACTAAACTAGAAGAATGATTAACACATGGAAATCAAGGAATTAATCCATTATACGAAGCTTGCAAATTACTTGACATTACCTTTCATGATCATAAAGATTTCGAAAAAACACATGAAGCTGATGAAGAACTTCAATTAGCTGAGAAAGATAGAGTGCATGCAAGTGATGCAACATTAGGAAAAAAGTTGCAGCCATTGGTATATCAGGAATTATGTATGTTAAGAGAAAATTAGGAATGGGCTTAGGGGTGGATGACAGTGGTTGGAGAGTGAAAAAATTTCAATAGCAGTAAAACACCACGATCTAAAAAAATATTAATCGTCATACATTTTTAGTCTATATTAATTCATTAGATGAAGCTTGCAAACTGCATGACATGACCTATCTCGATCATAAAGATTTAGAAAAAAGACATGAAACTGATAAAGAACTTCAATTAGCTGTGAAAGAAAGAGTGCGTGCAAGTGATGCAACATTAGGAAAAAAGTTGCAGCCACTGCAGCTCGAGGAATTGTGTATGTTAAGAGCAAATTAGGAATGGGCTTAGGTGTGGATGGCAGTGGTTGGGGAGTGTAAAAATTTCAATAGTGGTAAAACACCACTTTCTAAAAATATATTAATACTTATAAACTTTTAGTCTATATAAATGAATAACTTTTCAGTCGATCATACTTTGCTACCTAGCACCAAACTAAACCAAAATCAGTGAAATTCAAACTGACTAATGATTAATTAAATAGTATTGAACCATTTTTAACTGATTAGAAAAAAGAAAGGTAGGGAAAAAAACTGTTGGTAATTTTCTCATTGCACTAGGTATTCCTGATGTGAAAAAAAATTTTTGAACATCCAAAAAAAAAAAAGAAAGAGGGCCCTGGATTAACACAACACAAAAGTGGATTTATTCCACACTTGTTAGCTGCATTACCATATCTAGCAACTATTTGTTCACTTTCTGGTGTATCTGCAGCAGTTGCAAATGCAGTAATATCCAAGAAAAAAGCTGATGCAGAATTGGCAGAACAGAAAAGACATAATCAAGCAATGGAAAAGAAAGGTGCAGCATCCAGAAAAAAATAATCGATTTCTATCCTAATGTATTGTGTTTCGAGGCATTTTTATGACTGATGAATTGCAAGTCTTCCTAGAGAATACGAATATGGAATAGTTAATTTAGGTACATTTGATCATCTGTGTACTCACTGGTTTAGCTACTATAAAAATAAAGATATAAAATTTGTTTTTGATTCATTTGGTGGCAATATACCAAAACAACTAGTTAAATATTTGAGAATAAATTATCTGTACTACAATGCTGAGAAAATACAAAATTTTAATGATGTAATTTGTGGTCATTTATGTCCATTTGCGTTAAAATTGCCGTCAGATAACGCCAAGTTTAATGATATTTTCACTTTATTAAATTGACATTTTTGGAAATAAACGCATTAAGCGTTTTCAGTCTTCAAAGGCAAAAATTGATAATGAATTAAATTCAAAATTTGAATCAAAAGTCAAAGATTTTAAATCATTAATAGATCAAAAATAATCTAATTAAACAATTTCATAAAGAATTTAATGCCATTTTTGAAGTAACTAGAGGTTATACTGGCTTTAAAGTTGGAAGAATTGCAAATGAAAATTAAACAATTGATGCAAATTATGTAGTGAACAAACATTTTTTACAGAATGAATTATCAAATGTTGTTACAAAACCCAAATACATAAGTATTCAAGCAGAGTTGAATAATTACGTCACTAAAAGTGGTCTGTCAAATTACTTTACCAAAAAGAGCAGAAAAAGCTTTTTCTGATTATTTCTCCAAAACAGATTTAAATCCATACTTAGATGAGTAAAGTAATCTCAAAGAGAAAGTATATCATAAACAAATTGAAGTTACTTTCATAACTGGAGGCGAACAAAAACGCACAATGTTGAATATGCTTTCAATATTATTGGTAATAATATACACAAAGATTTAAAATTTGATGACTTAGACATCACTGTAAGCATGGCTGACAAAATATACCGAATAAATAAAAGTAATCAATCAATAATGGTAAATAAAACAAATTTTCTCACCAAAAGGTTAAAGATTCTTTTAAAACTTTTCCAGTTGACGTAAAGGTAATTATATTTGGTGAAATAATTTTAAAAAATTATTAAATTTTTTATTCAATGTAAATGGATAATCATAATCGCTGTTTGAAGTGTAGGAAATTTACTGAGACCTATAATCCTCACAGATTAGCAACTAAAAATGGAAGACAAAGAATTGAAGGTCTTTTTACAATATGTAAAAGAAAAGAGTAAATTTTTTAGGCAAACATAGTTCTAAGACTACTTTAGTTCTGAGACTGTTTCAGCAGTCGGTGAAGGACATTCACAAGACACTTTTAATATTCGTGAAGAAATCATTTACAAATTACATAAATTGATGAGAAAAAATTTCAAATGAATTGGCAAGGCGATCCAGCCGATATGGATTCCAGTAAATTGAAAGAAATATCGAAGAAAAATCGAAGATATAAATACTTATTGATTCTTATTGACGTCTTTTCTAAGTTTCCTTGGGCTATCAAGGAAATTGTAACTAGGTTGACTTGCTTAAAAATTTAGTTGACCAATGCAATAACAAAAAAATTCAACTATAAAAACGAGACCAAGAGAAGTTAAAGAGAAAAGTTTTAGACCCATCTGGGAAGCAGGTCTAGAATCTCCAAAATTTTAAAAAGGTGTTAAAATACAGATCAGTAAACTTAAAGGACTTTTTTGAAAAAGGATACACAGCCAATTGGTCAACAGAAATTTTTGAAAGTGAAGTTATTATTCATTCTAATCCAATCACATACAAATTTAAATGTATGGTCACAAATTTTTATGCTCAAGAGCTATGGAAAACAAAATATCCTGATGTGTATCTAGCTTTAAAAGTTTTGAGAAGGAAAGGAGATAATGTGTGTGTTAAATGGTTAGGTTTTGATAATTCATATAATAGTTCGGTAAATAAAAATAATATAATTGTTTAATGATGTTGGTTGCATATTTAAAGGTGCGCTATTGAATAGGACCACTTGATTTAACACATTTTCTAATGAAATATGATCATCTTCATCAACATTAATTCTGATGGCTACTCTTTAATTGTATATAATTTTTAGACCAAGTAATTCGCTGGTTTTAGCAGGAAAAGATATTTCCAATAGTAAAAATTTTTCTATATAAATGGCTATTCTAAAAATGAAAAAATTTGCACAATCTTTCATTCCAGCTGTATGTCACCCAGATGAAGAGACCTCTACATTCATAAATCAATTAACCAATGAAAGTGTAAAATACCTGTTCAATCTCAAAGCAGACGAAATTTGTATTGCTTATGAATACTTTAAAAAACACACATTAATTCAGTCTGATGATGAGGATTCATTATATCAGTAACCTATTCATGTAGAGTGTAATTATTTAAAAGGTTAAAATGGTTATGCCCGCAAATAATTCTCAAAGTTTCTTTCATTCTTCGATATAAATTTATTGAATTGAGATTGTAACTAAGTCTTAACATTTCTTCACAATTTGGGTGTTTGTCTATAATACCATATAACTGTATTTGTAAAGTTTCTCGTTGTGTTCTAATTGCACAATAAGTACATTCACATTCATCATCAAATAATTTTAAGAGAACGAACGATGGTCTTAAACTAATATCTTCAGTTGGTGGAACTACATATGTTTGTATTTCTCTAATTATTTCATCTTTCTCATTAATTAGCTGTTTGAAGTTTTGAAAGTCTTCTCGTTATTTCTTCAGAACACACATAGTCACATCTTTATCAATTTATAAATCTTCAATTTGCTATTATAAGTTTTCAATTGTTGACTGTACTGTATATTCACCATATTTCTGACTGAAGGAAGAACTTCATCTCAAATCTAAACTTGAAACTTTTCAGCTTCATTCATTTTTGATTTCATAATCAGAGAATATAAACCTGTTTCACTAATAAAAGTGGCTGATTCTTTATTACCTCTTAAGGGGACCAATTTGGTCACCCTTAAATTTTCGCAGCTAATACGAAGTTTTTCTCTAACATAATTTCTTTGTGGGTTCTGATATTCTAAAATTTCACCAACAACTTTAGCTTCAAAAAATCGATTATTTGTTTTGTCAATTATCATAACTTCCCTATTATTATATGTAAGCTTCTTGTTGATGAGATCTGCAATCGATTCCATTTACATTGAATAAAAATATAGTAAATAAATTAAAATTCTATTTCAAATTCAAAATTTCGTCGTAAATATTTTTTCTCTTCTCATTTATTTTATCAACAATATCTTTGGATTGATTATATAATTTCTCAATAAAGCAAGACAGACTGTTGAAGTCGATATTGTATATTTATTTTCTTTTTTCTTCTCTGTGTGTGTCAAAATACGCGATAAGCACATTCTCTACTAATTTGTAATCTGTACACCTGTATTTTCTGACATAAAATATTTTATCGTCTTTAGGTCTTCCATCAGATAATACACTACCAACTTTAGAATAGTTTTTCTTGGCATATTGCTTAGATGTAGCAATGTAAATAACTTCCTCTTTCTTCATCTCTACTACATCATATATAACGTCTTTTAAGTGAAGGTATTCTTATTCCTTTTCTTCCAGCTCTTTCCCTTTTATTTTTAATTGACTTTTGAGGTCGTGTGCGAGTTGTTCTTTAACAGATGCTGTGTATTTTAGATAATCAACAAATATTTTTCTACCACTAAGTAGTATTTTCTCACCTGCTTCCATTGTTTTGTGTTAAACTACATTACAGAACTGTTAATAACATCCATTTTTTTAACAAGGTTATTTGGTTTCAATGTCTTCATTTCATTTCGAATACAGTCATACTCTACAGTAAGTGGATTACTGTGTTTTATTTCGGTAGATAGAACATCAGTTAGTTTGGGAAATTTGAGATAATGGCATTTATTTCTTTTTGAAGTTGCAGCATCTAAATATTTGGACTATGCAATTCCATATAAAAAACATAAGTTGTCATCTGTAATTAATAAATTCTTTTCTTCAAATAATTTATCCCAATATCTTTAAACCAAGAGTCCAAATTTAGCTGACAGTTATTGTGGTTAATAAATTCAATTATATTCATGATAGATGATTCTGAACCATGAACAACAGTTGTGGGTGTATTTGATGTCGATCAAAGTAACTCCATTTATATAGAATAAAATTTTAAAAGATTATAAATATGACTAATGTATGGGATGAATTTAATTTTATATTTTTGTCGATACAAATAATAAACAGCGAGAGAGAAGTTGAATGCAATATTTGCAACAAATATTTTAAACCATCTTTAATTATAGAACATTTGAGAACTCCAAACCCTGATGATGTAAAATAAGCGATATAGGAATATGGGAGGAAATAGAAACCTCAGATTCTCTCCTTTTTATGACTGTAAAAGTAATAGCAAATCATAATTTACCTATAAATAATTTACCAAAGAAATTACAAAATTACATTAAGGCCTACTCATCACTCTGTTTCCTATATTCTATCACCATCCAATTCAATATCCAATTTCTCTTTAACTCTTTTGATGTACTCTTCATCGCTTTCAAAATTATGTGGACTATTTTCAAGTTTTATTTTCAGAAAGTTTTTCACATAGTTCATACACACCTAAAATCTTGTATTCCATTTCCACAGCCAACTGTACTTCATGTGTTATCTAAGTTCCAATAAAACTACTTCCTTCATCCACATTCAAATAAAACTAATTTCTTCATCACTGTGATTGCTCATTCTTAATTTTTCTTCTGCCCATTTGACACACAAAGTAAACAACAGTTTTTTCAGTCAATTGGTTTGTATACGTACAGACAAAAAAAGTAGATACAATCCGCTTGACAGCAATACTTTACCTTTTATAAATCCATAAAACTTCTTAGTATAATATCTTGGTCTACATATTTTTCTTTCATGTCGCTCATGACAATAATCATAATAATGCACTGTTAGATAAAGACTGCTTACATAATCATGTCTTACTTTTGTTCTAAAACCATCAGTTTCTGCTCTTAATTTTGTTGCGAATTTTTCACCACCATAAAAAAGCATCTCTTGTATTCAATGGTTCGACAACTTCTGGTAACTGTTTCAATTTCTTAAGCTTTTTATACTCTGCTGAGTTAAGCCAATCACATTCGCACGTCTCTACTAAATTGCACACAGCATTTTGTATTTCTGCACTTCTCACTAAGGTCTCTTGATAAAGGTCATCCATTGTGTCTTTATTTTTATTGCTAATTGTATCAATTATAAAAAAAATTTTAGATCCATGCCAGAAACAACCATGGTACTGATAAACAGTATTAGCTTCTTTATCAAATCCATCTACTTTTGCACCAGGTATTTTTACTTCTCTGACATTAAGAGCATTTTGAATGTTGTTATTGTTTAAGCTGTTTAACCAAGCTATGGTTTCTTTACTGTAATTCTCTTTCAGTTCTTGATCCAATACAACAGTTTTATTTTTGGGTAAATATTTAGATCTGTAAATAGCCATGGAAATTCCTCTGAGGGTGAAATAACAGAATGTATTAATATTAGCTATTTCTAGAAATTGTTGTCTCAGTTCTAAACAACCTCCTCTCAAAATATCTACATCAGAATTACAGTACTGTTTAATTTCTATCTTCATATTAAAGACATATTTTTTCTCTAATGCTTGAGCTGTGCTATTTGAGAAATGCTTCTCCATCTTTTAGCTTTATTCTGTCAACACAATAATACTGACTATCTGGAATAAGTCATTTGTAATTTTCATTTTCATGTGTATTGAGCAAATGAGGGAAGTAGCCTTTCTTCAATTCATTCAAATCAAAAGTTTCTGGAAAGCTACTAAGTGGCCCTTGGACTAATTTGCTGTTGTCTATAATTTTTAGGCCTAACTGTTTGATCTTGAATAACATCAGTTTTGTTCCTGTGTAGATTGTATACGGCTTTATTGTATTTTCAACACAGTAATTCAATATAAATTGGGAATCATAAACTTTTGCATAGTGAGCTACACATGTGTAATAACTGTTTCTTTTTTCAGATATCATGCAATGACAGAATTCATCATTTGTCTTAAATTTGTAAAGAGTATCTCCATTAAAGTTGTGAACAATTAGGAGATTTGGAATATGTATTCCAGTTTCTTGAGTTGCATCAGAGTCAAACCACATGTATCTCTCAGTATAGGTACAATTCACTCTCCTAGGGACTCCATCTTCACAGCATTTAAACTGTTTACCAGTGACATTCGAAGTACTGGTAAACATAAAAATCTTTGAATTCTCCATTAACATAGCAACCTTCTTTATTAAAATTTGGGCAACCTTGCACTATAAAATCCTCATCAAATTTTCTTTCACAGCTACCTCATTTTTGAAATTTGTATTTCATGTAACATTTATGATTTTCAGTTTTAATTACTTGTTTACAATTCCTGCAAAGTTCAAAACCACATTTACGTTCTTTAGATCTCGAGCAAATCTTTTTGCATCCTTCAGACTTGTAAGCTGTATCACAAACTTCTTGGTGATTTTTTCAGCATTCTTCATTATAACAGTATCAGTTGCACTGTTCACAATAAATCTTGTTTTCTACACGTACGTGTTCTGCCCTTTTGCATAATATGCAAACTTTTTCTCCTGTTTTACATCTGCATTCATCTTGTTATATGGTTTGTTACATTTATTATAGAAATATACATATCCTAGGAAAGCTACTATACTGTTAATTACATCAAAATGGTTGTGATCTTTATAGAGATACACTTTTATTTCTTTCCCAGGACCACTATAGATAACAGAATTGAAATTCTCAGCACATACAACATTTATTTGAATATTTCAACATTTTAATGTCATCCAGAGTAAACCCTTCTTCACTGTATGTACCCAACTGATTACATAATATGTCAGTTAGCTCATTTTGTAATTTTTAATTATATCCTTCTGTAATTTTCTTAATATCGTTCAGAGTTAGTTCTCTACCCAAAATATTATTTGTATGATATGTTAATGGAACAATTACTGCTCTTGGACAGCACAGATTATCATCATTTTTAATTCTTGTGATGTATCTCTTAATCTTTTTGTCTTCAGCTACATTTGTTATCTTTTTACCTTGGACACCTCTAGGAACTGTTATCATATGAATATTAAATGAGGTATCTGCTATATCAATAGTCTCATCAGATGTTAAAATATCTCTCATTTCAAATGCATAAAACTTGAACAGATTCTCGATTATTATCTGATGCTTTGCATAAAGTGGAAATTGGATAAATCATTTTTGGATTGTTGGTTGTTATAATCAAGTTAGTTCTCTTTTTGGCTACATCAATCATAGAATTGAATGCTTGCGTTATATAATCTGTTTTATCAGTGACAGTACTGAGCTCGAAAATATTGGCATCACTAAAAACGATTTATTAGTCCACAGACTAGGCATTAAATTTTTCATTAAATCTCGATCTAATTTCTTTCATCTCAAATAAATGCTCTTTAGATGGCTCAGTCTCTTTTTCTTGCTGAAATAGTTTGCTACTAAATGGATAAATTTGATCTAGCCTCGTCATTTTTTCTTGTTTTGGTGGTCAAGCTTTTTCAATAAAATCATCATGGAGTCTGTAAAATTAATTTATATTAGGTACTCGTTTTGGCCTTGATCTAGTCCTTTGATGTAATTTTGGATGAAACTGAAACTCCTGAAACTCAATAGCATTATATTCAGTACCTCCTCATTAGTTATGTGATCTATCCATCTAATCTTCAGCATTATTCTGTAGCACCACATAAAGAAATATGCAACATTTATGTAATCAATGGATTATCAATGTAGAGCGAGCTACGATCTGAAAAGACACTAGGCTAAATACTTACATGAGTGAGTGTGTGGTAGTATACATGGATGGCTGAGAAACAGAGCAGTGTAATTCTAAATTTTGCAGTTTTGAGACATCCAGCTCTCCAGAATCTAGCATAACCAATTTGTTACTGAACACAGTGGTGTAAGCCGAAGTTACATTTTTAGTCACTAGTTAGCAGCATTCAACAAAACGTCAAATGCCTTGCGATTCATAGTGAAGTGAGGCTGATTTCCACCATCGTGTTAGTAAGCTTCTATTACAATTCAGATAACATACACACTAGCATCATGGGTAGCAACAGTGGTGAAATGTGTGGTGTAATTTGTAGTAGTGATGACAGTGAAGCAGATGAGGCGTAAAATCCTCATTGGCAAAACAAAATGAAGATGTATCCACCTTAACTTTTGATTTAAAGAAAGCCCTCCAGTTTCCTAAACTGACAGTGCCTGAGGCATACTACAGTAGAAACATGTGCTGTTACAATCTGGGGGTACATTAAACGGGGAAAAATTTAGGATCATGTACGTATTGCATGAGACCATAGCAAATAGCAGTCACCAGAAATCTCCGTTTGTCTAACCAAGCACATAAAACACAAACCCCCTAAACACATAATGATTTTCAGTGGCATTTGAGGCGGAAAAAGAGGTAAAATTAATATAGCTTTAACTCTAGTGAAATCGACACAAGGAACAAGTGTATTCATAACTGATCTAAATTTCATAAATTCACGGCTCTTGTATCTGCCTCAAGATGCTGACTTTAGTCACATAGAGCAAACAGCTCGAAATCAAAACTTTCTTCATCTTTGGTGATTGGTACAGAATAAAATTAACTGCAAGAAAAAAAAAATCTTATTAGTAAGAACGGAAGGTAACAAGTTTCTGAATGTGAAAACTAGACAAAAACAGGAACAAAATTTAAAAAAATGTAAATGAAGGCAAAGGAAATTCTATCCTGTACAAGTAAACAAGTCGTTTGAAGAGCTTGATGTAAAATCTGCTAAATGGGGTCGACCTCGTAGCATAGCTCTGACGGAACAATAGAAACTTTACAACTGGTCCACAAGCTAAGTCCGTTAAGAAAAGGGACTTATTGTATTTGCTAAAATACTTCCTCCCCAGTGCATCATGCATTTTTAGGAAATGACATATGGCATCGTTGGCCGGGAGGCCCCATCATGGAAGTTTGGCCACCAAGTGTAAGTCTTACTTCAGTCGGGGCCACACTGGACAACTTGCGCGCAGGTGATGAGGATGAATTGATGATGAGGAAATTACAACCACAGACCTCGAGAGGAGAAAATCTCCCAGTCCACCGGAAATCGAATCAGCGCCTGCTTGCGTGGGAGACGAGCGCGTTACCACCCAGCTAAGCAGGCGGACAAAGTAAGAAGAAATGAGAATGCAAAGACGTCATACCACCTCCTGATGCGATCTCTGAGTAGAGTGAAGGATAAATTTGAAATTACTCATAAAACAAAATATAAAAGAAAACTGATGATGTGTTAGATGACGATCACTTTGGCTAAAGTCACCAGAGAGACAATTCTGACATCGCAGTTGATAATGAAACAAGGCTAAATAAAAATCGACCCATTCATAGGATTTGTCTACCTGCCAAAAGGGTTCGACAATGTAAAATGGTGCAAGATGTTCCAAATTCTGACAAAAATAGAGGTAAGTTATAGGTAGAGACGAGTAATATATAATATGTACTAGAGCGACGAGGGGATAAGAAGAGTGGACGACCAAGAACGAAGTGCTCAGATTAAAAAGGGTATAAAACAGAGATGTAGTTTATCGCCCCTTCTGTCCAATCTATACATCTAAGAAGCAGTAACAAAAATAAAAGAATGGTTCACTAGTGAAATTAGATTTCAAGGTGAAAGTATATCAATGGTACGATTCACTGATGACATTGCCATCCTGAGTGAAAGTGAAGAAGAGTTACATGATCTGCTGAATAGAATGAACAGCCTAAAGAGTACAGAATGTGAACTGAGAGTAAATCGAAGAAAGAGGAAAATAATGATAAGTAGGAAAAATGAGAACAGCGAGAAACTGAACATTAGGACGAAGTGGATGAAGTTAAAGGAATTCTGCTACCTACGCAGCAAAATAATCAATTACGGACAGAGCAAGGGAGAAATCAAAAGCAGAATAGCATTTGCAAAAAGGCCATTCCTGAGCAAGAGAAGTCTAGTATGTATTAAACATAGGCCTTAATCTGAGGAAGGAATTTCTGACAATGTGCATTTGGAACACAACTTCGTATGGTTGTGAAACATGGCCTGCGGAAAAACCGGAACAGAAGAGTATCGAAGCTTTTGAGACGTGTTGCTATAGACGAATGTTGTAAATTAGGTGAACTGATAAGGTATGGAGTGAGGAGGCTCTTCACAGAATCGGAGAGGAAAAGTGTATGAGGAAAACACTGAAAAGGAGAAGTGACTGGATGATAGGACATGTGTTAAGATAACAGGGAATGGCTTCCATGGTACCAGAGGTAGCTTCAGAGGTCAAAAACTGTAGAGGAAGACAGAGATTTGAATACATTCAGCAAATAATTGAGGACTTAGGTTGCAAGTGGTTCTCTGAGATGAAGAGGTTGGCAGAGGAGAGGAATTTGTGGCAGGCTGCATCAAACCAGTCAGAAGGCTGATTAAAAAAAAGGAAATTAAACGTAAATACATTTTGAAAATTATGTCTTTATTTTAATACGAAACCTTGTCAATTTTTTACTGGACAAAGGTGTAGCTCTGTATTTCCCGAAAAGCAAATACATACAAAACACGACTATTACAATATAGTGTTCTTGTTTAATTTAAAAGGTAAATTTAGCATTAAAAAACTTCCAATTAAGTTACTCTCCGTGGTTCACGTACTGTTCAATAGTGTCAAACGTAAAACCTTCATTATTGATTAAGTAGCTAGTCTGACTTACACCACTCTGTTTCTCAGCCGTTGCTATGAAGCTGAATGAATATGCGATATACGCATTTTGTATTCTTTATTGTAGTTTTAGTAACAGCAGATACACGGCAGTGGTTATTGCCGCAGTGTTGGACGGCCGTGTTCACTGCTGGAGCGGAGAGGCGACGGGTGGAAAGACGCCGGCCGCGCCCGGAGTCCGCTAGGGCACCAGAGCGACCAGCAGCGCGAGGCAGGTGAAGCAATAGGCGCAGAAGCAGCAGCGGTCCACCAGCGACGACAGCTGCCGCCACACTGCCGAGCCGCGCGACTGCCGCCGCCCGCCGCTCTCCTCCTGCCAGCAGACGGAGTCCCATTCTCTTAAAATTGTTCATTACTGCTGACACATAAGGGTAGTCATCACTAAAAAGTCACAGTCCCACTACCGAAATCGTGGTGCTGTAACGACTTTGGACTGGTTCAGCAAAGCACTGGAGCATATACTGAGGTGACGAAAGTCAAGGGATAGCGATACACAGATGACGGTAGTGTCACGTTCGCAAGGTATAAAAGTACAGTGCATTGGCGGAGATGTACCTGTGGAAGACTTCCCACATCCTCTTATTCCTCAAACCCAACAAACCCCCCCCCGTCGCCTCTTCCTATCGTCCCATCTGCCTCACCTCCATCTTCAGTAAGGTCTTCGAATCCATCGTCTCCCGCCGTATCCATCAGCACTTTAATCAACACCACCTCCTCCCCCTTACCCAGTGTGGCTTCCGAACCTCCTTCCGACTCCTTAACCTCCTTCACCTTCTCTCCCTCCAGCTTAACTCCCGTAACTCCGCCATCTTTGTTTCCCTCGACCTCCAAAATGCCTCTGACCGTGTATGGTCTCCTATTTAAACTCCAAACCTACGCCCTGCTGATCAATTTTGTCCATCTGGTCGCTTCCTTCCTCTCACGCCGTCCTTCCTATGTCACCCTCCACAACAATAACTCCCGTATCTTTTATCCCACTGCTGTTGTTCCCCAGGGCTGTGTCCTCTCCCCTCTCCTTTATTTCTTGTATGCAGCTGATATGCCCAAGCCACCCCCACCTGTCCACCTTCTCAAGTATGCTGATGACACCGCCTTCCTGGCTCTCTATCCTACGCTTCAACGGTCCCAGCGCACCCTCCAAGTGTTCCTTCATTGAGCTGTCAATAGCACTTATTAAATTTTCCAAGCCTACGAAACATTCCCTGATATTCTGAATGTTTCCTTTCATAGCGACTACGTAACGTTAACTCAAACGCCTCGCGAAATTTTACGCGGACTATTAACCTGGAGAGGGTAAGGCTACTCCACTTGCTCGTTATGTTTCCTCACTGACTCCCTGCGTACACTGTCGAGCTGGGTATTGTTCACTTTACCAAGCACAGAGAATTCAATGTTCGCATTTTTGTGTATGTGAAAGTTATCACGCTTGTTTATTTTTTCAAAGAAATGTACAAGGTCCGTAACACCTGTATTAGTCCATGAATTAATTTGCTGGGCTGACAATCAGACACGAAAAACAATTAGTGCATTTCTTACTTTGCACCCACATAGCCACTTCTGCTTACTGTACACTTTTTTGTTAAACGTTTTCTAACATTCTGCGTGGTGTCTGTTTGTTCTATATCGTGTCTCCCTACCACTTTCGCGCAACGACGCTCTGAGCGTGTTTTTTTAGGGAATTGACTAGTTTGAACCTGGGACCTGTTGCTGGTAAGGAGACGCCAGACCACACATGACATGTAGAATTCAGAAGAGTTCAGTGAGACTAGCGATGATATAATCAAATACTTAATGATTTCAGCGTCAGCTCCACTGCACTCCCTGTAAAAGAATCTTAATACTAACTAAATTTAGTCGAAGGGGTTCAAGGCTTTCCTATTTTTAGTTAGCTGGTAAAATAACGTCGAAAAAGCAGATAAGTTTACCATTGGAAATTTTATTCTACTCACAAAACATTGTTTATAAATTGCACTATTGATAAAAGGAAACGTTTTAATACAGGATGGTAAAAACCAACTGCGTTCAACAAAAATGTGAACGAATATTCCCTGAATGGTTTTCCAAGTTCTACAATGGATCGAAGGATGACCTATGCCATATTACATTTATAAACTAGGTTGAAATTAAGTTTCACAAAAGAGAAAACTATCAAAATGGTCTACAGTGACCCTCAATTATCTTTAATTACTTATCTAACTTGTCGTAAATTACAGTGGCTGATGTGGCTTCTCAATAACTAAATAACAGAAAAATTATTGCGTTTCAGATTTTTACTTCAAGTGGCAAATGTGAACACCATGAGCTTTAATTGACGATCGACACTAGTATTACGCAAAAAGGGGATGTAACAGATGAGACTTCTGCAGTTCTGAGAGAAGCTTTATGCACTGCTATGCGGCATCGCGTGCGTTCATTACCTTGTCGGTGTTCGTCAGGGGGCGGCGAGCAGCACAGCTCCGCTCACCTCGCCGTCTCCGAAGCAACTTCTACCTAACTTCTCCTTACTACCATTTACCGAAGTTGGTTTAAAAAAAAACTATCTGGCTGTGTTTTCATCTGACCAATCAGGGTCTCAATGTTAACCTTAAGCTCCACCTACAAACATTCTGTCTATCCAATGAGAAACGTTATACTTTTCGTGGTGGGGCAATGTTTTTAAAGTTTGCAACGTAACAGAGACGCGAAAAAGTCTCACGGTAAAACTTGCAGCTGGTGTGGTCCTTTTAGCGTTATCGTACGATCTATACCGTTCTTCTGGAGGGCTCTATCTTTTAACATGGGCTGGGGTGGTCCTGATGTAACAGAGACGCGAAAAAGTCTCACGCTAAAAACTTGCGGGTGATGTGGCCCTTTTTGTGTTATCGTAAGATCTATACTGTTCTTCTGGAGGGCTCTAGCTTTTGACATGGGCTGGAGGGTGGTCCTAACGTAACAGAGACGCGAAAAAGTCTTACGCTAAAACTTGCGGGTGGTGTGGTCCTAGCGGTTAGCTGGCGACGTGGGTGTCCATCCGTCCCTTATTGTAGGGCATTCTAACTTAACACGGTTCTGCTCTCCGCTTCTGTTCTCGTTTCTCCCCTCGGAACTGCGTCTGTCTCACAGTGGGAAGGTATGACATGCATTTAGGCATTCTTGTGTTAGTCTGTGGTATTCCATTTGCTCACTCGTTACTCATATTACTTTGGTTAATTTAATGTCACGATTTATTCGGAGCTATGTCACATACTACTGGATTTGCTTATCATGTCAGGGTTTTCATGGAACGTATTGGATTTGCCTGACACCTTACATATCACCACCCTTCGAACTTAATTTTTGTATTGAAGTTAGGCAATGATTGAATCGTTGTCTAAGTCAGTCAAAAATTATTCTGTTGTCTAAATTTTGTTGCCTACTGTTCAGCCACGTTATTCTGTTCTATGCTAGTTTGTATTACTAATTTAAATTTTTATATTCTTCCACATTATAATTAAAAATTACAAGAGAAGAATATTTTTATGCTATTATTAATTTTTAATTATTTTCTTTCTTTATGTAAGTGTGAAGTTTGTATTCTAAGAAGTTTGTTATCGAAAGTGAGGAGTCTTTCATATCGATTTTCTTAGAAATATATTTTTTTTTATAAATGTAGTAATTAAGTAAAAACTATTCCTAACACATTTTCTAAATATCATGTACAAGTAAAATATTTTTGTTTCTAGACACTCATTTCGACATTGTTACACTAACAAATAACAATTATTTCCAAGAATTGCTTTGAAAAAGAAATATACATACACAAGTATTGAGACATTATCCTAACAAATTGTACAAATGTTAAAATAAGGGAAAACATCCAACAAGATAATTTTTTATTCTTTGTTTTTATAAGAAGAAAATAAGTAAAATATAGTTATTCTTTTATTTTTATGAGGAGAAAATAAGTGGCATATAGTTTTAGTGTTTATTATGCCTTACTTTTGTTCTTTATATACTGTCCATTTCAGAACTAATGACTTATTTTTGTCGATAATCTTTTTTTTCATTTAAGTCCATAGTCAATGACTGTTATTTTGTAGTTTATTAGCTGTCTGGTGTGCTTAACTTATTTAGTTTTTCGCACATTTCTTTTGCACAATTCCTACATCACATAATTTGATTTCACACATTCACACAATCCTAAGAATGTTTAAGCATGAGGTTGGCGAATGTTTTTGTGCGAAGGTGATGGACTTGAGCGAGATGGATGTGGGCAAGTATTTGATGTACAGCTTTGTTCGTCGTTCCTTGTTGGCTTTGCAAGTGTGTGTTGCTGTTGAGGTCCCATAATGAAATGGAGCTGTGAGTGCAGGATCTTGTGGTTTGCTGGCTTTGTATGTGTAAAAGTCATCGTTATGTGTCGCTGAAAGCGGTCGTTTTTCGTTGTAATACTTCACAGACGACTAGTTTACAATAGGATAGGGATTTGGGAAGGTATGTCGTCTATTCTTCACCCATCTTCTTTCTTGGTCTCAATCTTGCGAATCTTCAACTTCTGTTCTTCCTGCTTTTTCTCTGCTTCTTACTTCATTCTTGGTTCTTCTCTGGGCAGGATATGGAAATATTTATTGATAACTAGCCGCTTTGAAGTTCTCCTCCTAGTAACAGTTTGATAAATGGTTTGGACATGTCATTTCTACTTTGTGGACGTTTTCTTCAGTTTCGTGCATCAGCGTGCTGTTTAATAGCGGTAGTGTGACTTTTACACATATTTTTTTGCCAGTGGCGTCTTGCCCAAGCGGTCTTCTCGTCGGGCCGTTTTTTGTTTTTTGCTCGCTCCGCTGAGTGGGGGTGCTCAGAGACCCTTCTGGCGTTCGGTGTTTGCTTGTCAGTCCCTGCACCGGTCCCTTCAGCAGTAGATTTACAAGCACCCTTTGTTGGTCTCACTGTCCTTTCCCTTCTCTCAACGCTTCTGCCTTCTAGGAATCGTGTCTTGCTAATTACATCCTTATCTTTCTTGATACTTCTCACGTTGCAACTTGTGGGTCGTTGCATCTCGTCCTTGCTGGAGTTTTTAGAATGGTTCTTACAAAAAGTTTTACTTATAATCATTTAACGTATGTCTAGTACCTACATTGTTTTACGCCTTCTTAAAAGTTTTACAAATTTCGGTGCCCTTTCCATGTTACAATTCTAAGATATTTTGAATCTTAACTTCTAAAAAAATCCTCAAATTCGTTTTTTTTATTTTTTGTGTAGTGTCGTGGTGTATAGCATTTTAGTATTTCATGCTGTTAGACTATCTACACTTTATCCCTTCACCTTAATCTATGGTACTATTGGTGTTATTTTTGTTTTTGTTTTTATTGAAACTACTTTCTTTTTCCCACCTTCCTCTCTCTTCATTCTTCTTTCTCCTGACGATCTTATCTGCAACATAATTTTGAAATATTGTGCTGATTATTTACCAGTAATAAAATTAATCTTCAAACTTGTACTGAAAGTGTTTAATACTGCCAGTCTTAGGTAAAAATACATCTGCTTTATCTCGTAAAATACCCTCTAATTCTCTTTTACTGTGTTCCGAAATACCTTGAACTTATTGCAGTTTTTCGTCGATTTCTTTATGGACTTCTAACATGAGTTGAGGCGACTCCCCCTTTTGTGCATACCATTCTAATTCTTAATCCTCTTTATCTCGCATCATTCTTAATTGTTTGTTTATAACTGGTATTTCTTCTAATTTTAGCTTTTGCTCAAAGAGAAGTGTGACATTCCCGAATGTTACGCTACCTTTCCCCATATCTATTGTCGCTCGTCTCTCATTTAAAAAATCTGCACCTATAATCAAATCTACAGTTAGTTTAGGTATAATCACGAAGTTGGCTTCGATCTTTTGACCTTGGCACGAAAGAGTTAATCTTGTTTGTCTCGTAACTTCCGCAGCATTGTTTCTAATAGGACCTCTTACTTTAATCTTACATGTTTTCAGAACTGGCAATTCCTCATTGGCATTACACTGCATGAATAAATTTTCTGAGATCGCAGTCAGTTCACTTCCGCTATCAATTACAATATTGACTGGGATATGCTTTACCATGGCCTTCACAATTGGTTGAATTTGAAAGGGTTGGTTCTGTTCTTCTTCTTCTTGCATCAACGAATCCTCCACTGAATCATACATGAGTCTTTTTAGGAATTTCCCTTGTGAATTCGAACTTTCTGTAGGATAAGCTTCGACTGGTACTTCTCTCTCTTTTATTTGCTCTTCACTATTTCTTCCTTCATTTACGCTTTCTTCAACATCCTCTACTTTTTCCTCATCCTCGTCTATCTTCTCCTTCTTCGTCGCTACTTCCACATAATCGCATCTAAATGCTCTAATTATCGCTTCATAACTTCCTTCATTATATACGTTGGGTTGTGTGCCCACTCGTAACTTATTTTCAACTTCTGTCGACTGCGCATTATCCTCATTGAATTCGCTTTCCCTGGTTTCCATCTCAAATAGCTCTGCAATAGTCATTACTTCGTCCTTTCCTCCTACATTCGTTGTGCATGCCTCTGGTAATTCATCTTCCTCGTCAGTATTCTCCCAATTAATTTCGTCCCAACACGATATTGTTATTTTCTTGTCTTCGTTTTCATCTGGTCCCTGCGGATTTGTTTCTTCCTTCTTCTCTTCTCGTGATAAGATTTTTTACTTCTCTGTTCAAGGTGCTGCAATCGTCGTGGGTCGGTGCGTCATTCTCTTTGGCATGGGCGCTTAGCTGTCAATTCGAACG
Organism: Schistocerca nitens; assembly: GCF_023898315.1. NCBI lineage: Eukaryota > Metazoa > Arthropoda > Insecta > Orthoptera > Acrididae > Schistocerca > Schistocerca nitens. Next base: position 175,799,073 of record NC_064619.1, read on the forward strand.
TTTATCGGGGTTTGGTGGTCTTACATCCACCTCTTCTACCTGTATTTTCTTTTCTTGTTCAGCTTGTTGATAGTGGATTCTTTGTTGATAATTTGTCGGTCTATTGGTTCTCCAGTACCCGTTCCGGCTGTCGTTATTCCCTCTCTAATAGTTGTTGCCGTTCCTGGGTGAATTATAGTTATTGCCATATTCTCTTCTAAATCCATAACCGGTTCTTTGTTGAAATCTATTGTCGTTTCTTGGTGCGAAGTTATCACATGGTTCGTAATTATTGTTTCTTCGTACTGTGTCTTGTGGATTCCACTGCTTTTTGCTTTCGTTTTCACGTGCGCTTCGTCTTTTTCTTGCGTCATCTTCCGAAAATATGAACTCTAGTTCCCTTAGAATACCTTTAAATGCTTCGACGTCATTGCCTCCGCGACCTACTAATGATTGCTGGTATTTCAATGGTAGCTTCATCGCGCATAATTTAATCAACTCTCCGTCACTGTATGGTACATCTAGGCATTGATTTTTCTTTGCCATTAATTCGAAAAATTTCACGGGACTCTTCTCTCCTGAATTTTCAAAATATGGGTTCTGTAATAATTCGTACTTCACTCTGTTCTGTGCTTCGCTGGACCAATATCGTGAGAGAAACTTCTCTCTGAAATCTTCGTACGATCGGTATGTCGCTGCAACGTTCTGCGTGGTTTCTGCGACTGTTCCTGACATGTGTGCACATATAAAGTCTAATTTGTGTGCTAGCGTCCAGTGTTCTGGTGATCCTACTCGGAATTGATCAATAAAAGTTCGTGGATGTAATGAGTTTCCTTCTCGAAAGTGTTGAAATTTTCTGACTGTGAGGAAATGTTCGTTGTCGTACTTCGTCATAGTTCCATATGAAATTCGCGATTCTTCGCCACTTTTATTTCTGATCATTTCTCCCGTCTTTCTTTCCGGTTGTGGTAGATCCATTGGATATTGTCCACTGTAACTTTCGCCTACCCTTGCGTAGTATCGTTGGAGTGGTACGCAATAATTTTCTTCCATCGGTTGTGAACGTGTAGCTGAATGCATTGCACTTTACTCTTCGCGACCTGGCTTTCCATTGTCAGGTATTGGTTCGGTATCTTGTCTGGCTAACTTTGCTGCTTCATTGCACGATCCAAACTGTCTTGAAACATACATTTGTGGTTCCGCATGTGTTTCTGATGCCATTTGTTCATCAAGCATTTCGAAACGTGTTTGTTGCTGTGCAGGCTGTCTGATTTCACGTATGTTACTTTCCGCCTGTGATTGGAATCGCAAATGTGTAATATCTTCGTTAATTGCTTGTTTTTCCGGTGCTGTTACAGATACGGATGTGATTGCAGACTCTGTGCTTGTTCGATCCTGTTCACTACGCTCTTCAATGGTTTGCAACAACTCTGTTCGCAATTTCTGAAATTGTTGCTTCGTTTGCGCTTCTATTTTGACTATGCGGTTATCATATCTTTTCAGCGCTGCTTTTGTGATACGTTTGTGAAGCACACTGTTTTCAACAATTTCACGCGCTGTACCTGCTGCTTGTCTAGTAATTACGTTTATCTGTTTCTCTAGTTTCTTGACTTCTCCCTGGGTGTTGTTACGTAATGTTTTGATCTCGTCCTGAATGTCATTACGCAATGTTTGTACGTCCACTTGTACCTTGTCAATGTCTGTTCTCAATTGATTGTGACCTGTTATTAAGTTTCCTATCACTTCTCGAGATTCTTTTGCCTCGTCTTCGATATGACTTAGGTGTAACTGAATTTTTTTGTTTTGTTCTTTAATCTCACGCATTTGTCTCGTGATTTCTGCAATTTGGTTCGTCGTTTCTGCATTCTGAATTTTAATTTGGTTCGCAATTTCTTTATTTTGTCTTGACATGGTTTCCGTTATTAATTGTAATAATTCTGCCAGATTGGTGGGTCCTATTGCGTTTTCTTCCGACGTCCTACGCTCTGTGTTTTCGCCCAAGTGTTGGTTTGCAACCGATTGCATTGATCTGTGCGGTGACACGTTTCTGCTCGAATTTCTTGTACTCTGTGGTGAGGGAACTCTGATTACTTGTACTATGGGTTCTACGTATTCAAGACGCAAGTTAGAATCCTCATCGACTGTCTCTCTACTTTCCTGCTCCTTTGTCGTATGCTGACTTATGTTTCCTATGCCTTGACGTACATTATCCTCTATTCTCTGTCCATTTTCATGCTGGGTCTCTACCTCAGTTCGGTCAAGGTCTCGATCTTCCATTGCTAATCTTTCCGAATCCCTTATTTTCTGTTATTTTGTAGTCTCTATTGTATACTTTCTTACTATCTATCGCTGCAGCTACTGTTTTCGACTATTTATAAGGTCCAAAAAAAATTTTTTTATTACGGTAATTTTTCAACAGGATATTTTTCTGACCTAGTTAGGCATGTGGTCGACCTTCAATCATGGTATTTTACCATCCTGGCAGGGTCGCCATTTTCAAACATTCTGCGTGGTGTCTGTTTGTTCTATATCGTGTCTCCCTACCACTTTCGCGCAACGACGCTCTGAGCGTGTTTTTTAGGGAATTGACTAGTTTTAACCTGGGACCTGTTGCTGGTAAGGAGACGCCAGACCACACATGACATGTAGAATTCAGAAGAGTTCAGTGAGACTAGCGATGATATAACCAAATACTTAATGATTTCAGCGTCAGCTCCACTGCACTCCCTGTAAAAGAATCTTAATACTAACTAAATTTAGTCGAAGGGGTTCAAGGCTTTCCTATTTTCAGTTAGCTGGTAAAATAACGTCGAAAAAGAAGTTAAGTTTACCGTTGGAAATTTTATTCTACTCACAAAACATTGTTTATAAATTGCACTATTGATAAAAGGAAATGTTTTAATACAGAATGGTAAAAACCAACTGCGTTCAACAAAAATGTGAACGAATATTCCCTGAATGGGTTTCCAAGTTCTACAATGGATCGAAGGATGACCTATGCCATATCACATCTATAATCTAGGTTTGAATTAAGTTTCACAAAAGAGAAAACTATCAAAATGGTCTACAGTGACCCTCAATTATCTTTAATTACTTATCCAACTTGTCGTAAATTACAGTGGCTGATGTGGCTTCTCAATAACTATATAACAGAAAAACCCTCATCGCGTTTCAGATTTTTACTTCAATTGGCAAATGTGAACACCATGAGCTTTAATTGACGATCGACACTAGTATTACGCAAAAAGAGGGTGTAACAGATGATACTTCTGCAGTTCTGAGTGAAGCTTTATGCGCTGCTATGCGGCATCGCGTGCGTTCATTACCTTGTCGGTGTTCGTCAGGGGGCAGCGGGCAGCACAGCTCCGCTCACCTCGCCGTTCGTTGGTTTGTGGGATTAAAGAGACCAGACTGCAACGGTCATCGGTCCCTACCTCGCCGTCTCCGAAGCAACTTCTAACTAACTTCTCCTTTCTACCATTTACCGAAGTTGGTTTAAAAAAAACTATCTGGCCGTGTTTTCATCTGACCAATTAGGGTCTCAATGTTAACCTTAAGCTCCGCCTACAAAAATTATGTCTATCCAATGAGAAACGTTATACTTTACGTGGTGGGGCAATGTTTTTAAAGTTTGGAACGTAACAGAGACGAGAAAAAGTCTCATGCTAAAAACTTGCAGCTGGTGTGGCCCTTTTTGTGTTATCGTAAGATCTATACTGTTCTTCTGGAGGGCTCTAGCTTTTAACATGGGCTGGGGGGTGGTCCTGGTGGTTAGCTGGCGACGTGGGTGTCCATCCGTCCCTTATTGTAGGGCTTTCTAACTTAACACGGTTCTGCTCTCGGCTTCTGTTCTCGTTTCTCCCCTCGGAACTGCGTCTGTCTCACAGTGGGAAGGTATGACATGCATTTAGGCATTCTTGTGTTAGTCTGTGGTATTCCATTTGCTCACTCGTTACTCGTATTACTTTGGTTAATTTAATGTCACGATTTATTTGGAGCTATGTGACATACTACTGGATTTGCTTATCATGTCAGGGTTTCCATGAAAGGTGTTGGATTTGCCTGACACCTTACAGTTTGTTGTAGTCATGCTTAATTGATTTCGTCACTTTCTCAATCAACAGATCTCGTCTGGGAGGCCCTAGTTCTTAACGTGTTGTGGTACTTTTTTTTTTTTTTTAGCACTTAAAATAGATTCATCAGAGATCATGTCGACACTGCACACGAAAGCCGATTCACTGTTTCGTGTTCGTACTCTCACTCACACAGTAAACAACCAACGTCAAACTTTTGAAACGTCCCCTTAAAAAATTATAAATGAGTGTGCTTATAAACTTCTACGTCATTTGATACAGAGACATCTGAGTAAAACTGAACGTACTAAGACATTTCTCTCTTTACTTATTTTGACACAATATTAAAAGCACAATGCAATCTGACTTTCAATAATCCCCAGAAAAGAATGGCCCTGACTAACAATAACCTATACTTTTCATGAATCACTCACCTCATAAAAATCTTCGTTACTCGAACTACTGCAATACAGCGAGCGCCAATACTGCCAGCTAAATAAAAGTTTCTATCTACGGAAGGCACTAACTATTGATAGACATAGTTAGCAAATGAAAGACTTTGATAGAGAACAAACAATGTATTTACCTTAATAATGTTCAAAAGTCATCATATATGATATCCAGTCTTATAAATTTCCTTTTTCTGACGGACACACGTCCATATCGCCGATCTCAAAACTCTGGCATCTCTGTCCCCACATTCACCACTGCTGGCGGCTCACCTCCAACTGCACAACGCTACGCACTGTTCACATCCAACTGCCCAACAGTATAATAGCGAATATTCCAACAATGCCAACCAGCCACAGACTGCATCATCGCCCGCTTTCGGTTAGTAATGGCCATTCTCAGTTCGAATCATCATCAGGCCGTGTCCAACACATGTTTTCTGCATTAAGCAGAACCATCTCTGAAAGTCGAGTTACGTAAGAACTTGAAGATGTCTATTACTTTGCAAAGCCAACTAAAGTAAGGCTTTGGAAGTCACCTTTCTTTAACCTTAGTGTGTTCCAACCAATTAGAACCCAGTTATATAAATTTTTATTACTGTTTCCAGAAGGGGTATTGCGAGTTCGCTGACTTCATTCTATGTGGCCAAAATAGTTCATTCTAAATTCCCTAAATGCATTTTAGCAAACACCAAGTTCGTTTTTCATATTATGTTAATCTAAAAAGTACATGTCTGAATGAAGAAACTCTTCTTTCACAGTGAAATTTCCTCACACTACGTTGCACACCAGCATAACGTGGTTTTTAATATCCACTGAGCCATTCTTTCCTATTTCAATCAATGTTTGCCCTAAATTTAGAAAGCCTATATATTGCAAAATGGCCAGAAGTCCATTGCACACATTTCTGCATGCTTGTCAGTCACTAAGTCTTTGTCCTGTTTCAGAATATTTCTGGAATGAGAAAAGTGACGCTCAAACTTACAAATATGTCGTAACATGCTCGAGGTTCCCGAATAAGTAACTTTTTACACAATTTGCACCTACCGATGTATTAGAAGCTACCTCTTACACACCCGGAAACTCTTCCCCTGCTGGACATCGGCTCTGTTTCATGACTGACGTGTATTCCCCAGTTCTTAATTTCTCCACAGTCTCCTTTACGTTTGGTTTGTTCATTTTCCTGCTCCCACTGCTATAATAAATGAACTCCAGTGAAGCTACCTACACAAACATTTTCCTGGCTAATCACGTTGGATTGACAGCACAATCGGTCGTGAGGTTCAGCAGGCTGAACCGGTCCCTAGGAAATCACCACGCTTGTGGAAACCCAAGCTGGCCTGCTTTAACCATTGCGCTGCGGTGCACATATATTCTTGTGTCTCCGCTGCGACAGGTTGATCTGCTTTTTGACTGCGGCGGAGGTAGGGGCAGGCAGGCTGGAAGGACAATTTGTACATCTCTGCAGTATACATCGCCCTTAGTGGTAGCGGGGTCTCAAGGTTTCCGCCACGCGCCGAATCGCTACCGGACTTGTTAACAACGATCGATCTGCTTCAGTTCCAGTGCGATGGAAAACTTTGCATAACGTAGCACCCCTTGTGTCTCGTAGGGCCCCACTTTGCTTCGATTGCTGATTAAATGTGAAGGTGATTATTTCCGCATAAATTAGCGGACTGGAATTTGCGGTAAATTGTTTAGTTAACCGAGACCCAGTGGTCATACAAATCTCTGTAACTGCATTTGAGTCGAAATGGTTCAAATGGCTCTAAGCACTATGGGACTTAACATCTGAGGTCATCAGTCCCCTAGACTTAGAACTACTTAAACCTAACTAACCTAAGGACATCACACACATCCATGCCCCAGGCAGGATTCGAACCTGCGACCGTAGCAGCAGCGCGATTCCAGACTGAAGCGCGTAGAACCGCTCGGCCACAGCGGCCGGCCATTTGAGTCGCTGTTTGACATTGGGTACAAGGTTTTTTTGAATCAGTGTGTTATTTGATGTTGGCCAGAAGATAGAGTTCTACAAGTAGTTTATTACTTTAAACATAGTTATTATACCTTAGCACCCTTCCCTTGATTGCTAATAACTAATACAGTATGAAACCAGTTAATGGTTCTTGTATTTTATGCTGTAGTTGCCAAAGACTGCTGACGGACTTGGCTCAGTTTTAGTGACAGTTTAAAGATCGGTGCGAGTTTGACATTATTTGAAGTCAGTCCATTAAGCCATTAATCCTCTGTCCGTGAGACAATTGTTCAAGCTGCAAGTGAGTGCTTTACTTGCTTGAAAATAAATTAACTTAAAAGACTGATTTTTTGTTCTTGAGCTATAGCTGTTGGAGACTGAATTGGTGCTTGTGTTGATATTTTACTTGTGATTTTTGTGGTTGTAATCACTTAAATAATGAATTTACTTGTAAATGGTAACTGGAAGCACATCCCTTCTGGGTGATATCTGATTCGATTTTTTGAGTGAAAATAAGTTTTAGAAATCTGCACACGTCTCAGCCCAGCAGAGCCACTCCGAATGCTAGTTCCGCTACAGAAAGGTAATTCACATACGAAAGAGAGAGATAACAAAACTTTCGTTTGGCCAAATATTCACTATCGTACGTCATTCGGCGTCCTTAACAGGTTATATGCGCGATTCATCATGTTTTTGTTTAGTTAACAAGAGAGTGTTTTAGCAGCTCACAGCTGCTATGGCAGACGCTACAAGAGAGGCAATCTACATCGCTAAGAGCATTACTTAGAAAAGTCAGACAACTCAGGTGTTTAAGCGAGTCAAGAAAGGTTCATCTTCCATTTCGCTTAATAATCTTGACGCTAAAATTAGAGAAATTCGGGTGCATACAGACGGGTACCGGCATCTTTCCCACATGCCATCCGTGAATGGAATAAGAAACGAAGAAAATGTTACCACAGCGACCGTCACGAAAATAGGCACCACAAGATCATCTCACCGTCTTTCATCAATGCCAATAGTGGTTATTTCAAATGTTAGTAAAAATTTCGAAAAAACATTAGACATCTCTGTTTTTGGTATTGAATATGGTGGTGTAGTTTCCAAAATAAAATTCTTGCCAGATGCTACGAAAAAAATTAAAATTAACGTTACAATAAATTTTGAAAAAAAAAATTCTTTTACTTAACCTTTGGAAAAAAGAGAATCAATTTGAACTGAAAATAGCATATGAACATTCTCAAAGTTTATAGATGCATGTGATACATATTTTATCAGAAAAACTAAATGGTGTCCGAGATGGAAAACAAAATACCGTAAGAAGTGTAAACTGTTCAGCATGGTAACGATGATTGTCGGTGATGAATTAGCGTTCTGTTGGACGATTTCCAGCAACAAAGTTGCTAAGAATACTATCGAATTAATTTTGGTAAAATCTGAGACATTGTAATTATCATGTCACATATGAATGCATTTTATTTGTGACAGACCCCGTGCGCGACAGCACGCATATACTAGCGTGCTGCCACCAGGATTTTAGTTCCTACAGTACGCCTGGGTAGGACCGAAAATACTCCCTATCTCTCATAAATTTATTTGCTGCTCATACTGACCCTTCGTCACTTCACCCATCGTTCATATTTCCGATGTGCTCTGTACAAAAGTAAATGTAGCCACTTTCAGGCCAATATTTCCGTTGACGTCGAGCAAGATACATTTTCGCCTGTGGTTTTGTAAAACCCAAGTTTTATCGAAGTATACTAAAAGACTGTTGTACTCAGCAAGCAGTAACTTCATTTTACACTAAACGTCGTTCTTGCTGCAAAAATGTCTTTGCAAAATGGTTCAAATGGCTCTGAGCACTATGGGAGTTAACTTCTAAGGTCATCAGTCCCCTAGAACTTAGAACTACTTAAACCTAACTAACCTAAGGACATCACACACATCCATGCCCGAGGCAGGATTCGAACCTGCGACCGTAGCGGTCGCGCGGTTCCAGACTGTAGCGCCTTTAACCGCTTGGCAACCACGGCCGGCAATGTCTTTGCAGACCACTAAAAAATTTTGTTCGTCGTTATACTTTCTGAATTAAAAAAAAACAAGTGAGCGGGGAAGTCAAAGAACAGATGTCTCTAAGCCACAATAATTAATTTTTATCACGGAGATAACTCTGCATTTTTATAGCCGTCCGATACTCTCCTCTGTCGCAGTATAGATGTACACTTCTGTACATTACTTATTTGTCAAAATCGTCAAATTGCGTTATTTACATTTTCATTTCTACCCCTTTCTTTGAAAATCAAAAATGGTTCAAATGGCTCTGAGCACTATGGGACTTAACATCTGAGGTCATCAGTCCCCCAGAACTTAGAACTACTTAAACCTGACTAACCTAAGGACATCACACACATCCATGCCCGAGGCAGGATTCGAACCTGCGACCGTAGTGATCGCGCGGTTCCAGACTGAAGCGCCTAGAACCTCACGGCCACAGCGGCCGGCGGAGAATCTGCCTTCATGCAGACACTCTGCCGATGTAACTAAACCGTTGATACGGAATATAGTCGATTCGGAAATGCCACAAAATTTTGTTTTCATTTTAAGAAACTTTGATCAAAATTTGTGTTATTGGTCCGTTTTTCACTGTTGACCAGATCAGTAAAATGCGTCTTAAATACGTTCGAGACGACAATTTTACATTGTTTTCAAAAGTCTTTGCGGCTTTTAAGCACGCCTTCCACAGTAGCGCTACATGCGGTCCCTTCCTCATGCATTTCTCTCACTAGTAACACACTCCAATGCACCGTTCCGTGAAAGACTGAAACCGCAAGTCAACGCACGATATAACACGGAAACAGAGGACATTCAGCTGGCCCTACCTAAGGCACTTTTAACAGAGTATTTGCGGCAACAAAGCTACGAGGCGTGTTTTTAAGTAAGTACCGTTTTGAAATTTAAAAAAGACGTACTACGAAATCTCAATAATTTTGTTTTTACATGAAAGCCTGTACCTTAATCTACTCACTGACGCCATTACAGTCCGATTCTTCTTTGTTTACGTTGTGTACCGTGTTTAAATTGCCTCCGATAACTGTGAGTCCCGCCGACTGTTAAGAACGGGCTGTTATAAGATTTCTTAGTGCTAAAGGCCTAAAAGCGATCGATATTCATCGTGAGATCTGTGCAGTTTACGGAGAAAACATTATGAGTGATGGAATGGTAAGAAAGTGGGTGAGAGCATTTAAAGATGACCGCACAAATGTGCATGATGAACAACGGAGTGGGCGTCCTTCGGTCGTTAATGAAAGTTCGGTGCAGGAAGTGGACAATAAGTGAGAGAAAACAGACGCTTTACGATTTCCTCCTTGCGGGATGACTTTCTTAATGTTTCTCGTAGTGAAGAAACACCTGGGCGGTCAGCGTCTTCAAGACGATGAGGAAGTCTAAACAGTGGTGATGCAGTGGTTAACAAGTCAGGCGGCAGACTTCTATGAGGAGGGTATTCAAAAACTGGTACAACATTATGACAAGTGCCTCAATATTGACCGAAATTATGTAGAAAAGTAGATTAAGGTACAGGCTTTCATGTAAAAATAACATTATTGAGATATCTTAGCACGTCTTTTTTTAATTTCAAAACGGTACTTACTTAAAAAAACACGCCTCGTATCAGGCAGGCGAATCACAGCGCTTATGGCCGGCGGACTGCAGAGAGGGGGGGGGGGGGGTGACCTCGAAGATTTCGTGACGGCCACACCATCCGGAGGTTTGCGTTGAAGGACCGGTACGCTTATACATTGCCTTGAGATCTTTCGCACGGTTCATAATAATTTCCTTCACTTTCACAAGCAGCGTCCTGCACATACCCGAGGCTGCGCCATCAGAGAGAGACCGTAGGGCCAGGTGGGCACCTGGTCGAGCAGCGCCGCCACGCAGCTGGGAGCCTCCACCTCCGACTGGATGAGGGCGCGCATCACCACGGCCAGCACCAGCGCCACGCAGGCCATCACCAGCGAGTCCCGGTACAGCAGCACTGCCACAGTCAACACAAACACTATATACACCTACTGACCAAACACACCAACCAGTATACATTTCTTATGGCACTATACAGGGTCGTCCATTGATATTGACCAGGCCAAATATCTCACGAAATAGGCATCAAACGAAAAAAACTACAAAGAACGAAAGTTGTCTAGCTTGAAGGGGGAAACAAGACGGCGCTATGGTTGGCCCGCTGGATGGCGCTGTCATAGGTCAAACGGATAACAACTACGTTTTTTTCTTTTAAATCGGAACCCCCCCCCCATTTTTTATTACATATTCGTGTAGTAAGTAAAGAGATATGAATGTTTTAGTTGGACCACTTTTTTCGCTTTGTCACATATGGCGCTGTAATAGTCACAAACGTAGTAGTAGGTGGTATCACGTAACATTCCGCCAGTGCGGACGGTATTTGCTTCGTGATACATTACCCGTATTAAAATGGACCGTTCACCAATTGCGGAAAAGGTCGATATCGTGTTGATGTATAGCTATTGTGATCAAAATGCCCAACGGGCGAATGCTATGTATGCTGCTCGGTATCCTGGACGACATCATCCTAGTGTCCGAACCGTTCGCAGGATAGTTACGTTATTTAAGGAAACAGGAAGTGTTCAGCCACATGTGAAACGTCAACCACGACCTGCAACAAATGATGATGCCCAAGTAGGTGTTTTAGCTGCTGTCGCGGCTAATCCGCACATCAGTACCAGACAAACTGCGCGAGAATCGGGAATCTCAAAAACGTCGGTGTTGAGAATGCTACATCAACATCGATTGCACCCGTATCATATTTCTATGCACCAAGAATTGCATGGCGACGACTTTGAACGTCGTGTACAGTTCTGCCACTGGGCACATGAGAAATTAAGGGACGATGACAGATTTTTTGCACGCGTTCTATTTAGCGACGAAGTATCATTCACCAACAGCGGTAACGTAAACCGGCATAATGTGCACTATTGGGCAACGGAAAATCCACGATGGCTGGGACAAGTGGAACATCAGCGACCTTGGAGGGTTAATGTATGGTGCGGCATTATGGGAGGAAGGATAATTGGGCCCCATTTTATCGATGGCAATCTAAATGGTGCAATGTATGCTGATTTCCTGTGTAATGTTCTACCGATGTTACTACAATATGTTTCAATGCATGACAGAATGGCGATGTACTTCCAACATAATGGATGTCCGGCACATAGCTCGCGTGCGGTTGAAGCTGTATTGAACAGCATATCTCATGACAGGTGGATTGGTCGTCGAAGCACGTTCACCGGATCTGACGTCCCCGCGGATTTCTTATTGTGGGGAAAGTTGAAGGATATTTGCTATCGTGATCCACCGACAACGGCTGACAACATGCGTCAGCGCATTGTCAATGCATGTGCGAACATTACGAAAGGCGAACTACTCGCTGTTGAGAGAAATGTCGTTACACGTATTGCCAAATTCATTGAGGCTGTGGACATCATTTTGAGCATTTATTGCATTAATGTGGTATTTACAGGTAATCACGGTGTAACAGCATCCTTTCTCAGAAATGATAAGCTCACAAAGGTACAGTAATCACATCGGAACAACCGAAATAAAATGTTCAAACGTACCTTCGTTCTGTATTTTAATTTAAAAAACCTACCTGTTACCAACTGTTCGTCTAAAATCGTGAGCCATATGTTTGTGACTATTACAGCGCCATCTATCACAAAGCGAAAAAAGTGGTCCAACTAAAACATTCATACTTCTTTACGAACTACACGAATATGTAATAAAAATGGGGGCTCCTATTTAAAAAAAAACGCAGTTGATATCCGTTTGACCTATGGCAGCGCCATCTAGCGGGCCAGCCATAGCGCCATCTGGTTTCCCCCTTCAAGCTAGACAGGTTTCGTTCTTTGTAGCTTTTTCGTTTGATGCTTATTTCGTGAGATATTTGGCCCGGTCACGATCAATGGACCACCCTGCACACTGAGGTGACAGAAGTATCGTGTCCGACCTCCTTTTGCCCGCTGTAGTGCACCAGCTCGACGTGGCATGGACTCAACAATATGTGGGTAGTCCCCTGCACATATATTGAGTATGCAGCCTCTACAGCGGTCCATACTTTCGAAAGTGTTGGCGCTGCAGGATTTCATGTACTACCTAACGTCGCGATTATATACCATAAATATTCGATGGGATTCCTGTCGGGCGATGTGTGTGGCCTAATTGTCCGCTCGAACTGCCCAGAATGTTATCAAAATCAATCGCGAACAATGTGGCCCGGCGAAATAGCGCATTGTCATCAATAAAAATTCCATCGCCGTTTACTGCAAATGGTCTCCAAGTAGCCGAACATAACCACTTCCAGTCCTCCTTAGGACCGGAGGACCCAATCCAGACACACCCCAGACCATTATGGGCCCACCATCAGCTTACACAGTGCCTTGTTGACAACTAGGGTCCATGGCTTCGTGGGATCCGCGCCGCATCCGAACGGCCTGACGTGCGTTACCTTTTTTCACATCAGTGTCTCGCGAACGCTGTAGTTTTCCTCCATTAACAGTGTTACGCATAAGCTCTATGCACTTTATTAAAATGTACCCGAGTTACTACGAAGGGAATATTAACTATTATAACGCGATTAACTCAGTGGAGAAACACATTAAATGTGTTCCACTTGGTGATTCTTTCTAACAGTGCTTAGTCGTAGAAACAGATAATACAGGTGATTTTAGGTCTTAAAGAAAGAACTACGATTGTCCGACGATATAATGTATTAGGTAATTGAAGGAAGCTATGTTGAAAATACGGCCTTGCCGCAGTGGATACACCGGTTCCCGTGAGATCACCGAAGTTAAGCGCTGTCGAGCGTGGTCGGCGCTTGGATGGGTGACCACTCAGGCCGCCATGTGCTGTTGCCATTTTTCGGGGTGCACTCAGCCTCTTGATGCCAATTGAGGAGCTACTCGACCGAACAGTAGCGGCTTCGGTCAAGAATACCATCATAACGACCGGGAGAGCAGTGTGCTGACCCCACACCCCTCCTGTCCGCATCCTCCACTGAGGATGACACGGCGGTCGGATGGTCCCGGTAGGCCACTCGTGGCCTGAAGACGGAGTGCTTATGTTGAAAATACCGATGGTTACTAAGGTGTGCCACTTAATTTGCTTTCAATTGCAGTCATCCACAGCTGTGTCATCCTCAGCCACAGCCGCTTCATTAAATCCGTATGCATAAACAATGAAACAAGTACTTATTCATCTTCACAGCTGTCTAAATTTTCAACATTGCCTTTAAATGGTTAATATCTGTGGAGCATCACTTATTGAAAATATATGAGGGATCTTATCATTTAAATCAAAAAGTGTTTGCGAAAGTCGAGTCGCAATAGAAGGATGTATCCACGTGTGAACTTACAGTGGTTGGTGAATGAATGTCTACACTGAAACAGCACAGTGAAAAAGCATCGTTTATTGTTTTGAGTTGAAACTGTCAATAGTACCCACCCGAAAACCCTACTTATCACACATACTTTCCATTACAGATGCAAGTTGTCACTTTTCATCGATTCACGGCGTACTCTTTAATCCTCAAAAGACTAATCAGTTTTCCAAACACTCCTATCTAACATGACATTTGGTGGCACGAAAATATTAACATTTTCATATGTTCCATTTTCCAAATTTTTTAGACGTGAATGATTGTGATATTGTCAATATTGTGACCAAAAAAGATGAAGATTTTCCTCTACTATTTGTTAAACTAGCTAAGTATCAGTGTGCGTTTCATTCCCAATTTTCGAGTCGTAGTTAAAGCGAAATACGTATATCAAAGATCCAAAACTCCCGAACAAAGAAGCAGTCCTGAATACTGCATAGATGTTGTCGGACTGTCAGCAGAAAAAAATGGAATTAACTGTCATTAGCTTTAGCGACTCAAATACCAATGCGCACTGCAGTAGACATCGCGAAACCAGTGCACAGACAAGGTCGTTAAATGCGACGTCCGTTACGAGGACTTGCATTCATATGCCGTCCCTTGGCAGCCGTGGCAGAACTAAAGTCGAATGCCACTGAATGGGCGAGGTTCAAAATGGCTCTGAGCACTATGGGACTCAACTTCTGAGGTCATCAGTCCCCTAGAACTTAGAACTAGTTAAACCGAACTAACCTAAGGACATCACACACATCCATGCCCGAGGCAGGATTCGAACCTGCGATCGTAGCGGTCTCGCGGTTCCAGACTGAAGCGCCTAGAACCGCACGGCCACTTCGGATGGCGAATGGGCGAGGCTAGAGATCGCAAGGTATGCGTTGCAACAGGATCCCTGATAAGACAAGGACACTACACAGCTTGTTTCGTTCTCTTGAAGGGTAATTCTCAGAGACTTATCGGGAAAGCTAGAGTAAGACGGCGCAGAAGCGCAGCTCGTTTCGCTCCATAACGTTTTTCCAAGAGTCAGCGATAGTCAGTTCTCGATTGCGTGCTGGAAGTTTTTTTTCTGGAGATGAGGCGTTTATCTACATTCTAGAGCTTGAACAGCAACAATGTGCTCCATTTCTGCGTATGACGAAGCATTGTCAAGCCATGTGTATATATTTTTTTACATGCCTCCAACTTTAGCTATTAACTCGAATCCAGAAACCGCGTTAAGTTAAACAAATATAGCATCACTAAGGAATTGTGGATACGCCTTGGTGCAAAACACTTTTGTTCTGTTTATTGGCTTTCACTAACTAGTTTCAGCAACAATATCGTCATCATCAGTGGGCTTCTTCTGTGTTCTAAAACTTGCCAAATTAGCATTGCTATAAACATCAGATCTTACTACTTGAAATCGAGACTCATCTGACCAGGCCAAGATTTACCATTCGTCTAGGGTCCAACCGATATGGTTACGAGCCGAGGTGAGGCGCGGCAGCCGATGTCGTGCTGTTAGCAAAGGCGCTCGCGACGGTCGTCTGCTTCCATAGCCTATTGACGACATATTTCGCCTCACTGTCCTAACGGATGCGTTCTTCGTACGTCCGGTATTGATTTCTGCGTTTATTTCATGCAGTGTTGCTTGTCTGTTAGCACTGACAGCTCTACGCAAACGCTGCTGCTCTCGATCGATAAGTAAAGGCCGTCGGCTTCTGCATTGTCCGTGGTCAGAGGTAATCCCCGAAACTTGGTATACTCGACACACTCTTGACACTTTTTTTTTGGTCATCAGTCTACTGACTGGTTTGATGCGGCCCGCCACGAATTCCTTTCCTGTGCTAACCTCTTCATCTCAGAGTAGCACTTGCAACCTACGTCCTCAATTATTTGCTTGACGTATTCCAATCTCTGTCTTCCTCTACAGTTTTTGCCCTCTACAGCTCCCTCTAGTACCATGGAAGTCATTCCCTCATGTCTTAGCAGATGTCCTATCATCCTGTCCCTTCTCCTTATCAGTGTTTTCCACATATTCCTTTCCTCTCCGATTCTGCGTAGAACCTCCTCATTCCTTACCTTATCAGTCCGCCTAATTTTCAACATTCGTCTATAGCACCACATCTCAAATGCTTCGATTCTCTTCTGTTCCGGTTTTCCCACAGTCCATGTTTCACTACTATACAATGCTGTACTCCAGACGTACATCCTCAGAAATTTCTTCCTCAAATTAAGGCCGGTATTTGATATTAGTAGACTTCTCTTGGCCAGAAATGCCTTTTTTGCCATAGCGAGTCTGCTTTTGATGTCCTCCTTGCTCCGTCCGTCATTGGTTATTTTACTGCCTAGGTAGCAGAATTCCTTAACTTCAATCCTGATGTTAAGTTTCTCGCTGTTCTTATTTCTACTACTTCTTAGCTTCGTCTTTCTCCGATTTACTCTCAAACCATACTGTGTACTCATTAGTCTATTCATTCCGTTCAGCAGATCATTTAATTCTTCTTCACTTTCACTCAGGATAGCAATGTCATCAGCGAATCGTATCATTGATATCCTTTCACCTTGTATTATAATTCCACTCCTGAACCTTTCTTTTATTTCCATCATTGCTTCCTCGATGTACAGATTGAAGAGTAGGGGCGAAAGGCTACAGCCTTGTCTTACACCCTTCCTAATACGAGCACTTCGTTCCTGATCGTCCACTCTTATTATTCCCTCTTGGTTGTTGTACATATTGTATATGACCCGTCTCTCCCTATAGCTTACCCCTACTTTTTTCAGAATCTCGAACAGTTTGCACCATTTTATATTGTCGAACGCTTTTTCCAGGTCGAAAAATCCTATGAAAGTGTCTTGATTTTTCTTTAGCCTTGCTTTCATTATTAGCCGTAACGTCAGAATTGCCTCTCTCGTCCCTTTACTTATCCTAAAGCCAAACTGATCGTCACCTAGCGCATTCTCAATTTTCTTTTCCATTCTTCTGTATATTATTCTTGTAAGCAGCTTCGACGCGTGAGCTGTTAAGCTGATTGTGCGATAATTCTCGCACTTGTCAGCTCTTGCCGTCTTTGGAATTGTGTGGATGATGCTTTTCCGAAAGTCAGATGGTATGTCACCAGACTCATATATTCTACACACCAACGTGAATAGTCGTTTTGTTGCCACTTCCCCCAATGATTTTAGAAATTCTGATGGAATGTTATTTATCCCTTCTGCCTTATTTGACCGTAAGTCCTCCAAAGCTCTTTTAAATTCCGATTCTAATACTGGGTCCCCTATCTCTTCTAAATCGACTCCTGTTTCTTCTCCTATCACACCAGACAAATCTTCACCCTCATAGAGGCTTTCAATGTATTCTTTCCACCTATCTGCTCTCTCCTCTGCATTTAACAGTGGAATTCCCGTTGCACTCTTAATGTTACCACCGTTGCTTTTTTTAATGTCACCAAAGGTTGTTTTGACTTTCCTGTATGCTGAGTCTGTCCTTCCGACAATCATATCTTTTTCGATGTCTTCACATTTTTCCTGCAGCCATTTCTTCTTAGCTTCCCTGCACTTCCTATTTATTTCATTCCTCAGCGACTTGTACTTCTGTATTCCTGATTTTCCCGGAACATCTTTGTACTTCCTCCTTTCTTGACACTATGGATCTCATAATATTGAATTCACTAACGGTTTCCGAAGTGCAACGCCTCACACGTCTAGCTCCAATTACCATTCCGCGTCCACAGTCTGTCGTGCGGCCATAATTACGTCGGAAAACTTTTCAAATGAACTACCTGAGTACAAACGACAACTCCACCAGTGCACTCTCCTTTTGTATCTTGTGTACGAGATACAGTTTTGACCGCCTTCTGTGTATGTGAATATCGCTACCCCGTGACTTTTGTCATCTCAGTGAATGAGAGCACGCATCACAGCACAATAGTAGCCATACTAGTAGGTCAGCAGTCAATTAACGGGCACGCACTGAAAACTTTGTACACTAACAAACTAATGCAATTAATCAGTTAAACAAACAACTACGTTTCTATTAGTGTTCTGGACAGAGGCACGCATAGACAAGGTCACTACCAGCATCACGAATGCTATCATCAGCAATTCACGGTGCAACAATTCCGCAACCCCAGAGATGCATCTACCATTTAAAACACTGGTTTCCAATGAAAGCGGTTCTGTCCACCCATGAAAACTAAAGGTTGAAATCTAATTATGCTCCCATTGGGCAGACTGTACTGTCCGCGAAGCAGCATCGGCTAATAGAATGCCAGCAAGCAATTTTTCTCGTTACTTTCAGTTAAATAAAAGTAACTCCCAAACAAAGCGCCCAGGTGAAAACCAAGAACATTACACAAAATTTGGAAAACTCCCTTTCAACCCTTCAAATTCACACAGAATTCAGTGTCGTTTTGATTCATTAAAATAACTCGCGTGTGGCGAGAGAGAGTTGTTACTGATTTTGGCCGGCCAGTGTCGCCGTGCGGTTCTAGGCGCTTCAGTCTGGAACCGCGTGACCAGTACGGTCGCAGGTTCGAATCCTGCCTCGGGCATGGATGTGTGTGATGTACTTAGGTTAGTTAGGTTTAAGTAGTTCTAAGTTCTAGGGGACTGATGACCACAGATGTTAAGTCCCATAGTGCTCAGAGCCATTTTGTTACTGATTTTCCGCCAGCAGCTTTAATGAAAGTGTTATACTAATCTTTTGGATTTGCAGCTCTTGTACTTTCTCGTGTTTGTAGTTAAAAGTTTTGGATGTAGGTTACGCCTTTTATGCAAAACCATTTTTTCTTGTTATCCAAACATGTTTCAGCACTTCCGTGCCGTCATCAGTGGTTTTTTTTATTGAACAACTGTAAAAAGTGAACATATTTTAGATTATAACTAATCAGACAAAATGAAGCCTAAAGACAGTTTTTGTTCGTTTCTTTTCTAATCTTGATTTTACATTATGTGGTTCTGCATGACCTTTTGTATGGTGTCCTACATTAATAGCTCATCATCTGCAAACTAATCGTTGTAAATGTGTATTTTATCAGTGAGGTCACACATACCTTGATTTTTGAAAACGTGATTTTGGTGAGGCAAAATGTTTTCCGTTTGTATTTTGATATTACTCACGTTTTGTAGTGACTGATCCTTCTTATTTCGTGTACTGATGGCATTGCAACACATATTAAACCTACTTTGTGTAATTTCGGTTTTATAAACGCCTTTTCAATTCACAAAAAGTGATGTACACGATGTTGTTGTGTGTTCTAACACCGTCTACGTTCATTTGTTCAAGAGTGAGTTTGGTGCGGAATTTGAATTTTGTTTACTTTTATATCGCTTTCTCTCTCTCTCTCTCTCTCTCTTTCTCTCACTGTGTGTGTGTGTGTGTGTGTGTGTGTGTGTGTGTGTGTGTGTGAGTGTATGTGTATTTGTGCGTGTGAGCTCCTTTAGCTGTATGTGTTGCTTTTCTGTGAAGTTCCTTTAATGTGTTAAATAATGTGCCTTTACAGAGTGTAGTGTATTATTCATTTAAAACTTGATTGCCTTCTGCTATTGCCTTCTGTATGCGGAAGTTTTCTTCTGTTGTTAGTTTGTGGTAAGGTTGTGATCAATAATATATGAACTCACATACAACACCTACCAGTCAGCATACAGACGACAAACATTCAGAAACTTTAAAAACCATTCTTTACCGGTTTTGCCACAGTCCATGATTCAATACTGTGTTCCAAACAGATATATGCAAACATTTCTTCGAGAAGTTAAGGCCTATATTTGATATTAGTAGACGTGTTTCTTTGTTTGTTATGTGTTAGTTTGCTGTAAATGTAACAGAATTCCTTAACTTCGTCTGCTTCGTGGTCACTAATTTTGATGTTACATTTCTCGGTAACCTGATACCTGCTATTCCTCATTACTTTCGTCTGTCTTTGATTTACTCTATAAGTATATTCTGCACTCATTAGATTGTCCACTCCATTCAACACGTCTTGTAATTTCTCCTCTCTTTCACTGAGGATAGCAATGTAATCAGCAAATCTTTTCATTGACATTCTTTCACCTAGAAATTTAATTCCACTCTTTACCATTCCTTTATTTCCGTCACTGCTTCTTTGATGTATCTACATCTACATCATACTCCGAAAGCCACCAAATGGTGTGTGGCGGAGGGCACTTTCGGTAACACTATCTAATCCCTCCAACCCTGTTCCACTCTCAAATAGTGCGTAGGAAGAATGATTGTCGGTGAGCCTCTGAATTGGCTCTGATTTCTTCCTCGTGGTCAATACGCGAGATGTATGTGGGGGGAAATAATATGTTGTCTGACTCCTCCTGAAAATTGCTGCCCCAAAATTTCAATAGTAAATCTCTGTGATGCAAAACGTCTCTCTTGGAACGTCTGCCAGTGGAGTTTGTTTAGAATTTACGTAACGCTCTCTCGCCAGCTAAACGATCCCGTGACGAAACGCGCCGCTCTTCGTTGGATCTTCCCTATCTCCTCTATCAGCCATACCTCATAGGGATCCCAGACAGATGAACAATATTCAAGAATCGGGCGAACAAGAGTCTTATAAGCCACTCCTTTCGTGATGAGTTACACTTCCTTAAGATTCTTCCGATGAATCTGAGTCTTGTGTCTGCATTTTCCACTATCTGTTTTATATGGTCATTCCACTTAAGGTCGCTCTGGATAGTTAGGCCTAGATATATTACGGCAGACGCTGTGTCCAGCTGTTTGTCATCAATAGTGTAGCTGTACGGTAGTGGATTTCTTTTCCTATGTATGCGCAATATGTTACATTTTATTTACGTTCGGAGTCAATTGCCAGAGTCTTGGACTTAACAGTATGGTCGAGACTGTCATAACATTTTAACCTGGGTACCTCATTCTTGTTTTCCATTCATAGTGTTCTATCTTGGTCCTTGTACATATTGTATAGCACCCGTCTTTCCTTCTCGATTACTTCGCATTGTTTCTGCAGTCATTTCATTCCTTGAACTTAAGTGAGACATTGCTGCACTGCTGTCTTTCATTGAAATTTTTTGTACTTGCTTCTATCATCGATCAATGGTAGTGTTTCTTCAGTTATCCGAGGTTTCTTCTCAGTTACCTTCCTTCTACCTACATTTTCCTTTCCAGTTTCTGTGATTACCGTTTTTTGAGGTGCTTATTCCTCATCAACTGAACAGTCTACTGTGATATTCCTTATCCACAGCCTCAGAGAACTTCAAACCCATTCCATCATTTATCAGTACTTCAGTATTCCATTTCTTTCCACACTGAGCCTTCTAGACAATTGTCAACTTTAGTATACTCTTTATCGTTATTACATTATAAAAAGGTAAAGGTATTGTAAGATAACTCCACCATAAAACAGTGAAACATTACTTAACAACTCTGCCAATGTTAAAACATAAATGAAAAACGCGAGACTAACAGTAATGATTTTTTTTTCTTTGATTGAACTAGACAAACGATGGAACATGTACAGCGATGCATAGTTCGAATATACAGACCATACACATTAATATAATTTGGAACTGTGATTTCTTAATAATGCGTGCCGCATATTAATCAAGAAAGCAATACACGCCTTATATTTACTGTTTTGAGTTTCATGGACTATAGAATTTAGTAAGGTTGAACAGAACAAAGTAACATCACCAATTTCGCAAAGTTGTCTACGACATGCTATGTACTCCGAAACGGAAGCAGGCAGGTTCGCCGAGTAAAGAATAAAATAGGAATATATACAGTAAAATTAAAAGTCACTATCGGTTTATTTACTGTCATTTTGTACAATCAACTTTCCTTTAATGCTTTTCTATGTTAACTTCACAGTCTTCCTGACAATTTATCTGAATCATGTAGGAAAAATAGCACTTTCCTTTCAATGCAAATTGCGTTCTTTTGCGTTAATGCCATTTTTACTTCAGACAGAACGTATCAAAACTCGAGCTTTTCCATGTGATAGAACATTGATCATTCTCATGAAATACAATGTGACACGAGTTCAATATTTGCCACGGCTTCTCATTTAAAATTCAGCTGATAATTCCTCCAGTTCAGCCTTTTCGAATACACTACTGGCCATTAAAATTGCTACACCAAGAAGAAATGCAGATCATAAACGGGTATTCATTGGACAAATATATTATACTAGTACTGACATGTGATTACATTTTCACGCAGTTTGGGTGCATAAATCCTGAGAAATCAGTACCCAGAACAACCACCTCTGGCCGTAATAACGGCCTTGATACGCCTGGGCATTGAGTCAAATAGAGCTTGGATGGCGTGTACATGTATAGCTGCCCATGCAGCTTCAACACGATACCACAGTTCATCAAGAGTAGTGACTGGCGTATTGTGACGAGCCAGTTGCTCGGCCCACCATTGACCAGACGTTTTCAATTGGTGAGAGATCTGGCGAATGTGCTGACCAGGGCAGCAGTCTAACATTTTCTGTATCCAGAAAGGCCCGTACAGGACCTGCAACATGCGGTCGTGCATTATCCTGCTGAAATGTAGGGTTTCGCAGGGATCGAATGAAGGGTAGAGCCACGGGTCGCAACACATCTGAAATGTAACGTCCACTGTTCAAAGTGCCGTCAACATGAACAAGAGGTGACCGAGACGTGTAACCAATGGCACCCCATACCATCACGCCAGGTGATGTGCCAGTATGGTGATGACGAATACACGCTTCCAATGTGTGTTCACCGCGATGCCGCCAAACACGGATGCGATCATCATGAAACTGTAAACAGAAACTGGATTCATCCGAAAAAAGTGACGTTTTGCCATTCGTGCATCCAGGTTAGTCGTTGAGTACACCATCGCAGGCGCTCCTGTCTGTGATGCAGCGTCAAGGGGAACCGCAGCAATGGTCTCCGAGCTGATAGTGCATGCTGCTGCAAACGTAGTCGAACTGTTCGTGCAGATGGATGTTGTCTTGCAAACGTCCCCATCTGGTGATTCAGGGATCGAGACGTGGCTGCACGATCCGTTACAGCCATGCGGATAAGATGCCTGTCATCTCGCCTGCTAGTGATACGAGGCCGTTGGGATCCAGCACGGCGTTCCGTATTACCCTCCTGAACCCACTGATTCCATATTCTGCTAACAGTCATTGGATCTCGACCAAGGCGAGCAGCAATGTCGCGATACGATAAACCGCAATCGCGATAAGCTACAATCCGACCTTTATCAAAGTCGGAAACGTGATGGTAGGCATTTCTCCTCCTTACACGAGGCATCGCAACAACGTTTCACCAGGCAATGCCGGTAAACTGCTGTTTGTGTATGAGAAATCGGCTGGAAACTATCCTCATGTCAGCACGTTGTATGTGTCGCCACCGGCGCCAACCTTGTGTGAATGTTCTGAAAAGCTAATCGTTTGCATATCACAGCATCCTCTTCCTGTGGGTTAAATTTCGCATCTTTAGCACGTCATCTTCGTGGTGTAGCAATTTTAATTTCCAGTAGTGTATGTCACCGTCGCAGCGACTTGGAACGTTCGTACTGAATTTAGCGCTACTCTTTCCTTTACTTAAACGTTCATAAATATTTAGTGGGGACGTTAGCTCTGAAAGTCATTGAGTTCTTTTAACTTGTCTGCCCCTTTTGAAACAAAGTGTCGCATTCATAAACGACTAGCGCAGACGTCATGGATACAGCTGCCGATACATCTACAAGATTGTTCTGCAAACGTCTACGTTTTAATTATTGCTACCCCAATTCACATATCATATCCGTGGCGCTAGCTCCCCTATTTTCCGACAGTTAGAAACGATCTGCCCATCTTTGAACATTTTCGGTGTCCTTCGTCGATCCTATCTGATGCGGATCCCACACCGTACAGCTGTACTCCAGAAGAGGGTGTACAACCGTAGTGCAGACAGCCTCTTCAGTAGACATGTTGCATTGTCTCAATATTCCGCCAATAAATCGTAGTCTTTGATTTAGCCACAACATTATCTGTGTGATCGTTCCACTTAAGTTATTAGTAACTGTAATCCCTAAGTATTCAGTTGAATTTACAGCCTATAGATTTGAGTGATATATCGTACAACCGAAATGTAGTGGATTCATTTTGGTATTCATGTGGATGACTTCACGCTTTTCATTATTTAGAGTCAACTTCCACTTTGCGCACTGCACATATATCTTGTCTAAATCCTTTTGCAATTTGTTTTGATCACCTGATGACTTTATAAGACCGCAAATGACAACATCATCTGCAATGAATCTAAGAGTGCTTCTCAGGTTGTCTCCTAAATCATTTATGTCGATGAGGAACAGGAGAGAGCCTAAAACGCTTCCTTGGGGAACGCCAGATTTTACTTGTGTTTTTCTCGTTGACGCTGAGTCAGTTACTACAAACCATGACCTTTCTGAGAGGAAACCACGAATCCAATCGCACAACTGAGACGATTGTCCACAGACACGCTATTTGATTAGAAGCCGTTTCTGAGGTATGCTGTCAAAAGCCTTTTGTAAATCTAAAAACATGGAATAAATTTGACGTCCACTGTCAGTAGCATTCATTACTTTGTGAGAATAAACAGCTAGTCGTGTTTCACAAGAAGAATATTTTTCTGAACCCATGCTGTGTGTCAATAGATCGTTACCTCGGAGGTAATTCATTATCTTCAAACAAAGAGTACGTTCCAAAATACACTCATGCTAATAAATTAAGGACAATTGCAAAACGTGGTGTCATACAACGTGGCACTACACAAAACTGGGGCTAATAGCATAGGCACATAGGGATCACACACACACATATCTGTAAGTCCACGGTATTGGTGATAAGTTGAGAAAACCGTCTCAAAACCCATCTGCTACAAAACGCCACTGTTTCCTGCGCATGTACCCCGACGTCAATATGGGATATGATCACCATGCACACGTACACAGGCCGCACAACGGGTTGGCATACTCTGGATCAGGTGGTCGAGCAGCTGCTGGGGTATAGCCTCCCATTCTTGCACCAGTGCCTGTCGGAGCTCCTAAAGTGTTGTAGGGAAGACGTGCAGCGGTACGCCGACCGAGAGCATCCCAGACGTACTCGATGAGGTTTAGGTCTGGAGAACAGGCAGACCACTCCATTCGCCTGATATCTTCTGTTTCAAGGTACTCCTCCACGATGGCAGCTCTGTGGAGCCGTGCGTTATCGTCCATCAGGAGGAAGCTGGGATCCACTGATCCCCTGGAAAGGCGGACACACGAATGCAAAATGACGTCCCGATACACATGACCTGTTACAGTTCCTCTGTCAATGACATGCAGGGGTGTACGTGCACCAATCATAATCCCACTCCACACCATCAAACCACGACCTCCATACAGGTCCCTTTCAAGAACATTAAGGGGTTGGTATCTGGTTCCTAGTTCACGCCAGATGAAAACCCGGCGTGAATCACTGTTCAGACTATACCTGGATCCGTCCGTGAACATAAACTGGGACCACTGTTCCAATGACTATGTACTATGTTCTTGACACCAGGCTTTACGGGCTCTCCTGTGACCAGGGATCAGTGGAAAACACATTGCAGGTCTCCGGGTGAATTAACCAGCCTGTTCAGTCGTCTGTAGACTGTGTGTCTGGAGGCAACTGTTCCAGTGGCTGCGGTAAGGTCCCAAGCAAGGCTACCTGCAGTACTCCGTGGCCGTCTGCGGGCACTGATGGTGAGATATCGGTCTTCTTGTGGTATTGTACATTGTGGACGTCCCTACTGTAGCGCCTGGACACGTTTCCTGTCTGCTGGAACCGTTGCCATAGTCTTGAGATCACGCTTTGTGGCACATGGAGGGCCCTTACTACGACCTGCTGTGTTTGACCAGCCTCCAGTCGCCCTATTATTCTACCCCTCGTAACGTCATCACTATGTGTTCTTTGAGTCATTTTCAACACACAGTCACCATTAGCACGTCTGAAAACGTCTGCACACTTAGTCGCTGCACCGTACTCTGACATGCACCAACACACCTCTGTGTATGTGGACTGCTCGCAGCGCCACCGTGCAACGACCGCATGTCAGATGCACCGCATGCTCATACCCCGAGGTGATTTAAACCCTCAAACCACCCACCAGAGCATTGTTTCAACATACATCAGCATGATCCTTAATTTATGAGCATGAGTGTACTTCTGCAATGCGCCGTTGGTAATACCGACCGGTAATTCAACGGATTACTCCTATTTATGTGCTTGAGTATTGGTGTGATCTGTGCAACTTACCTGTCGTCTGGTACGGATCTTCCTTTACGCCTGCAACTGTGTATGACTGCTAAGTATGGGGCCATCAGCATAATCTCAAACGAGCCTTATTGATACGCTATCTGGTACGGAAGACTTTCTTTTATTAAGTGTTTTAAGCTGCTTCTTTACACGGTAGATATCGACTTCTAACAAGGGAACCTCCCCATCGCACCCCCCTCAGATTTAGTTATAAGTTGGCACAGTGGATAGGCCTTGAAAAACTGAACACAGATCAATCGAGAAAACAGGAAGAAGTTGTGTGCAACTATGAAAAAAAATAAGCAATATATACAAACTGAGTAGTCTACGCGCAAGATAGGCAGCAACATGGATAGTGTGATCTGGGGAGCGCCGTGGTCCCGTGGTTAGCGTGAGCAGCTGCGGAACGAGAGGTCCTTGTTTCAAGTCTTCCCCCGAGTGAAAAGTTTATTTTCAGACAATTATTATCTGTCCGTCCGTCCGTCCGATGGATTTGACGGTCTACAGACGGAAAAATTTGAAAACGTTAAAAACATATGTTTTGAGAGAGAACAGGGAAAACTGTGCGACTGTGAAACTGTTGCATTCATTTGTTGCAGTTTATGTGACAAACTCTTATGTTTTCATCACTTTTTTGGGAGTGATTATCACATCCACAAGAAAACCTAAATCGGGCAAGGAAGAAGAATCTTTTTACCCAGTCGCCAAGTGTACAAGTTAGGTGGGTCGACAACATATTCCTGTCTTGTGACGCACATGCCGTCACGTGTCGTATAGAATATATCAGACGTGTTTTCCTGTGGAGAAATCGGTTGACCTATGACCTTGCGATCAAATGTTTTCGGTTCCCATTGGAGAGGCACGTGCTTTCGTCTACTAATCGCACGGTTTTGCGGTGCGATTGCAAAACACAGACACTAAAACTTATTACAGTGAACAGAGACGTAAATGAACGAACGGACAGATCATAACTTTATGAAAATAAAGAAACTAAACATTTCACTCGAGGAAAGACTTGAACCAAGGACCTCTTGTTTCGCAGCTCCTCACGCTAACCACGGGACCACGGCGCTCTTGAGCTCACACTCTCCTTGTTGTTGCCTATCTTGCGCATGGACTACTCAGTTCGTATGTTTTCATTATTTTTTTCATAGTTACACACAACTTCTTCCTGTGTTCTCGATTGATCTGTGTTCAGTTTTTCAAGGCCTATCCACTGTGCCAACTTATAACTAAATCTGAGGGGGGTGCGATGGGGAGGATCCCTTGTAAGTTACTCATTTGGCAGCTATTCTTGATTCGAATTCTGGAATATTCTTTGTCTTCTTTGACGAAAAGTCTTTAGGGGTGCTGTCATCAGTATACTGAGTGAGCAGCGAGTACTTACCGACTAGTGGGACGGTGATCTGGTAGGAGAAGTTGTGGTAGAGGTCGGTGAGGGAGAGGCACTGAGCCGCCATGAGGCACAGCCCCACCGAGAAGCGCTCCGCCTCCCAGGGTGGCAGCAGCAGCATCGCCAGCGTGGCCAGGCACAGCACTGCAACAACACCACGCCGCCTGCGTCACACACTGGCTTACGTTAGGACGCGTTGCCAACGGACTCGTACGTGAGCTGCAGAAACTTAACACACGTCCAAATCAGCGGTGCAACTGCTATGAGGGGAGATCAAAAAGTAAGTTACACCCTACGACTTATCTTAGAAAACAGATCAAGGAAAGGCAAACCTACGTTTCTAGCACTTGTAGACTTAGAGAAAGGTTTTGACAATGTTCATTGGAATACTCTCTTTCAAATTCTGAAGGTGGCAGGGGTAAAATACAGGGAGCGAAAGGCTATTTACAATTTGTACAGAAACCAGATGTCAGTTATAAGAGTCGAGGGACATGAAAGGGAAGCAGTGGTTGGGAAGGGAGTCAGACAGGGTTGTAGCCTATCCCCGATGTTATTCAATCTGTATATTGAGCAAGCAGTAAAGAAAACAAAACAACAATTCGGAGGAGGAATTGAAATCCATGGAGAAGAAATAAAAACTTTGAGGTTCGCCGATGACATTGTAATTCTGTCACAGACGGCAAAGGACTTGGACGAGCAGTTGAACGGAATGGACAGTGTCTTGAAAGGATGATATAAGACGAACGTCAACAAAAGCAAAACGAGGATAATGGAATGTAGTCGAATTAAATCGGGTGATGCTCAGGGAGTTAGATTAGGAAATGAGAAGCTTAAAGTAGTAAATGAGTTTTGCTATTTGGGGAGCAAAATAACTGATGATGGTCGAAGTAGAGAGGATATAACATGTAGACTGGCAATGGCAAGGAAAGAGTTTCTGAAGAATAGAAATTTGTTAACATCGAGTATAGATTTAAGTGTCAGGAAGTCGTTTCTGAAAGTATTTGTATGGAGTGTAGCCATGTATTGAAGTGAAACATGGACGATAAATAGTTTGGACATGAAGAGAATAGAAGCTTTCGGAATGTGGTCTACAGAAGAATGCTGAATATTAGATGGGTAGATGACATAACTAGTGAGGAGGTATTGAACAGAATTGGGGAGAAGAGGAGCTTGTGGTACAACTTGACTAGAAGAAGGGATCTGTTGGTAGGACATGTTCTGAGGCATCAAGGGATCACCAATTTAGTATTGGACGGCAGCGTGGAGGGTAAAAATCGTAGAGGGAGACCAAGAGATGAATACACTGAACAGATTCAGAGGGACGTAGGTTGCAATGGGTAGCGGGAGATGTAGAAGCTTGCAGAGGATAGAGTAGCACGGACAGCTGCATCAAACCAGTCTCAGGACTGAAGACCACAACACAACGCTTTATTAAGGCACACGAAGTAGCTTTTATTGAATGCTGCACTACACTTCAAAGTGACACACATACATGACGCTATTTTCCAATATAATCACTAAGTTTCTAAACAACGACTGGAACATTCTACCGACTGTACAATTCCACAACGATAGAGATACTCACCTTGGTCGGAGAGCCATTCGCGAACAAGTCGTGAACGTTCTCTGTCGTCCAAAAACCTGCCATAGCTAGTAATCGACTCCTTAATTGCCTGGACATTCTCGTCAGTAGTCCAAGTGCAGGGGTTCGGCAAATAAAAATATGTAAACACTGTGAGAAATGCTTGCTTCGCCATGAATGCAGATGGTAGCCAAGAGTGAAGGTTGCGCTGTATTGAGCACAACTGGCGCCTAACTGTGTAGTGTCGTCAATACGGTGCAAGTGTCAGTCGAGGTGAGAACAGTGTTCCGTGTACTTCTGAGAGCACTGTGTCGAAGCCAAGTGTATTCGAACATGGGCAAAATGTGGGTGCTCGCATGGTAGCCGCTTCCGTGATCAAGGCAGCCCCGAAGTGACAGGTGCTTCAAGAGGCACCATGTCAGAGATTTACGCCGCATTCAAGAAAAGCGGAAAAACATCACCCGTTAAGTCACTACGCGGACGAAAGTGTATGTTGAGTCACTGTGACGGATGGTCATCAAGGAGGATTACCACGAGCAATAATCTGACAACAGCTGAAAAAGTCATAGTAGAAGTGAATGTCGCAAACGCGAACCCTGTCAGCACCAAAACAGCACGAAGGCAGCCCCAGAAGCAGGGAACTGCAGCGTCAGCTGGAATTCTAGAACCGCTCGTCAGTGTTGCAAATGCTCGCAACAGGAAAACATCGCGACGAAGCCCTAAGATCTGCACTATGGAGCAATGGAACGAAGTCATTTGGTTCGATGAGTCTTGTTTCACACTATTTCCCATTTCTCGCAGAACTTACATCCCAGAGTGAAACCTGGTTGGGGTTCGATGATGATTTGAGCAGCCATATCGCGGTATTCCACAGGTCCCATGCTTACCCCGCGTTACTACCCATTTCCAGACGACTGTAAGCTACTTTGAATGCCAATGTATCTCCTACATCGTATGGTGGTTTGTTGTATCCTTGTCCACCCCTTAGTACGTTTACTGGCAGACGAAATTCTGAAGCATAGTCCAATGATTTTGATTTAAATCATAGTTACGAATAAAATTCAGATTCATCCACTGTAACTCGAATAAAGAGCACGGAGGATTATTTAGATGTTGCTCCTCTTCAGTAGCCGTAGTATTTTTTTTTTTTTTTGTATTTCTTGTTTGTTTTTGGGCGAACTGAGAAACTCATCTGCGATTCACTTTTTTTCCCCCCTTCATCCGTCGTTATCCTATAAAGATTATGACGACATGTGACACTCCATTCTTCTGATCATTCTGGTTTTACAAACAATTTTTTTGCGACTACTTTCATTGCTGTGCAAAGTTCCAAATCAAAGAAGAGAAGGGCCTCGAAAACTCGCTAAGAAATGTGCCCGGTGGGTGCGTGCGATTCAAATCCGATTTGTGCTTCTCCTAACACAAAAGGAGAAGCAATTGTCAATCAGCACGTTCAAAAAGGAACATAAAACACTGGCAGAATTGTCTCTATTGTCTGAACGATGTCTTGTAATGCGCCAAAATTTGCGTTGCGCTAAATTGGCATTGTTAGTAGGTTTCGCCACATCTTATTATCAAAATTTGCTCTTATGAAAGAAACCAGAGTTTAATTAGATGTTTTGAAAAGTGTTCTTATGTGTATTTTTGTAAAACGTAGAGATTGTCGCCTGAGAATATCTCAGGCGACAATTTATATCAGAATCCGGTCAAAGTCAGCGAGTTTACTACGCACGGATGGCTGCAGAGTTGATGCTTGCGGCAAAGATAACATCTGCGGCGCAGGTACCTACCGCAAGACCCTAACGACAGCCACAAAGAAAAGGTAACTGCTGTTAAAAAGGAGAATTTGCGTGCTATGTTTGTTCATCGTAAATGGTTCTTGGGTTTTCCCATGAGAAATTCAGTTAATCGTTGTTGATTGGTAGCCGAACTAAGATCAATCCGAGTCGAAATTAGGCTAGGGAGTAGTTGAGTCAAACGCTGAAGTCGTTTAGGATAATTCCATGAGATTGTTAGCAGCTTGTTTCAAAGATATTTACACCGATATGTGATAATTTTAATCCCACTTTGTTGGTGCGTAAAGCGTCAGGTGATTGATTTGTGTGGGAACTTGGAATTTTGCGTGAGGTAGCAGTAGTGGCTGCGGTACATTCTAGTTCAGCAATGGTTTTTCCAGGTGGGTGAGCTTATCCAAAAGAGTTACTGAACGAATTGTAGCTTGAAAGCCACGTGTTTACAGGCGATCCATATCTCGACCAGATTGGAGATTTTCTGTTTTCGAGAAAAGTGACGTTACCACGTGAAGTGTTTATCCATTACCTGCACTTGCCTCTGGTTTGCAAGAAGACTGGTATAAGCTGCTTTGGTGTAAGCTGTTTTGAATGCCAGTGGATCTCCTACATCGTATGGTAATGTGTTGTATTTTTGTCCACCCCCTGGAGATGGCTTTCATATTAACCACGTCTGTGCGGCTTTGGTCAGATTGTTAAGACCATTTCACAAACGCAACGTTGCATTTGGTCGATGTAACGTGAGAATATGCAGGCAGTTTAAAAGTTTTACCCACATGAATCGTGCCGTTCTTTGTACTTCAGTTCTGGAGTACGTTTCAAGTTGCCACGACATTTCACTCCCACACTGTGGTGCAACATCACAGTGTCTGGAGGAAATATAGAACATACACTGTCCTTTGACAATGGGCAATGCACCACTCTTGTTGCGCAATGGTCTTGGCATGGGACGACATGTGGAATTTGCTTCGTGAAGCCCCCTCGTATATATGACAATACCTAGTTTTGGATAGTTAGATATCAATGTCATCAAGTATTCAGGGCGAATCGGTTGAAACGTAACACCCCATTTATAGGGTCAACATATGGAAACAACCTTCTTGTTCTTTCCTGGGATTATTCCATATCTTCACGGGGTGGCTTTGTACATCTATATCTGCATCGATATACATACTCCGCTAGCCACCGTACGGCGCGTGGTGGAGGACACCCTTTACCACAAGTAGTCGCTTCCTTTCCTGTTCCACTAGCGACCAGGACAAAACGACTGTCTGCATACCTTCGTATGAGCCCTAATTTCTCATATCTTATCTTCGCGGTCCCTATGCGAAATGTAAGTTGGCAGTCTCTAAACTTTCTCAGCAGTTTTCGTCAAAATGAATGTCTTCTTCCCTTGAGCTCCGGAAGCATTTCCGTAACACTTGAATGCTGATCGAACCTACGGGTAACAAACCTAGCA
Organism: Schistocerca nitens; assembly: GCF_023898315.1. Taxonomy (NCBI): domain Eukaryota; kingdom Metazoa; phylum Arthropoda; class Insecta; order Orthoptera; family Acrididae; genus Schistocerca; species Schistocerca nitens. The sequence goes on from NC_064619.1 coordinate 175,831,450, forward strand.
CGTCGCCTCTGAATTGCTTTGATGTCTTCTTTCAATCTGACCTGTTGAGGATCGCAAATACACGAACAGTATGCAAGAACAGGTCGCACTAGCGTCGTATATGCGGTCTCCTTTACAGATTAACCACAGTTTCCTAAAATTCTCCCAATAAACCCAAGTTGATCATTCGTCTTCCCTACCACAATCCTCACATAGTCGTTCCATTTCATATCGCTTCTCAACGTTACGAACAATATTTAAACGACGTGACTGTGTCGGGCAGGACATTACTAATACTGTATCCGAACACTACTGGTTTCTTTTCCCTACTCATCCGCATTAACTTACATTTTCCACATTAAGAGCCAGCTGCCATTTATCATGTAATATTTCTGGCTTAGTCATCCATCATAGTAGGCTCCAAGAAGCTCTTCCCAGAGCAGTGGAGATGCAAGCAGTATATAGATGACGAAATTTGGTGTGAGGTACCTATGACAGATGTTAGATTTGGTACCATTCCCGTGAGAAAGACCGCCTGCATAATGCTACAGCTCTGTGATTGGCTGCTGTGTTCGGAGCAAGGGTGCCAAACCGTTTAAGTATAGTTATTATTATTAGTTAAACTACTCATTGGAATGACTTCACTTTTTAATATAAATATCTCTCAACAGCTATCAATCAGTCATTTTACAATTATTAAAAACAATTTAAATCAAAAACAAATGACTGACGAAATTACAGACGAAGCACTTCGGGAGCGTTCGGGTCGCGCCTTTTCTGGTATAGCGCGCGAAGTGTTTCGGACTGTTCGTCACCCTGGATTAGGCAATCAAGAAGAGCAGACATGTTGTCTGTCGTAGGATGTGTTTTCAATTTTTTATTTAAGTTCCTGTTCGTCACTCTGGATTAGGCAGTCGAGAAGAACAGACATATTGTCTCTCGCAGGATGTGTTTGCCAGTATTCAGTATTAAAAGATTCATTCCGGTAGTCATGAGGCACAGACACGTGCCACAAATAGTATAAAGATACATTTTCGCAAATATTGTGTTTGATCATGTACTTTGCTGTATCAGAAGGTGTTGTATTAAGATCATGTAGTCTTCTCATGTGGCTATATTAAAATACTCGAGTGTAGTATAAAGACACATTTTCGTAAATATTGTGTTTGATCATGTACTTTGCTGTATCAGAAGGTGTTGTATTAAGATCATGTAGTCTTCTCATGTGGCTATATTAAAATACTCGAGTGTAGTATAAAGAAACATTTTCGTAAATATTGTGTTTGATCATATACTTTGCTGTATCAGAAGGTGTTGTATTAATATCATGTAGTCTTCTCATGTGGCTATATTAAAATACTCGAGTGTAGTATAAAGAAACATTTCCGTAAATATTGTGTTTGATCATGTACTTTGCTGTATCAGAAGGTGTTGTATTAAGATCATGTAGTCTTCTCATGTGGCTATATTAAAATACTCGAGTGTAGTATAAAGAAACATTTTCGTAAATATTGTGTTTGATCATGTACTTTGCTGTATCAGAAGGTGTTGTATTAAGATCATGTAGTCTTCTCATGTGGCTATATTAAAATACTCGAGTGTAGTATAAAGAAACATTTTCGTAAATATTGTGTTTGATCATATACTTTGCTGTATCAGAAGGTGTTGTATTAATATCATGTAGTCTTCTCATGTGGCTATATTAAAATACTCGAGTGTAGTATAAAGAAACATTTTCGTAAATATTGTGTTTGATCATGTACTTTGCAGTATCAGAAGGTGTTGTATTAAGATCATGTAGTCTTCTCATGTGGCTATATTAAAATACTCGAGTGTAGTATAAAGAAACATTTTCGTAAATATTGTGTTTGATCATGTACTTTGCAGTATCAGAAGGTGTTGTATTAAGATCATGTAGTCTTCTCATGTGGCTATATTAAAATACTCGAGTGTAGTATAAAGAAACATTTTCGTAAATATTGTGTTTGATCATGTACTTTGCTGTATCAGAAGGTGTTGTATTAAGATCATGTAGTCTTCTCATGTGGCTATATTAAAATACTCGAGTGTAGTATAAAGAAACATTTTCGTAAATATTGTGTTTGATCATGTACTTTGCTGTATCAGAAGGTGTTGTATTAAGATCATGTAGTCTTCTCATGTGGCTATATTAAAATACTCGAGTGTAGTATAAAGAAACATTTTCGTAAATATTGTGTTTGATCATGTACTTTGCTGTATCAGAAGGTGTTGTATTAAGATCATGTAGTCTTCTCATGTGGCTATATTAAAATACTCGAGTGTAGTATAAAGAAACATTTTCGTAAATATTGTGTTTGATCATGTACTTTGCTGTATCAGAAGGTGTTGTATTAAGATCATGTAGTCTTCTCATGTGGCTATATTAAAATACTCGAGTGTAGTATAAAGAAACATTTTCGTAAATATTGTGTTTGATCATGTACTTTGCTGTATCAGAAGGTGTTGTATTAAGATCATGTAGTCTTCTCATGTGGCTATATTAAAACACTCGAGTGTAGTATAAAGAAACATTTTCGTAAATATTGTGTTTGATCATATACTTTGCTGTATCAGAAGGTGTTGTATTAAGATCATGTAGTCTTCTCATGTGGCTATATTAAAATACTCGAGTGTAGTATAAAGAAACATTTTCGTAAATATTGTGTTTGATCATGTACTTTGCTGTATCAGAAGGTGTTGTATTAAGATCATGTAGTCTTCTCATGTGGCTATATTAAAATACTCGAGTGTAGTATAAAGAAACATTTTCGTAAATATTGTGTTTGATCATGTACTTTGCTGTATCAGAAGGTGTTGTATTAAGATCATGTAGTCTTCTCATGTGGCTATATTAAAATACTCGAGTGTAGTATAAAGAAACATTTTCGTAAATATTGTGTTTGATCATGTACTTTGCTGTATCAGAAGGTGTTGTATTAAGATCATGTAGTCTTCTCATGTGGCTATATTAAAATACTCGAGTGTAGTATAAAGAAACATTTTCGTAAATATTGTGTTTGATCATATACTTTGCTGTATCAGAAGGTGTTGTATTAATATCATGTAGTCTTCTCATGTGGCTATATTAAAATACTCGAGTGTAGTATAAAGAAACATTTCCGTAAATATTGTGTTTGATCATGTACTTTGCTGTATCAGAAGGTGTTGTATTAAGATCATGTAGTCTTCTCATGTGGCTATATTAAAATACTCGAGTGTAGTATAAAGAAACATTTTCGTAAATATTGTGTTTGATCATGTACTTTGCTGTATCAGAAGGTGTTGTATTAAGATCATGTAGTCTTCTCATGTGGCTATATTAAAATACTCGAGTGTAGTATAAAGAAACATTTTCGTAAATATTGTGTTTGATCATATACTTTGCTGTATCAGAAGGTGTTGTATTAATATCATGTAGTCTTCTCATGTGGCTATATTAAAATACTCGAGTGTAGTATAAAGAAACATTTTCGTAAATATTGTGTTTGATCATGTACTTTGCAGTATCAGAAGGTGTTGTATTAAGATCATGTAGTCTTCTCATGTGGCTATATTAAAATACTCGAGTGTAGTATAAAGAAACATTTTCGTAAATATTGTGTTTGATCATGTACTTTGCTGTATCAGAAGGTGTTGTATTAAGATCATGTAGTCTTCTCATGTGGCTATATTAAAATACTCGAGTGTAGTATAAAGAAACATTTTCGTAAATATTGTGTTTGATCATGTACTTTGCTGTATCAGAAGGTGTTGTATTAAGATCATGTAGTCTTCTCATGTGGCTATATTAAAATACTCGAGTGTAGTATAAAGAAACATTTTCGTAAATATTGTGTTTGATCATGTACTTTGCTGTATCAGAAGGTGTTGTATTAAGATCATGTAGTCTTCTCATGTGGCTATATTAAAATACTCGAGTGTAGTATAAAGAAACATTTTCGTAAATATTGTGTTTGATCATGTACTTTGCTGTATCAGAAGGTGTTGTATTAAGATCATGTAGTCTTCTCATGTGGCTATATTAAAATACTCGAGTGTAGTATAAAGAAACATTTTCGTAAATATTGTGTTTGATCATGTACTTTGCTGTATCAGAAGGTGTTGTATTAAGATCATGTAGTCTTCTCATGTGGCTATATTAAAATACTCGAGTGTAGTATAAAGAAACATTTTCGTAAATATTGTGTTTGATCATATACTTTGCTGTATCAGAAGGTGTTGTATTAATATCATGTAGTCTTCTCATGTGGCTATATTAAAATACTCGAGTGTAGTATAAAGACACATTTTCGTAAATATTGTGTTTGATCATGTACTTTGCTGTATCAGAAGGTGTTGTATTAAGATCATGTAGTCTTCTCATGTGGCTATATTAAAATACTCGAGTGTAGTATAAAGAAACATTTTCGTAAATATTGTGTTTGATCATGTACTTTGCTGTATCAGAAGGTGTTGTATTAAGATCATGTAGTCTTCTCATGTGGCTATATTAAAATACTCGAGTGTAGTATAAAGAAACATTTTCGTAAATATTGTGTTTGATCATATACTTTGCTGTATCAGAAGGTGTTGTATTAATATCATGTAGTCTTCTCATGTGGCTATATTAAAATACTCGAGTGTAGTATAAAGAAACATTTGCGTAAATATTGTGTTTGATCATGTACTTTGCTGTATCAGAAGGTGTTGTATTAAGGTCATGTAGTCTTCTCATGTGGCTATATTAAAATACTCGAGTGGCATCCCAAAGAAGTGATACATTATTTCAGAACAGAACCTCGCTAAAAGCCAGTTTCAGCCTCAAGATACAGAGCCTACGACCTGCGTACTGTTTTCTGCGCCGGGGACATCAGCTTGAAGGCAGCAGGTTAGTGAGCTATAACAGAACCTTCGTATTCCACACAGTGCAGTGGAAACAACTCGGCGCCTCACGTGTACTGCATGCAAGAACAAATGTGCTCAGTGACACGTCATCTGCAGTAATGCAGAGGAGGTAAAGGAGGATGATCGTTATTAACACCAACAATGAATTCATTCTTCCTTTCTTGCCGTAATCACACCAACTACAAATTTTGTCTAGGTCGTCTTGTATCAACCCACGTCACTTATCTTCGACAGCTTCCTGTACACCACAGCATCATCAGCGAACAACCGCAGATTGCTTCCCATCTGTCTGCCATATCATTTACGTATACAGAAAATTGTAATGGTGCTACCACACTTCACTAGGTCCACTCCTGATGTTACCCCTGTCTCCGATGAACACTCGCCGTCGAGGACAACATGCAGGGTTATATTACTTAAGAAGCCTTCACATATCTGGGAGCCTATTCTGCGTGCACGTACTTTCGTTAACCTGTGTTTGGCTGTGTTAGTGGTAGACGGTGGTAGGATGTCCTCCCCGCCGTCACCTTGCCATCCCCTCCCCCCCCCCCTCCTCGTCCCCTCCCCCTCTTCCGAGAGGGAATTTGTGACTCCTTCTGTCCGCGTCTAGTATTATCCCATACTCGAAGTGTTTTCGAATCGTATAACTGAGGTTTGACGTGGGTACCACCTCGGCATTCACCTAGTCGGAGAAGGAAAACATGAAGCCTGGCCAGCCCACCGGGAAGATACGATACGGGTTCGGCGTACGAGGTCGGCGCCCCTCGCCGAATCTCAGACAGCCGTGCGCGTTGGGACGCAAGTCAAGATATCAACTTGATGTTTAAAAAATAATAATAATAATATGCAGAGGGGCCAGTACTTGTGATTTTGTTTCATGTTAAATCCTCTCTACTCTTCTAAGACTGTTACCACGTAAGACTGTTACCACGATATTTATTAATATTGGCGTTGAAACGTTTTACCGCAGCGTCCGAGAAATGTACTAAAATTGAAAGGCAAGGCGACCGGAGTTGCTTCGCCTAGTGTTGCTAATATGCCAGGCTCCGTCGTTGTACCGAGCCTCTCGGTAGTTTGCTTGTTTCCACAAAAGGCTTCCACGAAAACATAAGGCGAACAAATATTTGAAGTAGTTTTCCAAAGTCGTTTCCGATGGGCACACAGCTCCACTTGCAAAAACTACCGCCATGGAGAAAGACGTAGCTTTTTAGTGGCCTCTTGCTGCCTATAACGAAGCATCCTGGCCTGAAGCCTCACTTGGTCGCGCCTGCAGCGCACTACTCTATTTCGGCTGCGTTGTCTATCAACTTGAACACGCTTTTCGAAAAGTTTCAGCGCCAATGTCAACAAGTGTTATATCAATGTAAACATCCCTTCAAGCTTTCGAATTTCACATAAATGAATATCGTTATGTTATAGCAAAGACGTTGTTGTCACCTTCAGTCCGAAGCTTGGTTTGGCGCAGCTCTCGGCGCTAGTCCGTCCTGTGGAAGCCTCTTCATTTCTGCATACTATTGCAACCTACATCCGTCTGAACTCGCTTACAGTGTTGAAGCCTTTTCTCAATCTACAATTTTTTACTCTCCACACTTCTCTCCATTACAGAATTCACAATTACTTCATGCTACATGACGTATCCTATCAACTGATTCCTTCTTTTTGTCGAGTTGTCCAAATTCGATTCAGTTCCACCTCAATAGTTATTCGATCTACCCACATACAGCACCACATTTCGAATCCTTATGTTCTCTCCTTGTCTGAAGCGTTTATCGCCCACGATTCACTTCCTTACATGACTTCTTTCACTTAAATTTATATTACAGTAGCAACCCACCCAGGCTTCACACGGGTTGCACTAAGTATCAGTAGCCTAATAAACTGCCTAGCGCAGATGTACTTTCGTTTACGGGGTACTGCGTATAGTTATGATTTAAATTCTTGCGCGAGCTATGGCCACTTACCGATCGCCCTATCCGACCGCCATTTCGGCGGGAGCTACATTTTCTGTGTGACCTTTTCCCACATTTCCCAGCGTAACATAGCTTCGAAATACCCTCTGCCACGCAACATCGTTAGGTTACATACTCTGCCAAGCATCATTGTTATGAAGGACCCTCCGTCATGCACCATCGCTTTCGAACATCCGTGCCATGCAACGTTCGCACACTGGCACGAAAAACTGTTTGCAACAAACGTCATTATGAGGCACCGTCTGCCACGCAAGACTGGTAAGAAGTGCCCTTCGCCACGCGGCACTGATACGAAGCACTCTCTGCAGTGTAACATTGGCATGACGAACCCGCTACCAAATAACATCGGTATGACGCACCCTCTGCCATGCAACACTGAGATGAAGCACCCTCTGCCTCACATCATCGGTACGGAGCACCCTCTGCCACACAGCACTGGTAAAAGGCAACTTCTGCCACTTACAGTGCGTCATATCACCCTCTGCCTTGCAACATGGTACGAAGAACGCTTTGCCATACAACAATGTTACGAAGCAGCCTGTGCAACATAATATCACTAGAAAGCACGCTATGCCACTCAAACTTGGTAACAAACACCCTCTGCAACATTACATTTTTGCGAAGCACCCTCTGCCATCCAACAGTGGTACGAAGCACTCTCTGCCATCCAAAAGTGGCAAAAAGCATCCTCACACTTCTAAGTTCTTTGCTGTCTTTTGCTTCAATATCTCTGTTGTTGCAATAGTTAAGAGTATTACCCACACAATAAAATAATGTGGCCTAACCTCGTTCCGCTATGATGAGCACTCCCTATATGGATTAGTAAACTGATGGAACTCGGGCAATAACATCATGTCATGGGACACACCAAGTTACTTTCGCTCCCACAGCTTTATTAGTTTTCATATGGTTTAGTTACTTTACACAATAATTCGTATTCGAATGGAACACGTCAGTATTCAAAATATCAACTTAATTGATATTTAAATATGACTGCCTACTGGCCATTCATATATATGTTCTCACAACAGGAAACAATATCTAGTTTAATAATACAAGTAAACTTTGAATTAAATAAGCTTAAGTCTCTAAACACATATTCTTGTGCACAGTACGAGGAGTTGCCCAGGTGGTACTTTTACCACTTAATTACAAACTTAGCTATATTGTCTGTCAGGCATTTAAAATCGCTGGGTAAGTGACCAAAGATTTTGCTACCGTATTATTCGCTGTTCCTGACCTGAACTATTTGTAATGAAGAGTACTGAAGGTCATTTTCTTCTAACATTTTAATCACGGATGCCACAGAGGAATTATGTATTCTGATTGTGTAGTTGAAATAGCTGTACTCAACTCCTCAAACGTTTGCCTACAGAATATCGAGAGTGAACACCACATACTATTCTTCTGGCATGCTTTTGTGCAATAAAAGCTTAGGTTGGTTACCGTAGAATATAATTCCATACGATATTACTGAATGAAAATAAGCAAACTATGTTGATTTAGAATTTTCTCTCCCTCCAAGGCATGCAATAACTCGAAGCCCAAAAGTGGCGGAACGTACTTACGAAGCTCTAAATGCATTTTGGTAATTTAATTTCTCATGAATAAGTTCACCGAAAAGTTTTGAAGATTCCAGCTTCCTAACTAAATGGTTCAAATGGTTCAAATGGCTCTGAGCACTATGGGACTCAACTGCTGAGGTCATTAGTCCCCTAGAACTTAGAACTAGTTAAACCTAACTAACCTAAGGACATCACAAACATCCATGCCCGAGGCAGGATTCGAACCTGCGACCGTAGCGGTCTTGCGGTTCCAGACTGCAGCGCCTTTAACCGCACGGCCACTTCGGCCGGCCCTAACTAAATCCCGTCCATGTCTGAATATAAGAGTCAGTCAAATAAAAACGAGAAAGAGGGGGAAAAAATAAGTAAACTGTTTATTATTTCATAAGTAATCACCGTAACTATTAATACATTTATACTACTGTGAATCCAGACGGTCAATGCTTTCATGGAAAAATGGAAATCGCATGGGGAAAGATCGGGACTGCATGAAGAATGTGGCCCTGCCCGCGTGTTGCCAAAGTTATTTCAATTACGCTGCAGAAGTTTCGCTGGAAATCTCTTAAACATCTTCCATACAGTCCCGATATCTCCCCACGCAATTTCCAAATTTTTGGAGCCCAGCCGGAAAACATCTGTGGGCATCCATTTGCTTCGGACTAAGAGATGCATCCCGGCGTACAATCATTGTTCCATAGGCAACCACAAACATTTTTCTATGAAGGCATTGAAGGCCTTGTCTCACAGTGAGATAAATGTATTAACAGTTATGGTGATAACCTTTGAAATAATGAATAGTTCCCTTACATTTTTTTCATTTGTCTCGTTTTCATTTGATTGCCGTTTATAGGTTGCTGCATTCACATCCTCAAATTCCAAAGTGGAAATAAAAGATAACTACAAAGAGTTACAGAACCTTATAAATCACTACAAAACTCAATAGAAGCTGTTAACAGGATAGGTCAATGCGAAAGTAGGACAAATACTAAAAAAATATTCTTCTGAGGCATTCTTCAGCTAAGAAGCAATCATCAGCTTCAGAAGTGTCTGATTACATTAAGATTAGATGTACTTTTTGTTCTTTAGTGAGGAGGTCGTCAAGGATGTAGAACTTGTCATACAACAAGAATAAACGGTACATATTTACAAAGAATAACGTATGCTAAAGTATCTTCCACAGATCCCATTTAAAATTGTCTTTGAACAATAAGTCAAAAATCTTAACATATTCCTACTACTATCTTCCACAGATCCCATTTAAAATTGTCTTTGAACAATAAGTCAACAATCTTAACATATTCCTACTTTCATTTAAAATGTAATGAAAAACATGTTGCAAAAGAAGCAAGTTTACTACAAAATAATCCGAACCACCTAAATCACTTTTCGCCTGACTTGTATACAACTCACATAACGTTACTGTCTTGCAGGTCCTCTGCTCTCTTTTAGATTCAGTCGTTTGACTATACAAAATGGTTACTACAAGAGGCCACAAGATATAACTGCTCTGTATGTTTATCAGTCGAGGTGCAGATTAACATCACGATAACGCAAATATCACAAAACACGTTATTTTAGAGATGATACAATTATTACGCTTATAAACTCATAATATTATAGTAAGTGACATTTCAAAAAACAAATTCTAACTTGAACTTACATTACGAACATTTTTGTACTGGACTGGGTTCCGGCACTCCAGTCCAGTAACTATTTCTCCTGTTAACTAACTACGAAAGATCTTAAGTATGGTTTCAGTCACAAGTAACAAAGTGTGCGCGGGTGAAACTTGAAATGACTAAGCATACAGTTTTGCTTTGCACAGGGATTCGAACCCAGCTCCTAATCGGATTGTTAACTAAGCACAATCAAATGTTACAATTCGTAATTTTTCGCCAGTAGAGAACTGACCGAAATTGAAATGACAGGACGAAAAGGTTTTCAGCTACCGGGATTCGAGCCCAGAAACTACCGTTGTTGACTTCTAGTCACGAATAGACGTGTTTGTTTTAGCAGTAGAGAGATGTGCACATGTCTGACCTGGGAATAACATGCCGGCTGGGGTGGCCGAGCGGTTCTAGGCGCTACAGTCTGGAGCCGCGCTACCGCTACGGTCGCAGGTTCGAATCCTGCCTCGGGCATGGATGTGTGTGATGTCCTTAGGTTAGTTAGGTTTAAGTGGTTCTAAGTCTAGGGGACTGATGACCTCAGATGTTAAGTCCCATAGTGCTTAGAGACATTTGAACTATTTTTTTGGAAATAACATGACGTAAAGATCTGTGTCTGACTGGGAGTCGAAACAGGCTTTCTTTATTTTTGAGTCATCAATCTTCCGACTAGTTTGATGCGGCCCGCCACGAATTCCTCTCCTTTGCCAACTTCTTCATCTCAGAGTAGCACTTGCAACCTACGCCATCGATTATTTACTGGGTGTATTGTATTCCAGTCTCCGTCTTCCTCTACAGTTTTTTCACTTCGCAGCTCCCTCTAATAATATGAAAGTCACTCCCTGATGTCTTAACAAATGTCCTATTATCTTGACTCTTCTACTTGTCAGTGTTTTCCACGTATTCTTTTCCTTTCCGATTCTGAGAAGAACCTCCTCATTCCTTACCTTTTCAGTCCACCTAATTTTCAACATTCGTCTTTAGCACCAAATCTCAGATGCTTTGATTCTCTTCTGTTCCGATTTTGCCACTGTTCATGTTTCACTACCATTCAGTGCTGTGAACCTCAGAAATTTCTCCCACGAATTAAGGCCGATGTTTGATACTAGTAGAGTTCTCTTGGCCAGGAATTCCCTTCTTGGCAGTGCCAGTCTGCTTTTGATGTCCTTGCTCCGTCCGTCATAGGTTATTTTGCTACCTAGGTGGCAGAATTCCTTAACTTCATCTAATTCGTGACCATCAATCCTGATGTTAAGTTTCTCGCCGTTCTCATTTCTGTTGGTTCTCATTACTTTCGTTTTTCTTCGATTTACTATCAGTCCATATTATGTACTCATTAGACTGTACGTGCCATTCAGCAGATCCTGTAATTCTTCTTCACTTTCACTCAGCATAGCAATGTCATCAGCGAATCTTATCATTGATATCCTTTCACCTTAAATTTTAATTCCACTCTTGATCTTTACTTTTATTTCCATCATTGCTGCTTCGATGTACAGATTGAACAGTAGGAGCGAAAGACTACATCCCTGTCTTACACCCTTTTTTAATCCGAGCACCTCGTTCTTGGTCGTCCACACTTATTATTCCAACTTGGCTCTTGGACATATTATGTATTACCCGTCTCTTCCTATAGTCTACCTCTGTTTTTCTCAGATTTTCGAACATCTTTCACCATTTTACATTGTCAAACGCCTGTTGCAGGTCGACAAATCCTATGAACGAGTCTGGATTTTTCTTTAGTCTTGCTTCCACTCTCAACCGCAAAGTCAGAATTGCCTCTCTGGTGCCCTTGCCTTTCCTAAAGCCAAACTGATCGTCATCTAACACATCCTCAATTTTCTTTTCCGTTCTTGTGTATATTATTCTTGTCAGCAACTTGAACGCATGAGCTGTTAAGCTGACGGTGCGGTAGTTCTCGCACATATCTGCTGTTGTAATCTTCGGTATTGTGTGATGAAATTTTTCCGAAAATCAGATGGTATGTCGCCAGACTCATACACTCTACACACCAACGAGAATAGTCGTTTCCCCCAATGATTTTAGAAATTCTGATGGAATGTTATCTATTTCTTTTGTCCTATATGATCGTAAATCCTCCAAAGCTCCTTTAAATTGTGGTTCTAGTACAGGGTCCCCTATTTCTTCCAAATCGACTACTGTTTCTTCTTCTATTACATCAGACAAATCTTCCCCTCATAGAGGCCTTCAACGTAATCTTTCCACGTATCAGCTCTCTCCTCTGCATTTAACAGTGGAATTCCGGAAACTGGTACCAAACGTTATTGTTGAAAACGCACGGGGAGATATTAAAAATAATAACCATTTGCCACTTTTAGTTTGGTGTGCGCATGCTACAATTTGAAATGACACGATGAAAACTTTTGTGCCATATTATGATTCGAACCGACACACGTACTACATGGAGACCTTTGGGAGTTGAGGATCTTGGAGAAACACTGAGACGAGGGAACTGCATCGTCCTGAAGGCGTCAGACCTAGCGAAAGGAGAGATCTGAGTTCCAATCACAGTCCAGCATCAATTTTCAACATTTCAAATTCGGATACAGTGAGGTATAAGTGCCCATAGACCTTACATAACGATTCGGTCATTAATTAAAAGAGAATCATGTAAGAAAGCAAACTCGTGACATCGTGTCTCTTTGTGCTTGTTAAAAATTGTTGACCGATGTGTGAATCGAACATGGACCTTGGGTAGATGTAGCTACTAGAATCATTCCAACAGACCACCACCCTAAACGCAGGACTGGTTCACGATTCTGTCGAGCGGTTCTAGGATCTTCAGTCCGGAACCGCGCTGCTGTTACGGTCGCAGGTTCGAATCCTGCCTCGGGCATGGATGTGTGTGATGTCCTTAGGTTAGTTAGGTTTATGTAGTTCTAAGTCTAGGGGACTGATAACCTCAGTTGTTAAGTCCCATAGTGCTTAGAGCCATTTGAACCACGATTCTGTCGAAACGAAGGATGCTCCACACTATCTGGAGGTTGACTACAGCCTGCTGAATACATTCATTTCTTTGTTCGTTCGCATCGATATTCACTAACTGTTTACCCAGTCATGTTTTTTACTTGATTTTTTAGTCACTGAAATGAAATTACTGAACAGTCAGCTGCACGAACTGGCAATACGGTAGTATGCGGAAATTTCTGCTGGAAGCGTTGCTTTCCACTTGTGAATGTGTGCTGATGTAGGTATTTACAGTCGACTCGAAAATACAGCGCAATGTAAACGCAAAGGGCAGATATCAAGCACACACTCACCTTTACGTTTTTAAAACGCATTTCGCCTGATATAATTACGTAGATAAGCGAGTAGTAACCTTTTATCATGTAGCATATTATGTGAAGAGTACTGATGTATGTAATCCACCAGCGCAAAGGTTACTTAAAAAACCAGACAAGTACGAACAGTCCTCGCTCTCTGTGGATTCCATATAAACTCAATTATGTTTATAGGTGATACTCATTATAATAATAATAATTATTATTATTATTATTATCATTATATAGTGTGACTTAATACGCTAATCCAGGTATTTCTATTAGACGGCACTTCGATGACTTGTTTGTCCCTAATCTACCCAGTTATCCAGCAGAGCAAAGGGATCTACAGTTTAACGTGGACGCCTCACATCGTTGGAAAGTGAAACCCAGGTTATAACTAAGACTCAAAAATCGGTGATCCGACAAATAATCGATTCCACGACCTCTCGATGTGTAGGTATGCGCTTTATCGCTGGACCACCAAGACCATATCCGCCGAGTTTTTTCATCTATACATGAGTTTGTATCAAAACATGTGACATATATGTTCACATTTTTTGACTGCATTGAACTAGAATCTTAAATTTTTACACCGCCAACGGACTGTAGACGTCAGTATTTGAAACAACTCCCGAACTCGGGACCTTTGCCTTTCGCGGGCAAGTGCTCTACCAGAAGTAAAGCTGTGAGTACCGGGCGCGAGTCGTGCTTCGGTAGCTCAGATGTTAGAGCAGTTGCCCGCGAAAGGCAAAGGTCCCGAGTTCGAGTCTCGGTCGGGCACACAGTTTTAATCTGCCAGGACGTTTCATATCAGCGCACACTCCGCTGCAGAGTGAAACTCTCATTCTGGAGTGCTGTCTTTGCACATTGAGCAAAAAGTGCCCAACTGTGTTGTGCACATTAAATTTTACGAAACAGCCAAAACCGGTGGGTGAAACACATACTAAAATTTGTAGAATATTACACCAGTGTAGAGCCTGTTTCATTTATCAATTAGGTAAAGCATTTGGAGGGCCTGTTACTTGGGGGAATACTAATGAAATGCGATAAGCCTATAAAAGAGACTGCTTACATAACTCTCGTGCAACCCATCGTACAATTTTGCTCAAATGTGTAGTACCCGTACCACGACTGATTAAACGCCTGGTAAAGCTGCGTGTTAAGAAAGTTAACCTGTTAAAGTCCCCAGCCTTCCTGCTACGCTGCCGGGATGAGATCACTGTTGTACGATTTGCCATGGTGACCCATCGTATCAACCATTTCGGCATCCAGAAGAAACTATCGTTGTGCCAGCTCTGCCCTGCTGCGGGAAAGGTTAAATTTCACTAGGAGGCACTGGATTCAAACGACCGCGAGCTACTGGTTGTCCACCTGCATCTGACAGAGGACTCTCGGAACTAGACTGGGAGTGGATCGACGCGGTCACTTTAGCACAACAGACGGTGCAGAAAGAGAATCAATAGAATAAATTGTGTCCAATATGATCTTCATATGATGTAGAGAGAAATCGACGTGGGTGCCAGTTCGGTAATTAAGAAAGGTGTTAACTTCGCACCAGTGCGTCGGAATACCCCTATCTGTGATCTTATAAGTGGTGTTGAAGAAACAATTCGCAAAATGTCTGTTGAGAGAGCAGGCGAAATACTTTACGAAACATGGCGAGTTATTTCAAAGTCCAAACCACCGCTATCGAACTTGACTAGCGCTGATCGCAGCGGACTTCACGCACTCCGCAACGAACGCTTCATCGTGGTTCTGCCAGCTGGCAAGGGCAATGCATCCGTCGTTCTGAATAAAGCTGACTAAGACGCTAAAATTCAGGTGATTCTTTCCCTAACGGAAAGTAACGCGGGACGCGACGTCGAGAATAATGGGGAAGGCATCAGAGCTCCTAAAACAGTCATCATTGAAAGAGGCCGTTATTAAGAATCTCCTCCCACAAGCACCGAGACCACCTACGCTACCAAAGACCCACAAAAGGGTCCTCCTCTTCTCCCCATGGTGAACACTATCGGGTCGCCATCCTACAGACTGAGAAAATATCTGGCTAGCCTCCCTACGCTCCATTTATGTCGCTGTGTGCATCGTATCAAGACCAGCGACGATTTTATCAACCGAATAAAACATCTGAGTCTTGAGCAAGGTGGTCAGTTTTTATGTGGTCTCGCTATTTACACGTGTTCCTGTAGGATTTTTTAAGCAGGCTTTGACATCGTCGTACTTCCTATATGGCGGCCAATACTCCGACCAGTTGGACGACTAGGCGATGGGAAGTCATTAGCTCCATCCAGAGCAAAGTTTTTTATGGAAAAATTTGAAGACATCGCTTTGGACACGGCACCAGATAAGCCAAGTTGCTTTATCGTAGTATCGGCGACACTTTTATCATCTAGCCCGACAGACGTGAAAAACTGCGAGAGTGCCGGCCGCGGTGGCCGTGCGGTTCTAGGCGCTGCAGTCCGGAACCGCAGGACTGCTACGGTCGCAGGTTCGAATCCTGCGTCGGGCATGGATGTGTGTGATGTCCATAGGTTAGTTAGGTTTAAGTAGTTCTAAGTTCTAGGAGACTGATGACCTAAGATGTTAAGTCCCATAGTGCTCAGAGCCAGCCAAAAACTGCGAGTATTCATAGAACACATTTGAACGGCATTCACGACCGCATTATATTTACGATGAAAGTAGAGAAAGAGGGTGCATTACCGTTTCTGTTCGTTCTCGTTCTCCGGAAAACCAATGAACACCTCATTCACAGTGTGTACAGGAAACCTTCACGTACGGACTGATATTTGCACGCTCTTAGCTAGCACCATCCGGCATAAAAACGTGGCGTTCTGAACACCCTCGTCCACCGTGCTAAAGTTATCTTAGACGCTGAAAGTCTGCCGTTAGAAATAAGACGCCTCTGAAAAGTCTTCCGGGTCAATGGCTGCAACGGCCGTCAGGAATAACAGGCTATTTATTGTGAGACACGCAGGAAAACACCACCAAAAAAGAGAACAAAAACCTTGCGTTTTTGCGTTTCTGTGGAACAGTGTCGGGGAAGGTCTGCTGGCTCTTGAAGAGACACAGCAACTCATCAGTCTTTAGGCCCCCAACAAAATACAACTCATGAGGTCTGTGAAGGACAATCTAGGACTTAGAACGCCTGGAGAGAACAAAATTCGATGTCAGCATGGCTGCTATTACGTCCGCCAAACAGTACGTACTGTGGAGCAATGCCGGACGGAACGCGAGATCAGACGTGGCAGGACACGCTTTGGAAAATCGACACCGAATTCTATCCGACGAAATATCTATCGTTATGAAGCCGAAGGGATCCTATGAGAGCGTCATAAAAGAAGCAGTAGAAATAAAAGTATCTGAAAACACCATCAGAAAGGACGGTGGTTTGCAGCTCAGCACAACCTGAGACCCGGACTTCGAGTGGTTGAAGCGGGCGCGACGGAAGCCGGACGTAAACATTCTCACAGTTGGCGAGGAAGACGGCACCAGTGACGTCACAGCTGGCAGCGCGGTCATATAACAAGGCCACGGCGACACAGCAGTCATTTAACCCCTGACAATGACCGAGGAGATCTCAGTCGAAACCTCGTGGAATTTTAACCACCTGCTCCGATATTGTTTAGTTTTCCTTTATTGCAGCTAAACTTCAAAAACGAATAGAAGATATTAAAGGAAAATGTTTGGAGGAAGGATTGAAAATCAAACGTAGTGAGCCGGCCAGGGTGGCCGAGCGGTTCTAGGCGCTACAGTCTGGAACCGAGCGACCTCTACGGTCGCAGTTTCGAATCCTGCCTCGGGCATAGATATGTGTGCTGTCCTTAGGTTAGTTAGGTTTAAGTAGTTCTTAGTTCTAGAAGACTCATGACCTTAGAAGTTAAGTCCCATAGTGCTCAGAGCCATTTCACCCTTTCTTTTTTTTTAACGTAGTGAGAGTAAATTCGCCTACAAGCAAGGCAGAAAAATGTAAATATACACATCAACAATGAAGTCATAGCACAGCGCTGAGTTTTTAAATTTATAGCATTTGAAAAGAGTGACTGGATAGACTGGAGCAGATACAAACAGAAGAGTTCAAATGGTCTATTCAGATTTTGGAAAACTGAACAGAATTTTGGAAATCAAGCTTCTCATGTGTTTGAAAATGGAAGTTTATAATCCGTATATATTATCGATTTTGATATACGGTAACAGGAAATGAGCTATTTAATGGGAAAACCACCCAAAACGTGTGGGTTCCCCAGCGAGTAATTAGGACATGCATGTTGTAAATTACTAGTGAAGACAGAAAAATGAACAAACGGATCGGGAAACAGACTGGAAGAGAGTACGGTAATCCTTCTGAAGCATGCATCACTTACAAAAGTTATCCTAATTAATGCGAAGATAAACGTGTGTAGAACTGTCTCCCACCCTCTCTATCTTCTCCGTCTTAGTACACATACCTTGTATTGAATTCAGTTCGCACTTTATGTACAGTTATCTATATTATGCAATGTGGTTAAATAACAATACTTTAATAGCAGTATTAATATCGTTTTGTAATTAACTTGACCATACCCCCTATTTTATGAGCTTAAACTTTTCTTTTAACTGAGCAAGGAATAAACATTGCATGAAAGTAGCCCTCCGTTGGTCATTAATTGCTTGCCTCCAGATTCAGACGGTTTCATTCGTATCTTTCTCCAATTCCCACTGCAGTTTGCAGGTAACTGCACAATTTTAGATAGCTGGCAGCCTTTCCACCTTTTTGAAATCTTATCTGTTCAGCATTTTTAGACAGTACTTCGTCATGTACATAACTGAAACATCTATGAAATGTTTGAGGCTACTACTAATACTCTCTGCCAGGTTATACAAGCAAGGTTTGCAACACACTTCCGGGAGATAAATTGTCAGGCTCCTAATAATCCCTAAGTCAATGAGGTTTAGATTTTGGGGTCCAACCATCAAGAGTCGACAGTGTGTCGCGTTCACACACAGATTTGCTTCTCCGAGCTGCGCTGTTTTAATTATTACATTTGAATTCTAGTTCAAATGCAGTTCATCTATGAATTGGGAAAAAATAAATAGAACCTTGTACTTAGTCGTTTGGAGAGAAGCTTAACTAATTTTTATGGAGCAGCGAGTGCGTGAACTTACCTTCCAGTAACTGGATTTCACTGTACTTGTTACGCATTCTAAATTTAACATTACGGTGATAGTGACCTTATAATCTGTTTAACGGGAATTATTTGATAATCCGGGTAACAGCGAACTACAGTGTAAAACGGAGAAAGGAACTAATCAAATCGCCCAATCTGAGAGGCAGACAAGCTAGGAAAGTGCATTGTTGACCGTGACTGATGAACCAACGAAGGTTTACTTTCATGAAATGTACTATTGAAACGATCCTTGCTCATTTAAAGTAAATGTTTAAGATTGTAAAATACGAAACATGACTGGTTAATTACCGAATGTATACTCGCCGTTGATGCGCTTTTCATAATACAAGTTTGTTTGTTTCCCTGTCTTTACAAGCAATTTACAGTATGGATAGCTCCATTTCAAATTGGGAAAGCCGGCCGCGGTGGTCTAGCGGTTCTAGGCGCGCAGTCCGGAACCGCGCGACTGCTACGGTCGCGGGTTCGAATCCTGCCTCGGGCATGGATGTGTGTGATGTCCTTAGGTTAGTTAGGTTTAAGTATTTCTAAGTTCTAGGGGACTGATGACCACAGATGTTAAGTCCCATAGTGCTCAGAACCATTTGAACCATTTTTTGAAATTGAGAAACCCTAATTAAAAACCCATTTATCACTGCCGTAATTCAAAACTGGTTGGAAACTCTTCTTTTCAAATCATCGGTAGCAAATCGTCATGTCGCGAGTTTCGAGACACAGTTCTAACTGAAAAACGATAATGCCGTAGCGTTACAGTAATGTCTTGTTCAATATCGCAAACAAAATTACTTTGTGGGTGCGCTTGGATGTGCGAACATCAGCACTAATGTAAGAACTTCGACGTTGCGCTGAGTGGCTGATAGCTACGAACAGGAAATACATCTAAACGTGCAGACAACGTTAAGCGTCAGAGAGTGCTTGCAAATGAAGAGTTGGAAGGAAAGCTGTCGTTGCTCACCTACTGCTGGAGCCAGAGCGGTGGCGGCGTAGCCCTCCGCATGCCTCTTGAACGTGAAGTAGAAGTCGATTTTGCGGAAGCCTTTGCGATCATCGTTCTGGCGAGGAATCTCTTCACTTTTGACGGACACCAATTCCCAGTCGCGCTGTGTCTTCACATGCTTGATGGAGAACTGTAACAGAAAGCGAGAAAAAAAATCGTTTCTGTGTGTGACCACTCACGCGAATGTGTGGTGACTGTCTGGGAAACACAATAGCGGCGTTAGGTCGGTAAAGTACCGATAGTCGCTGCGACTGGAACACTGTTAGTATAATCTGAAATAATTGTTGAAATAAGGGGACGAAGAGTTTTATAGTCTCTGTCCCACACAACAACTAACCCATAATTAGCCAGTCGACGTCCACTGCCTCCTTTAAACTTTCCATGGTCTTTAAAAATACGCATTCAAGATGCCAGTTGCTCCTGCACGTTTACTATTGTCATCTACACACCTTCCGCTGAGGCGTCGTCTAGGGCAGTTTTCAGTTCTTGGAAACCTGCAAAGAACTTCGTTGGTGCATCTATGTCCATTCGTCTAGCTGCACGCCACGTCCCCTCCACTTCACTTTCATTATAGTGTTCCAAATAGTTCTGTCACCTGTCTTAATATTTGCTTGTTTCCCTATCCTTCCTAGGAATCCCCAAGACGTCCCTCCATCATTTCCTGAGCAACACCAGTTTTTCATCTATTTTCACATTAAAATTTAAAAAACTGGTAATACTCACTGCCTGTAAGGTGTCTCTCACATCCACTGGAAGATTCCAAGCAACGTTTATCAGGTGGATTTAGAAAGAAAGAGCCGAAAGCTGTAATGTGAAAAGCGATGAAGGGATCGTAATGCCACTGGTTACGGAAGAAGGTGTGGTCCTTGTAAGAGAGCTCTGAGGCTCCAAACTCGCCGCTAGAGGGACACTGGTGCAGATCGGTGGCCCACGAGCCTACATCAAAGCACGTGCTATTGCAGGTCTTACGAGTGCCAGCAGCCGTCTCCGGCGGGAGCGACTATTTCAGACGAGTTTAATATTACTTAACTGCACGTCTAAGTGCAAGGAAGCTCTCGATAGCACATGTCGAAGTTACGACCTTTAGGGGGTACCTTTTCAATTACATGTTTCTGCAAACTAATTTTAAGAATGGATGAAAGCAGACAAATTTACTATTTTGTTGGTATAATATGACAGAACTGCTAAACTTGATATCAGTGACACAATAAAGGCCTGTAAAGGAATATTCTCTCACATCTAACCACTGACCATTTTCTTTTACTCATGATTAGTAAACTGTGCACTATTAACAATGTATGAGGAATAAGTAAAATCAGAGCTTTTTATATGTCACACTACAACCAATCCCAGAAACATCAAGATATAGATTTTGTACTACAGCCGTACATTTGACTTATTATGTACAGTAAATTTACCAATATAGATCACTTAAGTAAAATTTTTCATTAATGATGCTTTATTTTTTTCTAAATCTAATCAATCAGTTATATAATTTGCTAAGTCTTCACAGAAAAAAATGCAGTAAGGTTGTTATAGAGGAAGGAAGAGGGTCAGAATTAGCGATCTGCCAGGAGCGCAGGATAACTTGGTTTGGCTGTGTTTTATTACCTAGTTTCACCATATTGATTCTTGTAGTAACTGCTTCTTTTTCCTCTACATTCCACCGAATCTATTACTAGCCTTCACTAAAACTATATTTAAAGTTCACTACTTTTTAGCCACCTGCTTTACTCATTAATTTTACAACAACTAAAGAGAATGTCAAAACCCAAGATCACTAGAAAAGCATTCTGTTGGATGACCAGTTTCGACGGCTATGTGCGGCCATCATCGTATCTTATGCTTTAAAATTTTTACAACGTAACTTTAAACTTTTTACAACATCAATACTACAAGTCGCTGCACTTCCCACTAACATCTCCAGTGTGAACCGACTTTTAACACTTATGGATAATGTGTTGTAAAAATTTTAAAACATAAGATACTACGATGACAGAATATCTCTTGCGAAACCGGTCATCCACTAAAATTCTTTTGTAGCGCTCTTGACTTATGAAGTTTTCTTCATTTACCAGACATTGCACACAGACTGGGAACTCCAGGAATATACAAGCATTAATTTTACCTCGGTCATTATCGTCATTTCCAATAACAGACAGTGCCTGCCCTTGGCATACTCACCCCCGTGCCATTGCGCAGCCTGATGCTGACCTCGTCGTCGAGATCCAGCCAGTTGATGAAGATGAGGTAGCACGTGTGTGTGTCATACGGCCACTTGGCCAAGTCAACGCCGCAGTGCGAGTAGTACTCAGCATCCACCATACACGACACGTTGCCATCTGTCGTGACGCGGCAGAGCCCGCCCCGTGGCATCATGGGCTGCAGCGCATTGCCGACTGCACCCCTGGGGCAGAACCACAATAGTTACTTTACCGACATGAAGAAAAGGTTCGTGATGAATAGCTCATGCAGCTCTCAGGATCACTCTTCTCCTGAGTGTGGATAAATTACAACAGGTGTTCCACAGTGTTCAATTCTGATGCCATTTCTGTTATTGCTATATGTAAATGACTTTCCATTTTCAACAAATAATGTAGAATTGTGCTCTTAGCTGATGATGAAACCTTCATAATCAAGACCAACAGAACTGCAGCAATTAAAGAGCAATAAATCAAATATTCAGAAAAATTATTGAACTACCCCCTTAAACAGTCTGTGATTTCCAAAAAGTACAGCTCGTTCAGTCCTCTACGTGGCAATACATATCATCATTATATGCATCACAAAAATCTTAAAATATGCATGCAAATATGCATGAAAAATGTTTAAAAATGCATGAAAAGTGTCGAAATATGCAAGATCAAATAACAAAAAACGTGGTGGTTACTGCGTGCATTACATCTCAGACTCCAACCTGTGCATATCAGTTACCAGGAAGAGCGCCGGTCTCGCGAAAAATCGGTATATTTAGAGAGCTGATATCGTTTTCTGAATACTTTCTGGTAGAGTTTAGGAAGGGGGCCTTTCTGGGATTATTTTCTAAAAATTTGCAAAATGAGAACACGTACTGTGTTTCAAGAATTGTTACTACTTTGCTATTGTTATCGGTAACACCTGGACGTGATGCGAGTAAGTCGCAGAGAAACAATCAGTATGCACAGGACCAACTTCGAGATATATCGCATGCAGAGGGGCAAGCTCAAAAACTCTACAATATTTTATTTAAAACACAACATACAATCATGATTTTTTAACAGTATTAACTTTTAATTAATACTATTGGATCAAAGCATCATTTATAATTTATTTTACATTTTTCTGCTATTGTAAACATGAACGACCAAGTACTGTTCCAAATGTTCGGTAGTAAGATTGCATCTTCCATCTCTCAAAACATTTTTATAAGCAGGAAAGGAACGTTCTACATCAACTGAGGTAACTGGGCAGTATTTGAATTTCGGTGCTATGTTGGCACTTACTGTTTCTGGTGAAAGTTCACCTGTCCCTTAATAAAACTATCAATTTGAAGTTTTCTTGGAAATACCTCTGGCAATGAGGAATTCATTAAAATATTCATTAATTGAATAGATTCATTCATCGCCGAACCTTGAGTTTCAAGCTTTTTAACGCTTGCAGATACAGGGTGTTTCAAAAATGACCGGTATATTTGAAACGGCAATAAAAACTAAACGAGCAGCGATAGAAATACACCGTTTGTTGCAATATGCTTGGGACAACAGTACATTTTCAGGCGGACAAACTTTCGAAATTACAGTAGTTACAATTTTCAACAACAGATGGCGCTGCAAGTGATGTGAAAGATATAGAAGACAACGCAGTCTGTGGGTGCGCCATTCTGTACGTCGTCTTTCTGCTGTAAGCGTGTGCTGTTCACAACGTGCACGTGTGCTGTAGACAACATGGTTTATTCCTTAGAACAGAGGATTTTTCTGGTGTTGGAATTCCACCGCCTAGAACACAGTGTTGTTGCAACAAGACGACGTTTCCAACGGAGGTTTAATGTAACCAAAGGACCGAAAAGCGATACAATAAAGGATCTGTTTGAAAAATTTCAACGGACTGGGAACGTGACGGATGAACGTGCTGGAAAGGTAGGGCGACCGCGTACGGCAACCACAGAGGGCAACGAGCAGCTAGTGCAGCAGGTGATCCAACAGCGGCCTCGGATTTCCGTTCGCCGTGTTGCAGCTGCGGTCCAAATGACGCCAACGTCCACGTATCGTCTCATGCGCCAGAGTTTACACCTCTATCCATACAAAATTCAAACGCGGCAACCCCTCAGCGCCGCTACCATTGCTGCACGAGAGACATTCGCTAACGATATAGTGCACAGGATTGATGACGGCGATATGCATGTGGGCAGCATTTGGTTTACTGACGAAGCTTATTTTTACCTGGACGGCTTCGTCAATAAACAGAACTGGCGCATATGGGGAACCGAAAAGCCCCATGTTGCAGTCCCATCGTCCCTGCATCCTCAAAAAGTACTGGTCTGGGCCGCCATTTCTTCCAAAGGAATCATTGGCCCTTTTTTCAGATCCGAAACGATTACTGCATCACGCTATCTGGACATTCTTCGTGAATTTGTGGCGGTACAAACTGCCTTAGACGACACTGCGAACACCTCGTGGTTTATGCAAGATGGTGCCCGGCCACATCGCACGGCCGACGTCTTTAATTTCCTGAATGAATATTTCGATGATCGTGTGATGGCTTTGGGCTATCCGAAACATACAGGAGGCGGCGTGGATTGGCCTCCCTTTTCGCCAGACATGAACCCCTGTGACTTCTTTCTGTGGGGACACTTGAAAGACCAGGTGTACCGCCAGAATCCAGTAACAATTGAACAGCTGAAGCAGTACATCTCATCTGCATGTGAAGCCATTCCGCCAGACACGTTGTCAAAGGTTTCGGGTAATTTAATTCAGAGACTACGCCATATTATTGCTACGCATGGTGGATATGTGGAAAATATCGTACTATAGAGTTTCCCAGACCGCAGCGCCATCTGTTGTTGAAAATTGTAACTACTGTAATTTCGAAAGTTTGTCTGCCTGAAAATGTACTGTTGTCCCAAGCATATTGCAACAAACGGTGTATTTCTATCGCTGCTCGTTTAGTTTTTATTGCCGTTTCAAATATACCGGTCATTTTTGAAACACCCTGTATATGTGAAAAATGAGTGCTAATCACAACAATGTCTTTTTTAATACAGATACCATTAAAAGCTTCCTTGCACTGGCGTACTGCCAAAGCCTCGGCGATGTCGAAGTTGTTTACCACCCCTCTAATGAGCCCGCATCTCGTGGTCGTGCGGTAGCGTTCTCGCTTCCCACGCCCGGGTTCCCGGGTTCGATTCCCGGCGGGGTCAGGGATTTTCTCTGCCTCGTGATGGCTGGGTGTTGTGTGCTGTCCTTAGGTTAGTTAGGTTTAAGTAGTTCTAAGTTCTAGGGGACTGATGACCATAGATGTTAAGTCCCATAGTGCTCAGAGCCAACCACCCCTCTAATGGCCTCGAAATGTTCATTGTAAAACAACACAGTTTTGACCCACGTACCCCAACGAGTTAGCACTGGTTTGGGGGTAAAGATACATTTGGTAGTTTTTCTTTATAGGTCTTGAAGCAAGCAGGAGCCTTTAGAAACAGTTTCTTTGTGGATGAAATCAGTTTATTTACATTCACAAACGTGGAACGTACTTCTTCATAAAGGCGATGTACTCCATGAGCAAAGCAGGTCACATGAATCAAATTGGGAAGAAATACTCGTAGGGCTTTTCCTGCTTTGATCATATAGGGAGCAACATCTCAATTAAACACAAACACCCTTTCATCTGCAGAAGATTCTAGAAATATTTTTCTAATAGCCTCATTCACAAATCTAGCGACAGTAGAATGATTTACTTTTTCAAGTTCTTTGCCGGCCGCTAAATAGGAAGAAGAACGCTCTCTTTTTAAAGCACCAGCAATTAAATTTGCACTGTAACGACCACAAGTGTCTGTAGTTTCGTCAACTGAAATCCAGATAAAGCTGTCCTTGAGTTCATTGCGTATTTCTTCCAGAAATTTTACGAAAATTGTCGGTATGTAATTTTTATGCAATATTGACTCATCTGGCATAATTTCTTTTAAGCAGAATTTGCGCAGGAAGCCTTTGAGGATAGGGTTTGTAATTTTGTGAACAGGAATGTTGCTTGCAGTGAATGTTTCACATAGATCTATGTTAAACCAACTGATATTGGTTACCTTTGGACAAATCTCTGCTACTACAACTTGCTGTTGTCAGAAGTTGTTGTCGTGATCCTTCCTTCTGCATTCCTACAATATAATGACTTGTATTCACATGCTGGTCTATTTGAAACTTTTTTCGCACGAAACGTTTTTCTCGCAAACTCGACAATATAAAATAATTCCGTCATATGTAAATGTTCCAGGATGGTCATGTATCCACGAAACGACGTTTCTTTTTTCGGGCGGCGAGGTGCCTAACACGTTACACACTGCACGTCGTAAACACGTTCACCTATGTACAAGTAAATAAAAAGCTAAGCTGAAACTATGGACGTGCAACTAAAATGTTGTTGCTGTTGTGGTCTTCAGTCCTGAGACTGGTTTGATGCAGCTCTCCATGCTACTCTATACTGTGCAAGCTTCTTCATCTCCCAGTACGTACTGCAGCCTACATCCTTCTGAATCTGCTTAGTGTATTCATCTCTTGGTCTCCCTCTACGATTTTTACCCTCCACGCTGCCCTACAATACTAAATTTGTGATCCTTTGATGCCTCAGAATATGTACTACCAACCGATCCCTTCTTCTAGTCAAGTTGTGCCACAAATTCCTCCCCAATCCTCCTCAGTACCTCCTCATTAGTTACGTGATCTACCCATCTAATCTTCAGCATTCTTCTAGCACCACATTTCGAAAGCTTCTATTCTCTTCTTGTCCAAACTATTTATCGTCCATGTTTCACTTCCACACATGGCTACACTCCGTACAAATACTTTCAGAAACGACTTCCTGACACTAAAATCTATACTCAATGTTAACAAATTTCTCTTCTGCAAAAACGCTTTCCTTGCCATTGCCAGTCTACATTTTATATCCTCTCTACTTCGACCATCATCAGTTATTTTGTTCCCCAAATAGCAAAACTCCTTTACTACTTTAAGTGTCTCATTTCCTAATCTAATGCCCTCAGAATCACCCGACTTAATTCGACTACTTTCCATTATACTCGTTTTGCTTTTGTTTATGTTCATCTTATATCCTTCTTTCAAGACACTGTCCATTCCGTTCAACTTCTCTTCCAAGTCCTTTGCTGTCTCTGACAGAATTACAATGTCATCGGCGAACCTCAAAATTTTTATTTCTTCTCCATGGATTTTAATACCTACTCCGAATTTTTCTTTTGTTTCCTTGACTGCTTGCTCAATATACAGATTGAATAACATCGGGGAGAGGCTACAACACTGTCTCACTTCCTTCCCAACCACTGCTTCCCTTTCATATCCCTCGACTCTTATAAATGCCATCTGGTTTCTGTACAAATTGTAAATAGCCTTTCCCTCCCTGTATTTTACCCCTGCCACCTTCAGAATTTGAAAGAGAGTATTCCAGTCAACATTGTCAAAAGCTTTCTCTAAGTCTACAAATGCGAGGAATGTAGGTTTGCCTTTTCTTAATCTAGCTTCAAAAATAAGTCGTAAGGTCAATATTGCCTCACGTGTTCCCATATTTCTGGGGAATCCAACCTTTTCTTCCCCGAGGTCGGCTTCTACCAGTTTTTCCATTCGTCTGCAAAGAATTAGTGTTACTATTTTACAGTCGTGACTTATTAAACTGATAGTTCGGTAATTTTAACATCTGTCAACGCCTGCTTTCTTTGGGATTGGAATTATAATATTCTTCTTGAAGTCAGAGAGTATTTCGCCTGTCTCATACATTTTGCTAACCAGATGGTAGAGTTTTGTCAGAACTGGCTCTCCCAAGGCTGTCAGTAGTTCTAATGGAATGTTGTCTACTCCCGGGGCCTTGTTTCGACTTGGGTCTTTCAGTGCTCTATCAAACTCTTCACGCAGTATTATATTTCCCATTTCATCTTCATCTACGTCCTCATCCATTTCTATAACATTGCCCTCAAGTACATCGCCATTGTATAGAGCATCTATATACTCCTTCCACCTTTCTGCTTTCCCTTCTTTGCTTCGAACTGGGTTTCCATCTGAGCTCTTGATATTCATACAAGTGGTTCTATTTTCTCCAAAGGTCTCTTTAATTTTCCTGTAGGCAGTATCTATCTTACCCCTAGTGATAAAAGCCTTTAATCCTTACATTTGTCCTCGAGCCATGCCTACTTAGCCATTTTGCACTTCCTGTCGATCTCATTTTTGAGACATTTGTATTCCTTTTTGCCTGCCTTATTTACTGCATTTTTGTATTTTATCCTTTCATCAATTAAATTTAATATTTCTTCTCTTACCCAAGGATTTCTTCTAGCCCTCGTCTTTTGACCTACTTGATCCTCTGCTGCCTTCACTACTTCATCCCTCAAAGCTACCCATTCTTCTTCTACTGTATTTCTTTCCCCCATTCTTGTCAATTGTTCCCTTATGCTCTCCCTGAAACTCGGTACAACCTCTGGTTCTGTCAGTTTCTCCAGGTACCATCTCCTTAAATTGCCAGCTTTTTGCAGTTTCTTCAGTTTTAATCTACAGTTCATAACCAATAGATTGTGGTCAGAGTCCACATCTACCCCTAGAAATGTCTTACAATTTAAAACCTGGTTCCTAAATCCTTGTCTTACCATTATATAATCTATCTGAAACCGGTCAGTATCTCCAGGCTTCTTCCATGTACAGAACCTTCTTTTATGATTCTTGAACCAAGTGGTAGCTATGATTAAGTTATGCTCTGTGCAAAATTCCACGAGGCGGCTTCCTCTTTCATTTCTTACCCCCAACCCATATTCACCTACTGTTTCCTTCTCTTCCTTTTCCTACTATCGAATTCCAGTCACCTATAACTATTAAATTTTCGTCTCCCTTCACTATCGGAATAATTTCTTTTATCTCATCATACATTTCTTCAATTTCTTCGTTATCTACAGAGCTAGTTGGCATATAGACTTGTACTACTGTCGTAGGCGTGGGCTTCGTGTCTATCTTGGCCACAACAATGTTTGTAGTAGCTTACCCGTATTCCTATTGTTTTATTCATTATTAAACCTACTCCTGCATTACCCCTATTTGATTTTGTATTTATAACCCTGTATTCACCTGACCAAAAGTCTTGTTCCTCCTGCCACCGAACTTCACTAATTCCCACTATATCCAACTTGAATCTATCCATTTCCCTTTTTAAATTTTCAAACCTACCTGCCCGATTAAGGGATCTGACATTCCACGCTCCGATCCGTAGAACGCCAGTTTCCTTTCTCCTGATAACGTCGTCCTCTTGAGTAGTCCCCGCCCGTAGATTCGAATGGGGGACTATTTTACCTCCGGAATATTTTACCCAAGAGGACGCCATCATCATTTATCCGCTTAATTTATTTGTTGTCGACGCGTACGGCATCACAGCGAAGAAAATTTACTGGGGGCGTGGGCGCAGGAGCATTGACTCTGACTTCCTGTTCCTCTTCTGTAATGATTTTGCTAGGCGGTAGCCTCGCGGTTAGCGATTGTACGCAGCTCTAGATCGCGGTCAACCTGTGAGATATCAAAACTAGATCAAACAAGAGACCGCCCGTCTAAATTTTAAAAACATTGTAAACATAGAGCGAAAATATCTATCATCACTAGTTTTTAGCTACAATATGCAATAACCGGTGAAAAGAAGCCAAATATCCAAATGCATATGCAACATGTAAATGCATATAATCCGGTCTCTAATCATCGTCAATGACAATACAAATCTCTTGAGGCTTATATGGCCATTTTTTGACGTTTACCTGTTGAATTTTTGTCTCGGTGTTTTCATCTCAAGTATGCCACTCAGAAGTTGCCAGCTAAGGAGGACGAACCTTTAAAGTACCGATACGTAGCTTTTATGTCCTATTAATACAGGGATGGCTGTAAACAGCTGGTAGGTTTATGAAAACACGATATCCAAATGTGATATTGTACCAAAAACATTTTGCACCTTAATGTAGCGATGCGGCGTAAGCATTGGGTGCTCAGCACCCAATAAAGTCACTCACAGCAACCACAAGTACGAGCTAGTATAAAAGCAAACACCTTTCCGGCAAAACACTTTTAATTCATTAATCATACTCTGTGGCCCCGATGCACGTTAGGTGAACGAAGTAATTACACTCCTGGAAATTGAAATAAGAACACCGTGAATTCATTGTCCCAGGAAGGGGAAACTTTATTGACACATTCCTGGGGTCAGATACATCACATGATCACACTGACAGAACCACAGGCACATAGACACAGGCAACAGAGCATGCACAATGTCGGCACTAGTACAGTGTATATCCACCTTTCGCAGCAATGCAGGCTGCTATTCTCCCATGGAGACGATCGTAGAGATGCTGGATGTAGTCCTGTGGAACGGCTTGCCATGCCATTTCCACCTGGCGCCTCAGTTGGACCAGCGTTCGTGCTGGACGTGCAGACCGCGTGAGACGACGCTTCATCCAGTCCCAAACATGCTCAATGGGGGACAGATCCGGAGATCTTGCCGGCCAGGGTAGTTGACTTACACCTTCTAGAGCACGTTGGATGGCACGGGATACATGCGGACGTGCATTGTCCTGTTGGAACAGCAAGTTCCCTTGCCGGTCTAGGAATGGTAGAACGATGGGTTCGATGACGGTTTGGATGTACCGTGCACTATTCAGTGTCCCCTCGACGATCACCAGTGGTGAACGGCCAGTGTAGGAGATCGCTCCCCACACCATGATGCCGGGTGTTGGCCCTGTGTGCCTCGGTCGTATGCAGTCCTGATTGTGGCGCTCACCTGCACGGCGCCAAACACGCATACGACCATCATTGGCACCAACGCAGAAGCGACTCTCATCGCTGAAGACGACACGTCCCCATTCGTCCCTCCATTCACGCCTGTCGCGACACCACTGGAGGCGGGCTGCACGATGTTGGGGCGTGAGCGGAAGACGGCCTAACGGTGTGCGGGACCGTAGCCCAGCTTCATGGAGACGGTTGCGAATGGTCCTCGCCGATACCCCAGGAGCAACAGTGTCCCTAATTTGCTGGGAAGTGGCGGTGCGGTCCCCTACGGCACTGCGTAGGATCCTACGGTCTTTGCGTGCATCCGTGCGTCGCTGCGGTCCTCTCCCAGGTCGACGGGGACGTGCACCTTCCGCCGACCACTGGCGACAACATCGATGTACTGTGGAGACCTCACGCCCCACGTGTTGAGCAATTCGGCGGTACGTCCACCCGGCCTCCCGCATGCCCACTATACGCCCTCGCTCAAAGTCCGTCAACTGCACATACGGTTCACGTCCACGCTGTCGCGGCATGCTACCAGTGTTAAAGACTGCGATGGAGCTCCGTATGCCACGGCAAACTGGCTGACACTGACGGCGGCGGTGCACAAATGCTGCGCAGCTAGCGCCATTCGACGGCCAACACCGCGGGTCCTGGTGTGTCCGCTGTGCCGTGCGTGTGATCATTGCTTGTACAGCCCTCTCGCAGTGTCCGGAGCAAGTATGGTGGGTCTGACACACCGGTGTCAATGTGTTCTTTTTTCCATTTCCAGGAGTGTATCTTAGTCAACCAGATATTTATTATTCTCTGATGGAAATGACACTCTTCAATTTCCCCTTACTTTTCAATCTCCGGCCTCTCGCATCAAGTTTGTCCTGCTTGTTTTAATATATCTTCCATTAGGTCGTCCTCTGGGCCTTTTCATACCGTGAGGAATCCAACACAGAACCTTCTCCGGCTACCCTTTCTCAATTTATATCGTCAGATGCCAAGTTTATCTGCGTTTCAGCTTCGTTGCAGTCAGTTTCATAATCTCAATACGTGTATTTTATCTTTAACGATTCTTTACTTTCTTTACAGCCGGCATGCAGCTTTCTCTTACTATTTGGACAACCACCATGCTTTAACTGTGCATTTCATGTCCACGATTCCCTTCTGTAAGTTAGTATTGGCAGTGTACACTAGTTACACGGTCTCCAAGTAGAGCTCATTGGGAATTCATTTCGGAATACATTATTCAGTTTCCCTAACGAGCCCTGCACTCCTTTTAGCCTCCTCTTTACTTCTGTAAGTGCCCACCCACTTATTGTTTTCAGTTGCAGTAAGTGTACAAATCAGTCAATTGTTTCAGTAAATTAATCATTAATTGTTAATACATTCCTATCAGCTTACTGACCGCACATTACTTTGTCTTATCGTAATTAAACTTCAGTCCTGCTGTCACACTTGCTCTGTTCAGTTTCTCCACACTTTGCTGAAGTTGTTCTGGATCTGAATCTAGCAAAACAGTACTACCTGCAGTTAGAAGGTGGTTCAGAAAAAATCCGTTTATTTGTGTGCTTTCTTCGTCCCAGTTAAATGAACGGAACACGTCTTCCAGGACTGTAGAAAATAGTTGCGGTGGTATTGAGTCTCAATGCCCATATCTTTTCTCAATTCAGAATTTTTTACTCTCTTCTCATAATCGAATGGAAGCTGTCGTCTTTTGTATGTCGGGGGAGGCAGCTAGGCAGCTGAGACAGGCCACCTCGAATGTACCCAAAACGAATAAACATATCCTGGTGAGGTCTTCACTGAGTTACAGGGTACAGTGTGACGACTTTTCTGACTACTTGAGGAAATTTTTGAACTTTTATAGCTACAAAAATATGATATATATCTCTTTTCCTTCAGAGCCATTTGAACCATCTCTTTTCCTTTTTAATGGAGCTACATTATTTCAGTGGTACTGGCAAGAGTCTACGAAAAGGACTTCGAAATTAAATGAATGGAACTCAATTAAACAGCAACAAGATAACAGAGCTGTCCGTCCGTCAGATGACGTGCCACAAACGTCTGTCATCTTGTATCAAATTCAAGTACAGTAGGCAGGGTTAATGCGTTTACTATTTTGACTGTCGTATCAGGTACTCACTTACTAACAATACGACACTAAGAATTACATTGTCCAGGAACAAAAAAATACAGGCATATCAGTAATTCCGCAACGAATTGCACCTTATTTCGTGCAGGTCTCATGGTTCAACACAGTTTTTCTAAATCAAGACAGTAGTTTCCCTGGTAAATTGTACAGGCACAGTGGCTGTAGTGTCACAGTAATCAGTTCCGAGGGAAAGCAGATGGAAACAGAGTTCTTTGAATACTTCCGTATAAAAAAGTATGCTTTATTGGGGTCTACTTTATCAGGACGTTCACCCGCGACCAAATACAATAGCAGAGTGTTCCCTATAAGATCGAGAGAAAAGTGATTTGGCCGTGCGTAAGTTTACCAAAGACAGTTAGCTAGAAACACATAATACTTTGTACGTAAATGTCAAGTCGAGTTAGATATACAGGGTGAAAAGTATTTAAACCGACAAACTCTGGGAGGTTCTAGGGGACATCAAATATTTTTCCCTAATGTCATTTGTCCTATGAGGATTATTTAAACCGGTGGAGGTCATATTACTCTCTTCAGTCGTTAGAGGCCATATTACGATCTTCAGTTGTTAGAGGGCGTATTACACTCTTCAGTTGTAGGCAACTGCTGTCCAGCAGTGTAGTAGTGCATTGTCTCTGTTTACTAATGGAGCGATACACCTGGAGTGAGTACACTGATATAGTTGGTGCGAACTACGTAGCGCACCACAACGGACGAGCTGCACAGCGGGTTTATCAACAAAAATATCCTAATCGCCGTATCCCGCATCATACGACCTTTGCTGCTGTGTACCAACGTCTGCGTGAGACCAGGACATTTAGCAGACTACCTGGACAGTGACGCCGTCGCACGGTAAGAACGCTGCAGTTTCAGGAAGCTGTCTTGCAGCATGTGGAGCGGGATCCTTCAATCAGCACTCGTGCAATTGCACGTAACATGGGGACGAATCAGACGAATGTAAGAACAGTCCTTCGAGAGCAATTGTTACGTCCATTTCACTTGCAGCGTGTCCACAACCTGGAACCAGTTGATTATCCACCCAGAGCACAGTTTTTGCAGTGGTACCTGGAACAGTGTGAAATGCATCCTACATTTCCAGCCCCTGTGTTGTTTACCGATGAAGCAACGTTCGGGCGTAATGGAGTCTTCAACATGCACAATTCGCATGTTTGGAGTGAGGATAACTCATATGCCACAGTTACTAGCGCTCATCAAGTGCGGTTCTTCGTTAATGTGTGGGTCGGTGTTGTTGGGGACTGTTTAATTGGGCCGTATCTGCTACCTAGGCCATTAAATGGGCAGGCACTATTACAATTTTCTCGCCAGAGCATTGCCAGAATTGCTGGAAGACGTCCCGCTCCCTACAAGACAACGCATGTGGTTCCAACACGACGGGGCGCCGGCAAATTTCAGTCGTCGTGTGCGACGATTCCTGGACCGATAGTTTCCAGAAAAATGGATTGGCACAGGTGGTCCTGTACCATGGCCTGCTCGATCGCCGGATATGTCCCCTCTGGACTTTTTTGTGTGGGAAGAGATGCGCAGCCTTGTTTACGCAACTCCTGTTGCGTCAGAAGAGGATCTTGTTGCCCGGATAGTAGCAGCAGCAGGAACAATTCAGGATACTCCTGGGGTTTTTGCCCGTGTCAGACAGAACATGACCCGACGGTGTAACCTTTGTTTACGTGTCAATGGAGGCATTTTTGAAAATCTGCTGTAACTGAAATTGGGTTGTGTTGATGTGTTGTCTCTTGGTCATAAAAAAATGGAAAAGTGTTTGTTGGTTTAATTAATTTGCCGTCAGAGAAATCTTCCTCTACCAGTTTAAATACTCATCATAGGGAAAATTGGCATTAGGGAAAAATATTTGTTTTGATGTCCCCTACAACCTCCCAGAGTTTGTCGGTTTAAATACTTTTCACCCTGTATATATTGAGTAATGAGACATTATAAATCACCGCTACCTGGCACAGAAACTTTGAGTCAGTGACTATGAATACTAAGAGTTTGCTTCCTTACTTTATTGTGATATTCAACAAAGGAATTATAACCTGCTGACATGGACCAGCTCCGGCGTCCAGATGGCATTCGCGCTCATGAGCACCTCCTTGATGCCTTCGTATCGGTTCGGATCCCATTTCAGGAGTTCATCCTTCCATTCCTATAAGAAGAAGACACCTTAAGTCAAGTACTACTCCAAAGATTTAAACATTTTGTGCAAAAAGAATTATTAAAAAAAACACAAGAATTTCAGTGCAGAAAGAATATGCCAAAGGCTTTATTGATTTATATTAAGCGACCACGTTGCGCGTTGGAACCCTTCCTACCTATGTCCATTCTTCTTACTTTCACTGCACAACTTGTAGTAACAATATTGACCCAGTAAGTCCAGCAGTCGTTAATACAATGGGAGACATATTAATGATGGCAGGACAACGTTATTCCTGAGATAATATTAATAGAACCTATAAAAGTATTTACAACTACAGTGCAATAACTACAATACGAATGTCCCGATCAAGGTACGTGATGAGCAAAGGATGAGCCACTGAAACTAGATAAAAGATGACAGTAAAAATGAATGCTAAAGAAAATAAAAAAGCAAAATATAAATTAAAAATACAAGTAAGAGAAGGCGATTGAGGAAGAGCAACGACAAAAGAATGAAAAGAAGAAATCTAAGTAGTAGAGAATGAACATTACAAAGGAAGTACCGGTACCTGTAGTAAATTACAATTAAATCAGGTAAAGTTGAAGACAGCGTAACTACGATAGCATCAGAAAGCTTGTAAGTGAAGTAGACCATTTCAACAAAAAATAATTTGGAGGACATTCTAATGGTGTGTCGGGCAGCCACAAACCCACGTGGAGAGAACGTTCCATTATAGATACGTACAATGAGCGGTACATAATGCGTAAGACAACAATGAATAGTACAAAGCCGAAGAAGTACCGGTTCTCCCATCCTTTCAGTTGCCTTTTTAGCCCATTCTGAACGCAAGACGTACTATCGCAACAAAGCAATCGAAAGTTGGCAGAACTAAGATCAGAAGGGCTTCCCAAGTCCTCTAAAAATCCGGCTTTTTAGAATAAATGTCGGAAATGGAATTGCAGAAAGAACTTCAGCACATTCCCCAAGATTAGGAGTTCAGCGTTTTGTTGCCCAGTATCGTAAAAGACGCAGAAATGGACGAAACTGTTGCACTATGCAATAACGCTCAAGTGATCTAGTACAGTTAAAATTTTTGATGCAAGCAAAAAGAAATTATAACAGGGATCGTTTAATCGAAGGAACACCATTCTATGTTTGGATCCATTTTACGACATAAAACTGTCGCCAATCGTTTGACCGATCAATGAACCCCAACATTCAATATAAAAAGGGGTGCATTTTATCTCTTTTGTCAACATCGATCTGGTTTTCTACAATATTTCCGAATAAGAGGCTCTGTTACAACGGATATCCAAAGTACTTATCCACTAGTACAATTAACATTCCGCACTTACAGAAGATTATGTTTATGTAGCGCAGTCTCATTAATCCTTGTACTCTGAATCTTATTTGCGAGTGAAATACAGTTGACAACTAATTCAATGTGATTGTATGTAAAGCAGTTTTTGCACGTGGAAAGGTTGGTAAATAGTTATACAGGGTAGCATAGCTATAACACTTACCACGTTATTTAAATCTCTATAGAATTATATTGTCGGGATAAAAACATTGTAGCCATGGATATTTTGTCAGGAACACTTACGACTAACAGCTATGCGAATAAAGTAGTAAGAAAAACAAAGACATACTATGGCCCAAAAAACTAGTAGCTCATGAGACCTCACTGGGGAACAAAAACAGGTACCCTGAAAGCCACTGTGTCAAATCAGATAGTTCTGATGTAATATCTGATAACCTGTTCAGATGTAACTTGAAACATTATTGTTAAAGCCTCCAATATGCAGCTCGATGGCTCATCCTTAGCTATATAACCGGTGAGGTGTCAAGGCAGGGCAGACGTTATGTATACTGCGTTGTAAAGCAGCCCTCCACACTTTTGGAAATATTTTGTGGGGAACTGTCTTGTTGAAATTATGGATCAGCAGTTCGATGAAAAAAATTAATCCATGAATGCGCGTCATGACAACCCAAAGCTAGTAAGACTCTCTTGGGAATGTAGTTGTCAACCCGCACTTCATTGGCTATGTTCATGTGGTAGTTATACTGCGAGATGCCAACGGTTCAGTGTTACGTTCGAGCATTAGTTCTAGAGTGGTGAATATAGCTAATTGCAGGAGTAATGCTACGGCTCCCGCAGATTTTCCACTGTAAATGAAGACAGGTACAAGTTCTATGTATCCCTAGCAGTAGGGCGATTGTAAACATCCGTCATCTACTTCCTTCTTCACATCCCTGGTACTGGGATAACAATGTCCATCAAAGTCATAGACTGACAGCTATTTTCTGCCGTAATACAGGAAACGTTTCTTTATTTGCCTTTCAGATTGCTGAAATCAAGTCTATAACTTATACTCACTCATAAGCTATCTTCTTAACGTGTAACAGCAACAAGCACCAAGTAAAGGGACTTAGCTCAAAGTAGGCTGTTAATCATCACCGCAGAAATAGTGCGGCACTGTGTAAAAACTTTTCTTCTTTTCAGTTCTCCAATATACCATAAAGTAACATTCTTAACAACGTGTTGGTCTTGGTCTGAAACACATTTTTTTCACTTCCTAGTTCGGTAAATTCTGAAACTGGATTTCTGCACGGGAAACAAGTGGAGCAAATATGGAACTGTGTGGACTAACATGACTTTTATTTTTTGGCAATAATATCTTTTGGGTACACAAGATCTGTGACAGGGCGTATTTATTCTCTGTCGTCGTTTTCCGCCTCACAGATGTAAGTCTGCTTTTGTCCGAAATAAGGATAACAATCATCGATCACACCAGCCCTACAAACCTTCCTCCCTCTCCCCTCCCCCATTTTTCCTCCACTGCCAAGTTAACCATTCCTTGAAGCCCCAGAACTTGTATTATAACCTGTCCATTTTGTGTCTGTGTTGAGACGCCATGATCGGCCTCATTTGAAATCTTCTGTAGGGAGGGTGAACTTGGAGTTGGAGTGGCTGCTTAGGACGGATATAGGATCCCATATTGGTTTGATTCCTGTGGATGCTATCGATAGGTGGGACTACACTAGGCATGGCCTTCACCTCAGTAGGAAAGGGAAGGGAAAACTGTCT
The DNA here is from genome assembly GCF_023898315.1 of Schistocerca nitens. Classification (NCBI taxonomy): domain Eukaryota; kingdom Metazoa; phylum Arthropoda; class Insecta; order Orthoptera; family Acrididae; genus Schistocerca; species Schistocerca nitens. The sequence continues at coordinate 175,869,338 of NC_064619.1, forward strand.
GGGTTGATTGCAGAAAACGTAAGGGGGGACACTGTCACAAGTGGTAAAATACCAGTGGTCACAGGTGTCAGAGGGATGCCTTTTTTAGGATAGGGAAGGGGGAAGGAAAACGAGTTTTAAGAGAGATTGGCAGACACACTCAGTTTGAGAAAACAGATGAACAGGAGTCACATATTAGCATACAGCCTCCATTTAAACAATGTTTAACAGAAAGTAATCAGAAACTGCCAGTTCATCTTCGCCAAAGCAGTTATAATCCCATTAGTATGCAGTATCAGTTATCTTTATTACATCAGAACAATATGGGACTCAGAAATAAAGTTGATGAACTACTCATTTGTATCGATGAAATGAATTCATCTAACCAAATTGACATAATCAGCCTCTCTGAACATCAAGTGACCACTGGAATAGATATGTTAGACATTTCAGGAGTTAAGCTAGCTTCCTACTTCTGCAGAGTAGATATGGATGGAGGAGGAGTTGCCACGTTTATTAAAAACTACCATAAATTCAAGAACATTGACATTAATAAATTCTGTTTAGAGCAGCATCTAGAAGCATGTGCAAGAGAGGTAGAGTTCCATAACAGATCCTATATAATAGAAACTATTTACCGAGCACCTGCAGGAAATTATAATCTTTTCATAAATCATCTATACGCTCTTTTGGATTATTTAACAGAAAGAAACAAAGAAATTTTGATTGCTAGTGACTTTAATACAAATTTTCTAATGCAATCTTCCAGTAAACATTTATTGCAGTTAGTAATGACGTCTTTCAATCTAACTCACACTTTCCAACTAGGATCACTAAATCCTCAAGGACAGCCATTGATAACTTTTTGGAGACAAAGCAAAGGAACAAAATCACATCATAAAACCTGTAATAAATGGACTATCAGATCATGACATGCAGCTCCTTGTTTTAGATGTAAATTCTAAGCAGATTATCAGGACTGCAAAATCGGAGTACAGGAGAGTAGTCAGTCAATCAAAAATTGAGTGTTTTAGAAAACTGCTCAAAGATATGAACTGGAAAGATGTTTATAGTGCTCATGACATGAATGAAAAATACAACACATTCATGAACAATGTCAGTACCATGTTTGAAAACTGTTTTCCTCTAAAAGTTACTCAGATCAAACTATAATAAAACCATGGCTTACACAAGGAATAAAGATTTCCTGTAAGACAAAAAGGAAAATGTATCTGTCGACCAAGATTAGCTCCAATGCTTATGATTTAGCTAACTACAAGGAATACTGTAAGATATTTAAAAAAGTAATTCAGACGTCTAAACAAATGCACTACGAGAAGAAGATGGCAATGTCAGGGAACAAAATAAAAACAATATGGGATATAGTGAAAGAGCAGACTGGTAGAACCAGAAAGGAACAGGAGCAAATAGCACTAAGGGTAGATGACACATTAGTAACCGATGGGCATAGTGTGGCAAATCTGTTTAACAAGTACTTTATATCTGTTACTGACAGAATGGGATTGTCAGGATCAGTAAATAATGCCCTTGAATATCTGAAACTAGCCTTTACAAATAGCTTCAGGTACATGAATATGTCACTCACTTCAGCAAAAGAAATAACTTCCATAACAAAATCTTTAAAAACAAAGCATTCTAGTGGTTGCGATGAAATATCTACAAAGTTAATTAAGGCACGTTCTTGTGAGTTTAGTACAATTCTAAGTTACTTGTGTAACCAGTCAATTATAACTGGGACATTCCCTGACTGGCTAAAATATGCAGATGTAAAGCCTCTATTCAAGAAAGGGGATAAAGAGATACCATCAAACTACAGACCGATTTCACTTTTGCCAGCATTCTCAAAAATTTTAGAAAAAGTAATGTACAGGCAGCTTCTCAACCACCTGACCACAACTAACACATTATCAAGAACACAGTTTGATTTCTGAAGGGTTCTGATATCGAGAAGGCTATTTACACCTACAGTGAAAAATGTACTTATTTCTTTAAATAACAAGTTACAAGCAGCAGGTATTTTCTGTGATTTGTCAAAGGCATTCGACTGTGTGAACCACAACATTCTTTTAAATAAATTAGAATTCTATGGTGTCACGGACAGTGCTGCAAAATAGTTCAAGTCATACATCACTAACAGGAAACAAAGGGTGTCAGTGGAAGGGACTAGTGAATTAAGTCATCAGTCATCATCAGAATGAGAAGAAATTACATGTGGTGTCCCACAAGGATCCATCTTAGGGCCATTGCTTTTTCTTGTGTACATTAATGATTTCTCATCAGTTACATTGCCAGAAGCAGAGTTCGTTTTGTTTGCAGATGACACAAGTATTGCAATAAATATTATGTCGAGAGTAGTTCTAGAAAGCTCTGCTAATGATATTTTCATGGATATTAATAAATGGTTTAAAGCCAACTCAATGACATTAAACTTCGAAACGACTCACTATATGCAATTCAGAACCTGTAAGAGGTTTCCACCCAGCATATGCATAAAGTATGAAGAAGAGCAGATAGAAGAGGTTGACAGTCTTAAATTCCTGGGATTACAACTTGATAATAAATTCATTTGGTGGAGCACTCCACAGAAATGCAGAAACGCCGTAACAAATCTGTATTTGCAATTCGAGTGTTAGCAAACATAGACGACATAAAAATGAAAAATCTTGCATACTTTGCCTACTTTCATTCCATAATGTCATATGGTATAAAATTTGGGGTAACTCTTCAAGTCAAACAAAAGTTTTCAGAGACCAAAAGCGTGTAATACATATTATTTGTGGAGTAAATTCACAGACATCCTGTAGAAACCTCTTCAAAGAACTGGGTATACTAACTACGGCCTCTCAGTATATTTACTCCTTAATGAAATTTTTCCTAAATAATATATCTGTTTTTCCAGCAAACATCTCAGTTCATACATACAATACCAGGAACAAAAATGATCTGCACAAGGACTTAAAAGCACTTACTTTAGTGCAAAAAGGGGTGCACTACTCAGGAACACTCATCTTCAATCATTTGCCAGCAAACATAAAAAAAATTTAGTTACAAATAAAGATCAAGAATGAGATTTTCACTCTACAGCGGAGTGTGCGCTCATACGAAACTTCCTGGCAGATCAAAACTGTGTGCGGGACCGAGACTCGAACTCGGGACCTTTGCCTTTCGCGGGCAAGTGCTCTACCAACTGAGCACCGTATGACTCACGCACCGTCCTCACAGCTTTACTTCTGCCAGTACCTCGTCTCCTACCTTCCAAACTTTACAAAAGCTCTCCTGCGAACCTTGCAGAACTAGCACTCCTGAAAGAAAGGATATTGCGGAGACATGGCTTAGCCACAGCCTGGGGGATGTTTCTAGAATGAAATTTTCGCTCTACAGCGGAGTGTGCACTGATATGAAACAAATAAAGATCAGTTTAAAAGGAGCCTGAAAGACTTACTAGTGGCCAACTCCTTCTACTCCATTGACGAATTTTTTAATAGAAACAAATGATGTATTGTATATATTCATACTATTAGTATTGTTATTTCAGCTTGAAAAAAAAATTGACATGTTCCACATCCACGAGGACTTCCTCACTACGGATCTATGGAACGAAAAACTAATCTAATCTAATCTAGATTAGTATTCGATGATAGCAAATTTCCATTTTTTCGTGAAAGTTTTCTTTCTCCTGGAAGACAAACATTTTGCATATTCTTTACTTCTGCCGTAGTCAGTTATTTTTCTGTCCAAATGGAAAGATTATCTACTACTTGTAGCATCTCATCTCGAAGCCTGATTTCCTCGGAATCACCACATTTCATTTTGCTAAACTTCATTAACTTCCTTTTCTCTTCCGAGACACTTTCCATTCCGCTAAACTGATATTCCAAATGCTTTGCCCTGTCTTACTGGATGCCTGCGTTCCGTGGTAAGCTGAAGTGAGATATGAGAGCCCGAAAATTATCGTGAGTCTTTGTTACTCGCAAATCTTAAGATAAACGGATTTTACCCAGTAAGTCCAGGTCTCAACTCCCAGCATGTCGTGACTCATCTGTAAAGAGAAAAAAGTTGTTAGCCTTTATATAAAACAGTACTATAGACATAAGTAAACATCAAAAACATCAAAATAACAAAAAAGGCCTTACTAACAGACAGTATATATACATGATGTTGTGGTGCCTGTGTTAGTCTGATTACGATGCAAAGCTCCTTGGGACGTGCAAACATGTCGAAAGGAACAGGCACTGTGGTGACTACAGCCGTTATGAAATACATAAATGTGTTCGCAACTGCGAAAAAAGACAACCATCAGCTGTAGAATGGAAAGGCGACAAAGAAAATTTGTGCCGGAGCGGGAATCGAACGCGTATTTCCTCGTTATTGCGAGCGGTCGCCTTACCATTTTCCATCCTTTCTTTTTTTCTTTTCTTTATTAAAAAAATTTCATTTTGTTCGCTTTTGTTCGTTGCATCTGCTCAGGGCGGACGTCGTAAGACATCCGTTTAAGTTCGTTGTTGATGGATTAACTCAGTATTTTTTATTACAGAGAGAAGTTAACCCTCTGACCGAACACACTGAGCTACCGTGCCGACAAACCATTTTTTTTTTTTTTTGGTCTCCTTCCTCCCCTTCAACCCGTTCTTTACGCTCGCCAAGTGTTGCCTTCTCGGCCCGGCTTCTCCGCCTTTAAAGAATGAATGTAACTTGATGATGTGGAAACACGCTTCTTCTGAACGACAAACTAAGTATGCCCCTTCTGTTGCCTTTGTTTGCAACATGGCTTGAATAAAATTAAATGTAAATTCCATTGAGAAGGCAGTCACATAATTGTTCAAATGGCTCTGAGCACTATGGGACTCAACTGCTGAGGTCATTAGTCCCCTAGAACTTAGAACTAGTTAAACCTAACTAACCTAAGGACATCACAAACATCCATGCCCGAGGCAGGATTCGAACCTGCGACCGTAGTGGACTTGCGGTTCCAGACTGCAGCGCCTTTAACCGCACGGCCACTTCGGCCGGCTCACATAATTGTTATGGAAATGTAACTGCATCTGTAAATTTCGTTCTCCGTGCGTGGAAAAACGGAAAGAAGCGAACTCATTATTGCTGATAAGTAAAATTTCCTTCTTCAGAAGGTAATGAAGTAAAGTAGACTTCTTCTGCTTGATTTTACACATAATTAACATAAATGTGTCTTCTTGTGAAAAGAAAAGGAAAGAAAGACAGAAACTAAATAAAGGGTGTATACCAGTTTCATCACTGTGCTTCCCCCAAAACGAAGTAATAGATACACATAGGCTTAACAGGTCTATACTGATGATCTTCTCTGATTACTTTCTGTTGGAAATCCTCCTCCTGCTACGTAAAGTACAAACTTTAACCATAAATCATTCGTCTAATATACGAAATGCTTGGATGCGTAATGTAAATTACGCATTTTTATTGGTTACAGTATTGTTTTAGTTAAAAAATTTGCGTAATTTCCTTTGTATTTTTTAGTACACATCAACTTGTGGTGCTCAGTTGTAAGGTATACCCAGAAGTCCTCCCTATTGCTTGATTCTTTTGTTAGGATGCAATGCATCGTTTGGCCTTTCAACCAGTTAATTGCGTTTCGTTTTGTTTTAGGGTAAGGTATACCGTCAGGGTTTAAAAATTCAGCAGTCGTAACGGCATTGGGCGTAGTTCTGCTGACGCTCGCTATCTTTTGTCTTATGTAGAGCCATATTTCTTTTACCCTTTCACACAGCAATCTATGCTCTTCGATCTGGTATATTACATAATGCACACAGCGGTGACTCGGCCAATCGAATAGAGTGAAGTTTAGAGTTCGTCGTAATTTTTCTGTTTACAGCAAAGTACCAGGTCGATTTGACATACGTTGGCAGGTTCCGGCAGTGAATATTTTCCCATATTGTTTCCCAGTTATAACAAGGATACTTTTGTTCTACTTCGTTTCTGGGTTTGTCTTTCATCAAGTAATTGTAAAGTTCTTTTACTTTCATGATGTCTTTTTCAGGAATCCTTGCCTGTATGTAGCTGTATTCTACGAAAAAGTATTTCAAGTGGTATAGTCCGTTGGGTATGTGTTGGACATTTATAGGTGCACTGACGTCAGCAGGAGCTATTTCGTTTAACAAATGTGCAGCAATGGTACCACTTGGTTCTTTCCATTGTTTGTATGTGGTAGCAAGGTGGCTTGCGCTTTTTTGCTGACATCGGTGAGATTTAACCCACCACATTTCGTAGGGAGCATCAGAATGTCAATTTGACTTTGAAAATACGTCCACGGCTCACAAAGTGTCCCAGTGCAGATGCGATGCTTTTCAACAAAGTCGCAGGTGGTGGCAGAACTTGTGCTACATAATTAACTTTGGATGTGATGTATACATTTGCCACTGCTACTTTTTGAAGTTCATCGAGTTTCCTAATACTATGTGCTTGTACAGAGGCGCGTATGCTGTTAAGTAATTTTCGATAATTCGCAGCAATAGTGTGCTTGATATTTCTTTTAAAATCTATACCGAGACATTTCATGGTTACAAGCTCGCGTAACAGATCCTGCGTTTGGGTCCCAATTCCACGGCCAATGTTGAAAATCCCCGACTTTGTTCTATTAAGTTTTGCACCAGATGCCTGTTCATATTTTGTTACTGTTCGTAGTGCGCTCTGTACTTCAGCGCCATTCACGACTAGGAAGCCAACATCATCAGCGTACGGCTTGCACACGATCTTTTCTCCATGTATTTGTAGTCCTTGTAGATGTTTCACAAGGGAGGCAAGCAGGGGCTCGATGGCGATGGCGAAGAGTGCCATTGACATTGGGCACCCTTGCCTAATGGAGCTGGTGACGTCAATCGGGCGGCTAATGTGTCCATTGATGACAATTCTAGCTGAGTTGTTTGTTAATGTATTTCTTACTACCGCAATGAATCTAGGTGGGAAGTCCATTGCGCCCATGGTGCGAAGGAGAAAACTATGATTAACCCCGTCGAAGGCTTTATCAAAGTCGAGAGAGATGAGTGCACATTTTATTTTGCAGACGTCGGCCGTTGAGATTAGGTCCCTGTAATCACAGAGGGTCTGGAGAATTCTTCTGTCTTTGCCCACACTTGTTTGATAAGGGCCAATGACGCTGGTCATTGTGGTTTTCAGCCTGCGAGCGAGGATGCGGCCAAAGATTTTGTAATCGCTGTTTAAAAGCGTAATTGGCCTCAGAGCGCTTACAGATTTCGTATTGGTAGTTTTTGGCACTAACACTACGAGTCCCTCACGAAATTCTTTCGGGATGTCATTTTCAGGGTTTAGCAGTTCGTTGCAGATGAGAGTAAACTTGCCTTTTACGAGGCAACTGAATCTGCGATAAAATTCTGCCGGAATTCCATCTGCCCCTGGAGCCTTATTTTTTGTGCTTCCATATATAGCTTCTTCTACGTCTTCTTCAGTCACTTGCGAGATGAGAGTTTGTGCTTCCGCGTGGCATACTTTGCCCTGGAGGTTGATCATTAACTCGTCTTGAAGCTGTTCGTCAACCGGTTGACTAGACATTAAGGATTCAAAATGCTGTACGATTGCCTCTTTAATCTCTCTTTGCATCGTTAGCTTCCTTCCATCATCAGTTGTTATTTCAGATAATATCTTGCGGGACGCCATTTTGCTTTCACGAATGACATGATAAATGGAAGTGACCTCGTGCTGTGCTATATTCTGGGTACGCGACCTTATTTGGTAGCCTTCCAGTTGTTTACGCCGTAGTGCTAAAATTTTTGCTTTAATTTTGTTAATACTTTCGTAGTTGTCCACAACTGTTGCATCGGACAAATCCCTTAGACATTGAAAGTAAAATTCTATAGTTGATTTGTACCAAAAGTTTTTGTCTTTTGAGTAGTTTATGAAAAACCTCCGTATTTTGGGTTTGGCATGTTTCAGCCAGCAGTCAGTGCCAGAGTTGTACGAGCTAAATTTGCTTTCACACTCTTGCCATAACTTGTAAAATGCCTCCTGACAAGCATGGTCTTCCAGATGTGACACGTTGAGCTTCCATGTGCCTCTACCTCGGAAGGTCCCTTGTTTTATCAGATTGATTGTGCATATGTATGCAGCATGATGCGAAAAAACGGTAGGCCATACTTCGGACTGCAAAATGAGGTGTTTCAAATTGTGCGTTACATATATCCTGTCGAGACGGCTCGCCGAGTGACTTGTGGCGTGGGTGAAGCCAGGAGCTGCACCGTGCATATGTTCCCATGAGTCTATTAGTCTTAAGTCATTAACTATACGTTCCAGTTCAGTACACTTGTTAAAATTGGGAGTTTGGTCTTTGGCATGCAAAACACTGTTAAAATCTCCTCCCAGGATAAGGTGTTCATATCGAGTTCCAAATAGTGGGACAATTTCTTCTTTAAAGAACTCCGTTCTGCGGTGTCTGTTACTGGATCCTGAAGGGGCATACACGTTAATGAGTCGTATTTTGTTTATTGTGGCCGCTATACCTTCACTGCTTGGTAGTTTTACTACATCTTGGACTATTATGCCCTCCTTTGTGAGCAGAGCCGTGCCCATTTCCGCTCCATGCCCTGGGTTTGTAATGGCGTTGAAGCCAAGTATGTTACCAAGCTCAATGTCTGTCACTTCTTGTAAAAGTATAATGTCACTGTCAGAAGCATATATAAAATCTTTTAAGTTCTGTAGTTTAAAGGAACTATGAATCTTATTAAGGTTTACTGTCGCGATTTTGTATGCTTGTATGTCAGACATTCTTCGTTCTACTTGATCTAATTTTAAAAAAAAAAACATTCTTTTGTTTTGTCACGCAAGCGTCAGCTTTAAAACGCATTTTAATAATATTCAGCGGTAGCAAATGTTTCAGTGGTGTGTCCTTGTTCTTTAGAATGTTCATTCGCGGAGACGTCTTCGTTGAAGAAATCAGCCACCTGTGGGGCTAGCTTACAGGCTGTCTTAGTTTCTGAAACTTCTGTCATTTCTTCGTCGGCATTGTTATGGTCGCTTTCGTCTGCCCAGCTGGTTGAGGTTGTCGTCGTGGGTGGGACGAGTGAAGCTTCATGAGAATGACTCGTTTCTTGGGGGTGGGTGGATGCTTTCTTTGTTGGCTTTCCTTGGACGTCTCGTTTTTCCAGCGCAGAAGGGGAACGCTCCTCAGAAACTGCTGTCGCTTTCGTGTTGCTATAGATCTGTTGGCTTAAGGTACTACCTATTTCCTTCGCTTTTTGTCGGAGTGTGGGAGCTGTCTCCTCTGCACCTTTGCGCGCCAGCCGGCGTTTCTTATTTTTCTTCGGAGAATTGCCTCTCGACGGACTTCCTTCAGTATCCAAGTTAGTGTCGCTTTCCTGCAAGGTGTGTCGGTCTTCAACTTCCGGCGGATCTGCTGCCTTTACAGTTGCAGGTGCCTGTTTCGGTGGAACTTCAACTGTGTCCGTAGATTGACGGGGCTCTTGTAGGTCGTCAGCTATGACGGCACTGACGTCCATCGGAATTTCAGTGTCTGGAGAATTTGTATTTGCACACGATTCAGGGGCTGAGGAGGCAGTCGGCCGTTCGCGTGCCACGGCGGCGTAAGTTCCCGGCAGTGTTGTCATCGCCGGTGGCCTGTCGGCCTCGCCGGCCGGCAGCTGTGCAACGCGCCGCTGTATACATTCTGCGCGAACGTGCACAGGCTTGTTACAGGCGGCACAGGTTCGCGGTTGGTCGTCATAAATTACCATCCCTCTATATCCGCAGACATTGATGTACGACGGGATGTGCTTCAGTAACTCTACTCGAAGCTGCCGTACGCCATTTAGTACTGGGTATTTATGCGCGCTTGACCATTTCTCGGCATAGTTGCTGAGCACTTTCCCGAAGGGTGAAATTACAGCATTAATTTGGTGTGTTGTAATCTCAAAAGGCAACTCGAAGATTCGAATTGTGCGAATGCCAAAACCAGCATGTGCAACGGTGACTTCACCAACGTTTCCATCTGAGTGCTTAAATTTCATGACACCTCCGGAAGACTCAACTACACTCCTGGAAATGGAAAAGAACACATTGACACCGGTGTGTCAGACCCACCATACTTGCTCCGGACACTGCGAGAGGGCTGTACAAGCAATGATCACACGCACGGCACAGCGGACACACCAGGAACCGCGGTGTTGGCCGTCGAATGGCGCTAGCTGCGCAGCATTTGTGCACCGCCGCCGTCAGTGTCAGCCAGTTTGCCGTGGCATACGGAGCTCCATCGCAGTCTTTAACACTGGTAGCATGCCGCGACAGCGTGGACGTGAACCGTATGTGCAGTTGACGGACTTTGAGCGAGGGCGTATAGTGGGCATGCGGGAGGCCGGGTGGACGTACCGCCGAATTGCTCAACACGTGGGGCGCGAGGTCTCCACAGTACATCGATGTTGTCGCCAGTGGTCGGCGGAAGGTGCACGTGCCCGTCGACCTGGGAGAGGACCGCAGCGACGCACGGATGCACGCAAAGACTGTAGGATCCTACGCAGTGCCGTAGGGGACCGCACCGCCACTTCCCAGCAAATTAGGGACACTGTTGCTCCTAGGGTATCGGCGAGGACCATTCGCAAGCGTCTCCATGAAGCTGGGCTACGGTCCCGCACACCGTTAGGCCGTCTTCCGCTCACGCCCCAACATCGTGCAGCCCGCCTCCAGTGGTGTCGCGACAGGCGTGAATGGAGGGACGAATGGAGACGTGTCGTCTTCAGCGATGAGAGTCGCTTCTGCCTTGGTGCCAATGATGGTCGTATGCGTGTTTGGCGCCGTGCAGGTGAGCGCCACAATCAGGACTGCATACGACCGAGGCACACAGGGCCAACACCCGGCATCATGGTGTGGGTAGCGATCTCCTACACTGGCCGTACACCACTGGTGATCGTCGAGGGGACACTGAATAGTGCACGGTACATCCAAACCATCATCGAACCCATCGTTCTACCATTCCTAGACCGGCAAGGGAACTTGCTGTTCCAACAGGACAATGCACGTCCGCATGTATCCCGTGCCACCCAACGTGCTCTAGAAGGTGTAAGTCAACTACCCTGGCCAGCAAGATCTCCGGATCTGTCCCCCATTGAGCATGTTTGGGACTGGATGAAGCGTCGTCTCACGCGGTCTGCACGTCCAGCACGAACGCTGGTCCAACTGAGGCGCCAGGTGGAAATGGCATGGCAAGCCGTTCCACAGGACTACATCCAGCATCTCTACGATCGTCTCCATGGGAGAATAGCAGCCTGCATTGCTGCGAAAGGTGGATATACACTGTACTAGTGCCGACATTGTGCATGCTCTGTTGCCTGTGTCTATGTGCCTGTGGTTCTGTCAGTGTGATCATGTGATGTATCTGACCCCAGGAATGTGTCAATAAAGTTTCCCCTTCCTGGGACAATGAATTCACGGTGTTCTTATTTCAATTTCCAGGAGTGTATTTTCTCGCACAACTCGGAACTACGCATTTTAACAAACACGACACAAGCTACAATCGACAGGTGGATCCCAATTACACCATTAAAGGAGACCTTCACATCTTCTTCTAATCAATTTTCTATTTCAAACGACTTGGGTTGGCATATCGAGGATCAAAGGTAATTTTCAACGTATCTTTTCGGCTTGGTTGAGCCATCACTGCATGCTAGTCATTATTTCTCGAAGTGTTCTACAAACAGGGTTTTAAGCCGCAGCAAGCGCAAGACTTACCACGCGGAAGCACAGACGGCGCAGCGCACAGCACACTACGTCCTACCTCCACGCCGTCCGCCGGCGAACTGGTCCATTTGGCTATTCGTGTACGACTCACGGTCAGACCCAAACTTCCATATGCCGTCAACCATGCATCTACAACCTGTACTCGTATTTCCATTATGTATATTCCCCTACAGGGGAGGCGGAGGCGTTTAACTTCGAAGTCGCTTTCCTGGTATCGGCAGATAAATACCAAGCTGCAATGCCTGTATTATTGCGAATTACGACGCAATGTTCATTACATATATCTTGTGTATTTTATAAAGGCTGCAGTCGCCACAGTGCCTGTTACTTTGGACACGCATGTATGTGTGGTATCAACGTTCGATACCACACTTGTTAGGGTTACAAGAAGACAGGACTATAAGAAACACCACACAATTGATTCAGTACATAAAATACATACAAGTTTCAGACAAAGCCACCCTCCTGTCATTTGATGTAGAGAATACGTATTCCAATATACCAATAACTGAAACAATAAACATTGTAGAACAAAATCTTATTGACACACAGCACACTTCCACATGAATGTGTCAAAGACACAGTCAGTTTTCTAGAGCTAATAACAGAACATAATTAATTTCAGTTCAATAATGAATTCTATTTGCAAAGGGAAGGATTACCAATGGTATCTGTAGTGTACGAAACCATAGAAAACATATTTGTGAACCATGTAGAACAGATTGTATTCAAGAAAATAGTGCCAAAGAGGTACAACATCTTATACTGGATTAGATATATGGTTGATATCTTGTGCCTGATAGATGAACCAAACAATAAAATTGACCAGCTACACACAGACATAAATTCTGTTCATGATAATTTTACAACAGAGAAAGAGCAAAATAGACAGTTACATTTTTTGGACATCACCATAAAGATTCAAAACAAAGAACACACATTTGCCATATACCGAAAACTGACAACAACAGACACAATTATACAAGGGACATCACAACAAGCCAATTCTCAAAACCAGGCAGCACTTAGGTACATGCTCCACAGACTAAACACAGTACAATTACAAAATAGAAATGACTACTGTAATACAAATAGCCAAAAACAATGGATACAAAGAGAACTTAGTAACAACGCTGAACAAGAGAATCAAGAAACAGAAAAGAACAAACACCCAACTGTCACGAACTCAAGGACAAAGTCACACACAAACAAATACACGAAATACAAGAACAGAAACAACACAAAGTGTGAAAGAAACGGAAAGTAAAAGATGGTACACAATGACATACAACCACAAATACACACACAGAATATCCAATATTTTCAAAAAACATGGCATAAAAATAGCACGCAAAACCAACAACTCAATTTAGAAATAATCCCAAAAACAATAGGAAAAATTGATCTGTATCAGAAATCAGGAATATACCAACTGAAATGCAATACATGTGATGGAAGATACATAGGTCAAACCAGGAGGACATTTGACACCAGATACGAATAACATGTAAGTATAGGACAAGTCAATTATAAATAGTGCAGAGCAGGAAATAATGCAAAATGCCAAAAACTGCAGATGTGAAATGAAGGCGGTCGGCATCAACCACTGCTAGCAAGAGGGGAAGGTGCAGGCTGTGTAAAGAAACACCATAAGTAGCTAACAGACCTACTTCATAAAGAAGACACTGTTTTTAACCTAAAAGAATAAAAATAAAATGTACAAACCTGTGTATCCAATTTACAGTATACCACAGAAGATGCTTTGTAAATAAAAGCGAAACGCTTCTGGTGTAATTCTTTTTAATTGTATTGCAGTCAGCTCGATACAGATAACCTATAATAACAAAGGGTCCTAATAGTTGATCATAATTCAAGCACACAAGCTGAGAGTCGCCGATTATCTGAGACTGGCGAGCCAGAAGGATTTTCATCACCCTAGACGTGATGCGGCAATTGGAAACACCAACTTGCATGAAATGGCTTCCTACACGTACAATACAAGCTATAGCAAAATAGTCGCGACCACACTGCAGTAAGTAACCCCCTGACAAAAGAGCTCATTACTGCCACACGATACTTTATGATAGGGACGAAATTACTGTTCCGCCTATACTCTCTACATTGCATCCTTTGAAACGTTCCTTCTCGGGCAAATTGACGAGTGCTAATTTTTGAATCTTCTTCCACACTAACCAACACTATCCCGTAAGAAAGTACTGTGAAGGCAATACTGACAGGAGTGGCCGAGCGGTTCTAGGCGCTTCAGTCTGGAACTGCGCGACCGCTACGGTCGCAGGTTCGAATCCTGCCTCGGGCTTGGATGTGTGTGGTGTCCGTAGGTTAGTTAGGTGTAAGTAGTTCTAAGTTCTAGGGGACTGATGACGTCATAAGTCAAGCCCCATAGTGCTCAGAGCCATTTGGACGATTTGAAGGCAATACTGTAGATTTTGTAACTCTTAGAGTAGCTTTCTGTGGCTTCAGCTGTCCAATTTATAGCAAGATTCTGCGCTCTGGACTGGGGAACACCTGTGGCAAAGCTTCTCTGTACATTCGTTCCTCTTTCCGGACACTATTTTCTGCTAGACCACATATTATACACATTTCTACAAGTTCCTGTAACTAGTACTCCTCCATCTTTCGAACCAGTCACGAACTATATACAGTGATAGACTTCATCCCGGACCCTTTACAGGTTACCGTGCGTTGTGTTATAAAGTAGTGCCGTAAATGTTGGGCAGACAGGAGTCTGTTCGTAATGAAGCATTGTTTTCTGCTAGCATACTCGGGACATCCGTGCGTAGTGCATGCCAGACGGTACTCCCCTCTGCAGCACGTATTAGAGCGGGGATGTACAGACCGCGGGCTACTTGCGGCCGACCTTCCGTCTGATGGCGGCCCACTCCTCACCGTTTGCTTATGTAGAGTGGGATGAAAAACTGCTTGCATGCCCTTTTACCGTCGTAATTAGTCTCATCTTACGTAAGCCTCCAGGATTCAGTGGCCGTTGTCATTGATTATAGAATCTTCTTATTCGTTATGACGCGTGAAAGTTTGAAGAGGAATGCGACGCGGTCCAGCGACACAAAAAATTTTTTCTTAATTTTATCTTGTATTTGTGCTTCCTATGAGAGCGGTACTTAGAGTATTCTTCACTTAACACTATTTCTTCGAACTAAAGAATGATCACAAAGTCCCATTACTTCCTACGTACACTGTTCAGTCACATTAACGTGATCATCTTTCAAAAGCCAGACTAACCACATTTTGCAGTGCGGAGCACAGCGAGACGGTCAGGAAGAGGGTCGGTGAGGTTCTGGAAGATGCCTACAGGGACGTGAAGCTGTGCCGTGCCGACTATTGTCCCGCGACCAGCTGCGCTAGGTTTCTCGGCTGAGGAACCCTGGTGCGAACAGCCTGATCGAGGTGGGATTCTCGATAGGATTTCAATTTGGGGAGTTTGGTTGGCAGATGAGTTGGTAGACTCATCCCGGTGCCCTTCGAACCAAGCACATACGAGATGCGACAGTAAAGTAATGAGAGTGATGTGAAAAAAATGTTGCTTACCGTTTTAGTCAAGTTTAGTGTTGTCTCCTTCAAAGCAGTTCCCTTCTGATTGTACACACTTTTTCCAGCACTTCTGCCATTGGGGCCAACATTTCAGGAACTCATCTTCTGTAATATCCTCCAAGACCCTCGTCACAGTTTTTTGGACATCTTGTATTGTTTGAAAATGGTGTCCCTTGCCCGCCGTTTTGACTCTTGGAAATAGAAAAGAGTCGCACGGAGCGATATCTGGTGAATAAGGTGGCTGTGGTAGTACTGAAATTTGTTTTGGGGCTAACAATTGCTGTACTGACAGAGCAGTATGGGATGGCGCATTAGCGTGATGCAGAATCTAATTATCTGCAATGTTGGCACGGACACGAAGAACTCTTTTACGAAGTCTTACTAAAATTTCTTTGTAGTAATATTGGTTAACTGTTTTGTCCAGGAGGCATCCACTCTTTATGAACATTTCCCTTGGAATCAAAGAAGCACATAAGCATGCATTTCACTTTTGACTTTGACATGCGAGCTTTTCTTGTCTGGGTGATCCCTTTGAGCACCATTGCGAACTTCGGCGTTTTGTCTCTGGATCGTACTGAAAAAACCAACTTTCATCACCAGTGATAACAAGGCTCAACAATTCTGGATTGGTTTCCGTTTGCTCTGACAGTCAGGCTGCCACATTTTTCCGTGTTTCTCGCTGTTGTGGTGTGAGATTTTTGGGGGACCATTTTTGCACAAATCTCTCTCATAGCAAGATCTTCAGTTATTATTTCATGAGCCGTTTCTCGATTGAGGTTCAGTTCTCCTGCAATCATTTTCACAGATAATCTTCGATCAGATCGCACGAGTTCACGTACCCTGGCCAAGTTGACATCCGTCCGTGAGGCTGATGGTCGTCTACTGCGGTCTTCATGTTCAATATTCGTTCTGCCTTCACTAAACATTTGATGTCAACAAAAAATTTGAGATCTTGACATAACCTCCTCCCCAAAAATCTTCTGAAGCGCACCGTAAGTTGTCGTCACGTTTTCACCCAATTTAACGCAAAAAGAAATGGCATACCGTTGTGCAATATTATGCGGTTCCATTTCAGTGACGAGAGACACAAACGCGTGTTACGTTATTACAGCACAACTCATGACTGAGCTGTTCCATCGATGTGCCACTTGGCCTAGAAGCAGCTTATAGACCAAGGTCAAAGATATTGTTTCTACGCAAGAATGCAGGGTTGCGACATCTTGCAAAGAAAATCAGTCTCATTACTTTATTGTCGCACCTCGTACACTGCGAACTGTGTGACATGTTGTATTGTCCTGCCGGTAGACGCCATCATACCGAGGAAAAACAAATTGTAGTGTAGCCAAGGCTAGATGCATACTTGTGTTGATCCATCGTTCCTTCCAGAATGACGAGATCACCCAAGGAATGTCCTCCTGCCTGGACCCTTCCAACAGTTCTTGCAGAGTGTTTTCTTTCGGACGTTTCACGTCCTACATGCCAACGGCCATCTGTTCAATGGAGCATAAAACATGAGTCACCCGACAAGGCCACCTGTCACCATTCAGTCGACGTCCAGGTGCGGTATTTGCAAATACCAATCAACCTTCGTCGCCAGTGAACACCAGTCACCACGGATGCTAAGCCAGGTGTCTGCTGCAGAGGCCCATATCCAGTAACGATCACTGAACGGTGTTTGAGGAGACACTGTTGGTAGCCTCTTGGTTCATCTGAATGGTCAGTTGCTTAACAGTTGCACGTTTACACGCCTATACACATCTCCACAGCCGTCATTCAGCTCTATCATCTATGACGACAATTGCCTCTGTATCAGTTTTGGATAGAGCCATTTGGTCAAACATGTGAATACATCACAAACTTAGCTGTTTAGGAAATCGTTTCATCCTTGACCCGAAATCCAATGCTCATGCCCTTTAGGGCGTCAGATAAATCGCTCCGTTCCGGCTTTACGACAATGACTACACTGTTTTCCACGTAACCCAGACTTCCTCCATACACTTCTGCTACTAGTGCTGCCGCCTGCCGTCCTGGAGTGATTTTCGACGTCGAACGTAGGTGGTACACACATTGATGTAACTGGATCTTGTACTACACAGGTTTCAAGGTACTGTTTCCTATAGTTGCAGCTGCTCATTTACAGGGTGGTCCATTGATCGTGACCGGGCCAAATATCTCACGAAATAAGCGCCAAACGAAAAAACTACAAAGAACGAAACTTGTCTAGCGTGAAGGGGGAAACCAGATGGCGCTATGGTTGGCCCGCTAGATGGCGCTGCTATATGTCAAACGGATATCAACTGCGTTTTTTTTTTAAATAGGAACCCCCATTTTTATTACATATTCGTGTAGTACGTAAAGAAATATGAATGTTTTAGTTGGACCACTTTTTTCACTTTTTGATAGATGGCGCTGTAATAGTCACAAACATATGGCCCACAATTTTAGACGAACAGTTGGAAACAGGCAGGTTTTTTAAATTAAAATACAGATCGTAGGTACCTTTGAACATTTTATATCGGTTGTTCCAATGTGATACATATACCTTTGTGAAATTATCATTTCAGAGAACGCATGCTGTTACAGCGTGATTACCTGTAAATACCACATTAATGCAATAAATCCTCAAAATGATGACCGTCAACTTCAATGCATTTCGCAATACGTGTAACGACATTCCTCTCAACAGCGAGAAGTTCGCCCTCCGTAATGTTCGCGCATGCATTGACAATGCGCTGACGCATGTTCTCAGGCTCTGTCGGTGGATCACGATAGCAAATATCCTTCAACTTTCCCCACAGAAAGAAATCCGGGGACATCAGATCTTGTGAACGTGAGGTGTATGGTATGGTGCTTCGACGACCACTCCACCTGTCATGAAATATGCTATTCAATACCGCTTTAACCGCACGCGAGCTATGTGCCGGACATCCATCATGTTGGAAATACATCGCCATTATGTCATGCAGTGACATTACATAGGAAATCAGCATACATTGCACCATTTAGACTGCCATCGATAAAATGGGGGCCAATTATCCTTCCTCCTATAATGCTGCACCATACATTAACCCACAAAGGTCGCTGATGTGCCACTTGTCGCAGCCATCGTGGATTTTCCGTTGCCCAATAGTGCATATTATGCCGGTTTACGTTACCGCTGTTGGTGAATGACGCTTCATCGCTAAATAGAACGCGTGCGAAAAATCTGTCATCGTCCCATAGTTTCTCATGTGCCCAGTGGCAGAACTGTACACGACGTGCAAAGTCGTCGCCATGCAATTCCTGGTGCATAGAAATATGGTACGGGTGCAATCGATGTTGATGTAGCATTCTCAACACTGACGTTTTTGAGATTCCCAATTCTCGCGCAATTTGTCTGCTACCGATGTACGGATTGGCCGCTACAGCAGCTAAAACACCTACATCATCATTTGTTGCAGGTCGTGGTTGACGTTTCACATGTGGCTGAACACTTCCTGTTTCCTTAAATAACGTAACTATCCGGCGAACGGTCCAGACACTTGGATGATGTCGTCCAGGATACCGAGCAGCATACATAGCACACGCAAGATGGGCATTTTGATCACAATACCCATACGTCAACACGATGTCGACCTTTTCCGCAATTGGTAAACGGTCCATTTTAACACGGGTAATGTATCACGAAGCAAATACCATTCGCACTGGGGGAATGTTACGTGATACCACGTACTTACACGTTTGTGACTATTACAGCGCCACCTATCACGAGGCGAAAAATGTGGTCCAACTGAAACATTCGCATTTCTTTACGTACTACACGAATATGTAATAAAAATGGTGGTTTCGATTTAAAAAAACGCAGTTGATATCCATTTGACCTATGGCAGTGCCATCTAGCGGACCAACCATAGCGCCATCTGGTTTCCCCCTTCCAGCTAGACGAATTTCGTTCTTTGTAGTTTTTTCATCTGATGCTTATTTCGTGAGATATTTGGCTCGGTCACGATCAATGGACCACCCTGTATAGCGTGACGTGACGAAAGCCGTGTGATACCTTTCAACAGCGTGTCGGATCTCCTTTTGCCCGGTGTAGTGCAGAAACTCGACGTGGCGTGGACTCTTGCAGAAATATTGAGTTATGCTGCCTGCATAGCCGTCCACAAATGCGAAAGATTTGGCGGTGCAGGATGTTGTGCACAAACTAACCTCTCGATTATGACCCATTAATGTTCGATGGGATTCATGTCGAGTGATCTGCCAGGCCAAATCATTCACTGAAATTGTCCAGAATGTTCTTCAAACTAATCGCAGACAAACTGTGGCCCGGTGGCATGACATCGTTGTTTGGGAACTTGAGTCCATGAATGGCTGAAAATGGCCTCCAAGCAGCCGAACATTGGCATTTCCTTTTTGTATCCCCAACCTTATTGACAGGAGGTCTTGGGGATCACGGCTGTTCCACTATTACGAGTATAAGAAAATGAAACACTTGCACCCGTTCTTATTTATCACTACTGGCCATTAAAATTGCTACACCACGAAGATGACGTGCTACAGACGTGAAATTTAACCGACAGGAAGAAGATGCTGTGATATGCTAATGATTAGCTCTTCAGAGCATTCACACAAGATTGGCGCCGGTGGCGACACCTACAATGTGCTGACATGAGGAAAGTTTCCAACCGATGTCTCAGACACAAACAGCAGTTGACCGGCGTTGCCTGGTGAAACTTTGTTGTGATGCCTCGTGTAAGGAGGAGAAATGCCTACCATCACGTTTCCGACATTGATAAAGGTCGGATTGTTGCCTATCGCGATTGCGATTTATCGTATCGCGGCATTGCTGCTCGCGTTGGTCGAGATCCAAAGACTGTTAGCAGAATATGGAATCGGTGGGTTCAGGACGGTAATAAGGGGCGCCGTGCTGGATCCCAACGGTCTCGTATCGCTAGCCGTCGCGACGACAGACATCTTATCCGCATTGCTGTAATGGATCGTGCAGCCACGTCTCGATCCCTGAGTCAACAGATGGGGACGTTTGCAAGACAACAACCATCTGCACGAACAGTTCGACGACGTTTTCAGCAGCAGGGACTATCAGCTCGGAGACCACGGCTGCGGTTACCCTTGACGCTGCATCACAGACAGGAGTGCCTACGATGGTGTTCTCAACGACAAGCCTGGGTGCACGAATGGCAAAACGTCATTTTTTCGGATGAATCCAGGTTCTGTTTACAGCATCATGATGGTCGCATCCGAGTTTGGCGACATCGCGGTGAAAGCACTTTGGAAGTGTGTATTCGTCATCGACATACTGGCGTATCACCCGGCGTGATGGTATGGGATGCCATTGGTTACACGTCTCGGTCACCTCTTGTTCACACTGATGGTGCTTTAAACAGTGGTCGTTACATTTCAGATGTGTTACGACCTGTGGCTCTACCCTTCATTCGATCCCTGCGAAACCCTACATTTCAGCAGGATAATGCACGACCGCACGTTGCAGGTCCTGTACGGGCCTTTCTGGACGTGTTCGACTGCTTCACTGGCAAGCACATTCTCCAGATCTCTCACCAACTGAAGACGCCTGGTCAATGGTGGCCGAGCAACTGGCTCATCACAATACGCGTCACTACTCTTGATGAACTGTGGTATCGTGTTGAAGCTGCATGGGCAGCTGTACCTGT
The DNA here is from genome assembly GCF_023898315.1 of Schistocerca nitens. NCBI lineage: Eukaryota > Metazoa > Arthropoda > Insecta > Orthoptera > Acrididae > Schistocerca > Schistocerca nitens. The sequence goes on from NC_064619.1 coordinate 175,890,283, forward strand.
ACACGCCATCCAAGCTTTGTTTGACTCAATGCCCAGGCGTATCAAGGCCGTTATTACGGCCAGAGGTGGTTGTTCTGGGTACTGATTTCTCAGGATCTATGCCCCCAAATTGCGTGAAAATGTAATCACATGGTCGTGCGGTAGCGTTCTCGCTTCCCGCGCCCGGGTTCTCGGGTTCGATTCCCGGTGGGGTCAGGGATTTTCTCTGCCTCGTGATGACTGGGTGTTGTGTGATGTCCTTAGGTTAGTTAGGTTTAAGTAGTTCTAAGTTCTAGGGTACTGATGACCATAGATGTTAAGTCCCATAATGCTCAGAGCTATTTAAACCATTTTTGTAATCACATGTCAGTTCTAGTATAATATATTTGTCCAATGAATACCCTTTTATCATCTGTATTTCTCCTTGGTGTAGCAATTTTAATGGCCAGTATTGTATGTAGCTACCAGTTTTTGGCGCTTCAGTGCACCATCTTCAGACGTTAGTTGATTCTGAAAGGGTTCTCACGATTCGTGTATACGCTGCATCAGTGGCCAACAAAACTGGTTTACGCAGACTGTAACTGTGATGTCTGCATTCCAACCGTCAATTGCCAAATGTAGGCGATGTCGTGATGTTAGCAAAGGTACTCGCGTCTGTCGGCTGCTGCCATAGTCCATTACCGCCACATTTCGCAGAACTATCCTAACTGATACGTTCGTTGTAATTTTCACATTGATTTCTGCGGTTATTTCACGCATTACTGCTTGTTTGTTAGCACTGAAAACTCTACACAAACGATGCTGCTCTAGGTTGCTAATTGAGGGCTGTCGGCCACTGCGTTGTCCGTAGTGAGAGGTAATGTCTGAAATTTGATATTTTCGGCACACATTTGACTCTGTGGATCTCAGGGTACTGAATTCACTAACAACTAGCCGCAACTACCATTCCGCATTCAAAGTCTATTAACTCATTTCGTGCGTCCATAATCACTTCGGAAACATTTTTGCATGGATCAGCTTAGTAAAAATGACAGCTCCGTCAACACACTGCCCTTTTACACCCTGTGTACGTGATACTACGGCCATCTGTATATGTGCATATCGCTATCACACCACTTTTGTCACTTCGTTGTACATCTAAATGATGGCTGATTAGTCCATTTACACTTCGGAGGAACGGATCGTAATGACCACGTGGGTTCTCGAACGACCCCATACAGGAAAGTCAATTAGAGATAGCACGAATCACTGTAAGATTTCAGAATCCTTCCTCACCAAAACTAACAGTTTTACTGTGAGAGAAAAAGCTCTTCACTGCGTAAAAGATAAGCCCCCGCCCAGTACGACTATAGTACGACTGGAAACGTATGTGAGCGATTCGACGTCTGCCGAACGTTTGCCAAAAAAGTTCGTTCGTAAGCGGTCAGAGGATCTAGGAGTCCCACACTCGACATTACAAAAACACATGCAGTATGATTTGAAGATAAAAGCATTTAAACCTTCGTTTGTAAACGGACTGGATGATAATTGACACATAAAAACGACATACGGCGTAAGTGCGAATGCTTAATGTCTTTACAGCTCTTCCTTCAATGTGGAATTGTTTTCCCCGCACGAGCGGGCAATATATCGCAGTGCAAAACCGAGTAACACTTATTTCCGGAGTAAAAAAAAATTACGAAGAGTTTGAGCACAATTCACCACATGTCTTAATCTGTGGAGCAATGGTTGCAACACACCTGTTAGGTCCATATTTCTTTGACGGTGCTGTGAAACACACTGCGAATCTCATCGTGTTATGTTTACTCCTCATCTACAAGACTGGGGACTTATCTGTCGCGTATGATTCCAGTAGGATGGAGCACCAGCCCATTATGCTGTTGGCATTAGAGAATACCTCAATGAGTACATCTTTGGAGTGACCATCCCGACGTCCTGATCTATCATCTTGTGATAATCTATTATGGGGATTCATCAATCAGAAAGTTGCTGCCACACATTACGAGGCAGTTGACGAACTTAAGGATGCTGTGCGAAATGTATTTACTGCCATCAAGCCAACAATGTTGAGGAGAATTTCATATCGCCCATGGAGGATATTCATACTATATTCTGAAAACGATACTGTACATAGACACTCTGCAGTAACTAATAGAGAATAGTCACTCTACCTCAAAGTGTCGTCTGCTACAATCCCACATTAATACAATGACGCCATCTGTGAATATGTGGACACGCCACAGAGGTTAATGGGGCTTTGTGATCACTCTTATAAGTAGGTTTTGGCGGAATAGCTGATACCTCTTCACGTGTATGCTAACCCAATGACGCTCTCCCGTACTTCAAACGAGTCTGTGAACACTGGTGTCGCCCTTATTTGTATATATACAGCATCCTCTGTTAGTCCTATTCGATATGAGTCTCACACGGTTGAGCAATATTGTAGAATGTGTACCATGAGTGTTTTGTAAGCAACCTTCTTTGTTGGCAAATTAGCCTATCTGTATCCTACCAACGAAACGAAGTCTGCCAACTGCTTTACTTAGTACTGAAACTCTGCGTTCATTCCACTACTTACAGCCAGCTATTTGTATGAATTGCATGTTTGTTATTTTGACTACCTGAAAAACTTGGAAATTTGTTGTAAGTTCCTGTGGGACCAAACTACTGCGGTCATCGGTCCCCAGGCGTACACACTACTTAATTTAACTTACGCTAAATACAACACACACACACACACACACACATCCCCAAGGGAGGACTCGAACATCCGTGGGGCGGCGGGGAGGTATGGAGCCGCGCGAACCGTGGCAAGGCGCCCTGGACCGCATGGCTGCCCTGCGCAACTGACTCCTGATACTACAGTCGTAAGATATTGCTTAAACAATTTACTAAAACGGAGTTCACTCAAGACCTCGTGCCGACTGAAATGATCAGTTCCAACCATTGAGTCCTTATCTCAGAGTTCTCAGTTTCGGATGCTCTGCGTCAGTACGGTTCTGATCCGACAAGATTGAGAAGCTACATGGATGACACAATCCAAAGTGCCGATTCCCATATATACTTCTACGATGGAGCTAAACAACAAAATAAAGGGCTACTATAAATTATTCATACGTTATGAAAGCTCTATATTTTCCAAAGTATTACATGCAGTAGTATGATTGATGCGTGAATAGAGCCATAATCTCACGAAGTTTACATTTTTCACTCCACATATTTCCGGTGAGTGCTCCTCCGATCACACGACACACGTCCAAGCGATAGTCACGTTCGTTCCATTCCTTATGCTGCAACATCCGGTCAATAGTCGTCACATCTATGTTGATGCGTTCTCTGAGTTGTTCCATTTTTCTTGGGAGTGTGGGTACGCAATCACGGTCCTTAATGTGCCCTCAAAGGAAAAAGTCAGAGGTCGTTGGGTCAAGCGACCCTTAAGGGAGGTTGGAGGAGGGAGTGAGGCAAGGGAACAGAGCCACATCACTTCACCACTACACCCAATGCAGCGATGCGGAAATTCGTCGTTCAGGTACCGACAAGCATAGATGCACTAATAAGGAGGTGCCTCGTCATTTTAGAGGTTTGAATTCTCGGAAACAGAGGTCATTTATCGAAACAACCACAACTGCAACATGTAGAAATAACAGTTACCCATAACAGGCTTCTCACAGAAGTAAAATGGTCGATACAGCTTCGTCTGTGTCACTGCAAAGAAAACGTTAACCTCCGGCGAATCTCGTTCAAGCGCCATAATTTCATGAAGATTTTCAGTGCCCCACACTCCGACAATTTTGCTTTTAACCTTACCAGGAAGGTTGCTTCGTCGCTGAGTATCAGCTTGGAGGCGGAATGTTCATCCTGAAGTACTTCCTGCATTGCGATGCAAGACTGATGGCGTCGCCCGCCAACGTCCGATGTTAATTGTTGCACGAACTGCAGACGGTGTGGAATATAACCGCTGTCGCACAAATCTTCCGCACAGTTTGTTACGGTATTCCAAGCCCGTGGATCGTGTGGGCCGTTGAGTTTTTGGCCCACGTACGAAACTCGCCCCCCTCGCGGTTCTAGGCGCTACAGTCTGGAACCGCGCGACCGCTACGGTCGCAGGTTCGAATCCTGCCTCGGGCATGGATGTTTGTGATGTCCTTAGGTTAGTTAGGTTTAAATAGTTCTAAGGTCTAGGGGACATATGACCTCAGAAGTTTAGTCCCATAGTGCTCAGAGCCATTTGAACCCCCTCACACACACACACACACCACGGTTGTATTTGGCTGTCTAGGGCAACCGGTACTTATCTGTTTACAGAGACCATCAGCGTCCCTAAACTCGTGATAACAACGGACAACGTGCTGTATATGTGGCTATTCTTTTCCATAGCTCCTTGTGAATGTTCGCTGATGTAACAGATAGATATCTCACACATTCCAACACGCAAGCATTTTGTCAAAAATCTGCACTCGTAACGGCAACTGGTGTGCACAATGCAAACTCGGCGAGTTTACATTTCCGTACATTTATACATGTAATGATGATGATGATGAGGTCCCATCCACCCAGGATCGTAGGGGGACGATGCGTGAGACCCGCACCGACGACTAGACAGGGTCTACGACGGAAAGTACAGAACTTTCAAAAGGAATGAATAATTCACAGTAGTCCTTTGTATTGGGACAAACAGCATTCCTCACAGTAACAATGAGTGATTTTCCCGTACTGAGACTTCTTATCTATATCCTGTTGTGGAAGCATGAACTAATTGTATACTGCGAGCTTCAAAGAAAAAGTCTACGGAGGTTGGCCGAAATAGAACGTCCCAATACATCTCATGATTCAGAACTAAGTGTGCTTTTTGCTTTAAAGATTTTGTCGTGCATTTGTTGAACTGATTTAAGAAGTGCTATAAAGAGAATTGTTCTGTTGTCCTTTTCCTGTTCCTTTACAAATCTTCGATATCTATTGAACTACCCACATTTGTTTTCGGTACAAAAGCGTTTTGACTGTTATGCAGCGGAGATGGGAGGGCCGACAGAATATAGATGGACGCTGGAAAGCAGGAGCACTTAATCAAACGACAGCTCACCAGATCGACGTCGTGGATGTCCATGTGGAAGGTGACTTCTGTGACGGTGGAGGAGTCCTGCACGGGTCGCACGCGGCGGTCGTAGTTGTTGAGCAGGTCCTCGTGCAGCCGCTTCATCGTCGCCGCGCTGGCCCCTGTAAAACCACAATCAGGGTATGCGTACCAGGTGAAAGAGACGCAATGGCCTCATGTGAGTTTTTACGAGGGTAAGTTTAAATAAAGTTAATTTCTCAACAACAAACATTTTAGTGGGAACTTGGTGTGGCAAGTAACATTTTCTTTCTTTACATTACCTTCCCCAACCTCTACGCACTCGGCCCAGCTCTTGATATGATTTGTAGTTTCGTCCTGGAAGGAAGCTTTGTGGCATCAAGTACGTCTTCCATCAGCTGCACAGCCTCGTGATTCAACTAAAACTTTGATTCGTGCTGGTGCTCCTTCATCAGACCAAAATGATGAACTCTGACGTAAGGCTGGCTGCTCCAACAGCCCAGTTCCAAGATTCTGAATGCAATGGATTGCCTTCTCATCTGTATGACGGTGAGAATCATCCTCAAGCTGCGTGTGACGGTGACACCAATTGAAAGTTCCCCTTGTAGCATCACAACATTGCTGACACCAGCGTTCATTCTCCTGTCGCCGGGGTAATCACAGGTAATGTTTAATTTGGCTATGATTTATTTTAATGAAATATTATTTAATATATTTAATGCTTTCTTTCATAAAGATTTGGTTCCTCTGCTTTTTTTTTTTTATTTCGTGTGATGCGTGTAAGTGCAGTGGCAGACTAGGATTCATCTGCCGCATAATCCAGACTGCTCCACGTTGCGCCATCTACACAGGCCAAACATATTGAGAGGACGAGTTCCAAGACGCCAGGTAGAAGCTGTTCTTTAAACAGCAATTGCATTTTTGGATTGAACAGATAAAGTTATCACAAAAAGGACAAAGACTTGTTACGCAATTCCACGGAGCAAAATGTGACATCGACTTCACCAAATTAACAGTAGAAAAACTTAATATTGCTTTACTTAGTAGTCATGAAAAAGAGAAAGCAAATAAATTCTTTTTGGGTTCAGATAGAGATTTTCACTCTGCAGCGGATGTGCGCTGATATGAAACTTTCCTGGCACATTAAAACTGTGCGCTGAACTAGAACTCGGGACCTTTGCCTTTCGTGGGCAAGTGCTGTACCATCTGAGCTACACAAGCACGACTCACGACACATCCTCACAGCTTCAATTCTGCCAGCACCTCGTCTCCTATTTTCCAAACTTCACAGAAGCTCTTCTGCGAATCATTACATAAGCTATAATGCATGTCATTGTAACACTGGTCAAACTAGCCTTTGCCTGCAAGGGACTTACGAAACCTCACAATTTTATCATTTGTGACAAGTCTGGCGGTTACAACTTTTGGGACATTCCTTGCAAAACTACTCTTACCAGCAGAGAATCTAGTTTTACAATTTAAGTATACGTATCAAGTCCGAGAATGCAAATACTGTCACATCACATTATTGGTCTGTAGTTTAAAAATTAACAAAAATGTTGCAAAGACATGCTTCATATCTTGCGGGTCTATTATTGATAAAGTGTAAATCGCACTGTCTTAGGAGATTTTCAATTCAATGACACATGTTTGTGTGTCGTTACGTCAAAATCTGAATTCAGATCTCCACCTATTACAGTGTCATAATGCAACCATTTTGGCTTTCTAAATACATGTAAAAGAATGTCCAGTTTTTCTAAAAATACAATGGTGATACCCTTAGGTGATCTGTACAAGGATATTCTTACTAACTTAAACTGTCAATGACTATACCAGTAGCTTCAAAATTCCGTTCGTCATACAAATACTCTAGATCCAACCTATTAATGAAGCAAATGACTGACTAGTTGATATGGATTGCTACACAATCTCTGCAATTTTCTACAATAACTATTTGCTATATTATAGTTATCAAGTTTCACAACTGTAAGTTCCCCCTCAGTAGCCCAATGTTCGCCCAAAAAAAATCAAATTTATTATCTACGCCAAAAGCATTCACAAATAATTATTTACCTTTTATTCCTTGAATGTTCAGGTAGCAAATTTTAATCTCGAAATTGTTATTCCCTTCAGACTGAGCCTTTTGGCAAGAAGCTATAGTATCTTTTACAGTACTTATCTTATGGGCTTCTTCATCTTACTGCCTTTACTAAAAAAATCCTTTACACGGAGAGGAGGCACTGTTTACCGCTTGTCCGTAATACTTGACCCTGATTCTTGAACCTCAGTTCTCTTCCCTTCTCCTGTTGGTACTGCAGCAACCGTTGCTGGTGGAACTTCTTTTTATGGCTTGTGATGGTTCGGCTACAGCTTCATCTTTTTCTAATGCTACGATTAATAATGCCACTGGTGACAGTGAAGCTTCACTATGCTGGTGCTGATGTAATTTCTTCTTCCTGAGGTGTTGGCAGTAATGGTTCTCCCTCATATGGTGTTAGTCCATTCTTCTTTTCATTTTCCATTGGTAGCGAACCTACTGCAGGTAGTCCACTCCTAAAGTTTTTATGATCTAGAGAATTTCCTTGGCCATCACTTCCTTGCTTAGCTGGTTTCTGTGTAGTCCATGTCTGATAAAATGCTCTCTGACACAACTGGTTGCCGCCATGAAAGTTTTGTGCATAAAACTGCAGCAAATCTTCCTGAATTTTCTTTATTGAACCAACACAGCTAACGCACAAGAATGACAGTGAAGTTAAAGCATACTATTGCTGAGTTCCCCCCCCCCCCCTCCCGCCATGAACCATGGACCTTGCCGTTGGTGGGGAGGCTAGCGTGCCTCAGCGATACGGATAGCCGAACCGTAGCTGCAACTACAACGGAAGGGTATCTGTTGAGAGGCCAGACAAACGTGTGGTTCCTGAAGAGAGGCAGCAGCCATTTCATTAGTTGCAGGGGCAACAGTCTGGATGATTGACAGATCTGGCCTCGTAACACTAAACAAAAAGGCCTTGCTGAGCTGATACTGCGAACGGCTGAAAGCAAAGGGAGACTACAGCCGTAATTTTTCCCGAGGGCATCCAGCTTTACTGTATGGTTAAATGATAGTTGCATCCTCTTGGGTAAAATATTCCTAAGGTAACATAGCCCCCATTCAGATCTCCGGGGAGGGACTACTCAGGAGGACATCGTTATCAGCAGAAAGCAAACTGGCGTTCTACGGATCGGAGTGTGGAATGTCAGATCCCTTAATCGAGCAGGTAGGTTAGAAAATTTAAAAATGGAAATGGATAGGTTAAAGTTAGATATAGTGGGAATTAGTGAAGTTCGGTGGTGGGAAGAACAAGACTTCTGGTCAGGTGAATACAGGGTTATAAATATAAAATCAAATAGGGGTAATGCAGGAGTAGGTTTAATAATAAATAAAAAAATAGGATTGCGGGTAAGCTACTACAAACAGCATAGTGAACGCATTATTGTGGCCAAGATAGATACGAAGCCCACGCCTACCACAGTAGTACAAGTTTATATGCCAACTAGCTCTGCAGATGACGAAGAGGTTGATGAAATGTATGCTGAGATAAAAGAAATTATTCAGATAGTGAAGGGAGACGAAAATTTAATAGTCATGGATGATTGGAATTCGATAGTAGGAAAAGGAAGATAAGGAAACGTAGTAGGTGAATATGGAATGGGTGTAAGAAATGAAAGAGGAAGTCGCCTGGTAGAATTTTGCACAGAGCAGAACTTAATCATAGCTAACACTTGGTTCAAGAATCATAAAAGAAGGTTGTATACATGGAAGAAGCCTGGAGATACTGATAGGTTTCAGATAGATTATATAATGGTAAGACAAGGATTTAGGAACCAGGTTTTAAATTGTAAGACATTTCCAGGGGTAGATGTGGACTCTGACCACAATCTATTGGTTATGAACTGTAGATTAAAACTGAAGAAACTGCAAAAAGGTGGCAATTTAAGGAGATGGGACCTGGATAAACTGACAGAACCAGAGGTTGTACAGAGTTTCAGGGAGAGCATAAGGGAACGATTGACAAGAATGGGGGAAAGAAATACAGTAGAAGAAAAATGGGTAGCTTTGAGGAATGAAATAGTGAAGGCAGCAGAGGATCAAGTGCGTAAAAAGACGAGGACTAGTAGAAACCCTTGGGTAACAGAAGAAATATTGAAGTTAAGAAAAAAAACATAAAAATGCAGTAAATGATGCAGGAAGAAGGAATACAAACGTCTCAAAAATGAGATCGGCAGGAACTGCAAAATGGTTAAGCAGGGATGGCTAGAGAACAAATGTAAGGATGTAGAGGCATGTCTCACTGGGAGTAAGATAGATACTGCCTACAGGAACATTAAAGAGACCTTTGGACGAAAGAGAACCACTTGTATGAATATCAAGAGCTCAGATGGAAACCTCGTTCTAAGCAAAGAAGGGAAAGCAGAAAGGTGGAAGGAGTATATAGAGGATCTATACAAGGGCGATGTACTTGAGGACAATATTATGGAAATGGAAGAGGATTTAGATGAAGATGAAATGGGAGATATGATACTGCTTGAAGATGAAATGGGAGATATGATACTGCTTGAAGAGTTTGACAGAGCACTGAAATACCTAAGTCGAAACAAGGCCCAGGAGTAGACAAAATTGCATTAGAAGTACTGACAGCCTTGGGAGAGCCAGCACTGACAAAAGTCAACCATCTGCTGAGCAAGATGTATGAGACAGGCGAAATACCCTCAGACTTCAAGAAGAATATAATAATTACAATCCAAAAAAAGCAGGTGTTGACAGATGTGAAAATTACCGAACTATCCGTTTAATAAGCCACGGCTGCAAAATACTAACACGGATTCTTTACAGACGAATGGAAAAACTGGTAGATGCCGACCTCGGGGAATATCAGTTTTTTATTCTGTAGAAATGGAACACGTGAGGCAATACTGACCCTACAAGTTATCTCAGAAAATAGATTATGGAAAGGTTCAAAATGGCTCTGAGCACTATGGGACTCAACTGCTGTGGTCATAAGTTCCCTAGAACTTAGAACTACTTAAACCTAACTAACCTAAGGACAGCACACAACACCCAGCCATCACGAGGCAGAGAAAATCCCTGACCCCGCCGGGAATCGAACCCGGGAACCCGGGCGTGGGAAGCGAGAACGCTACCGCACGACCACGAGATGCGGGCATGGAAAGGCAAACCTACGTTTCTAGCATTTGTAGACTTAGAGAAAGCTTTTGACAATGCTGACTGGAATACTGTCTTTCAAATTCTGAAGGTGGCAGGGATAAAATACAGGAAACGAAAGGCTATTTACAATTTGTATAGAAACCAGATGGCAGTTATAAGAGTCGAGCGGCATGAAAGGGAAGCAGTGGTTGGGAAGGAAGTGAGACAGGGTTGTAGCCTATCCCCGACGTTATTCAATCTGTATATTGAGCAAGTAGTAAAGGAAACAAAAGAAAAATTCGGAGTAGGTATTAAAATCCATGGAGAAGAAATAAAACTTTGAGGTTTGCCAATGACATTGTAATTCTGTCAGAGACAGCAAAGGAGTTGGAAAAGCAGTTGAACGGAATGGACAATGTCTTGAAAGGAGGATATAAGATGAAAATCAACAAAACCTAAACGAGGATAATGGCATGTAGTTTCCCTTTCAGCATTCTTATATGGTCCTTCCTGTGCAGTAATGGTACTACCTTAGTTTTTTATAAAGATTCGGGCGCCTTCTGGTATAGAATGGTCGTTTTCATACGTGTTGAAGAGGACTGACGCAGAGATAGTCATTTTCTTTGTTTTTCTAGTAGCTTTGCTGCTATTGACAGTCAATAAAGAATACGCTTTAAAGAAAGCATTTTATTTCAAGGTACATAACATGAAATAGAAATAACTGCTGATGGTCGAAATAGAGAGCATATAAAACGTAGACTGGCAATGGCAAGGAAAGCGTTTCTGAAGAAGAGAAATTTGTTAATATCGAGTATAAATTTAAGTGTCAGGAAGTCGTTTCTGAAAGTATTTGTATGGACTGTGGCCATGTATGAAAGTGAAACATGGACGATAAATAATTTGGACAAGAAGAGAATAGATGCTTTCGAAATGTGGTGCTACAGAAGAATGCTGAAGATTAGATGGGTAGATCACATAATTAATGAGTAGGTATTGAATAGAATTGGGGAGAATAGAAATTTGTGGCACAACTTGACTAGAAGAAGGGATAGGTTTGTAGGACATATTCTGAGACATCAAGGGATCACCAGTTTAGTATTGGAGGGCAGCGTAGAGGGTAAAAATCGTAGAGGGAGACCAAGAGATGAGTACACTAAGCAGATTCAGAAGGATGTAGGTTCAGTAGGTACTAGGAGATGAAGAAGCTTGCACAGAATAGAGTAGCATGGAGACCTGCATCAAACCAGTCTCTGGACTGAAGACCACAACATCAGCAACAATTGCTGAGCTAGTGATGTCAACCTAGGGAGCAGAAAAAAATGCCTTCACTTACTTACTGCATTCAAATACTTTCAGAAACGACTTCCTGACACTTAAATCTATACTCGATATTAACAAATTTCTCTTCTTCAGAAACGCTTTCTTTGCCATTGCCAGTCTACGTTTTATATCCTCTCTATTTCGACCATCAGCAGTTATTTCTATTTCATGTTATGTACCTTGAAATAAAATGCTTTCTTTAAAGCGTATTCTTTGTTGACTGTCAATAGCGGCAAAGCTACTAGAAAAACAAAGAAAATGACTATCTCTGCGTCAGTCCTCTTCAACACGTATGAAAACGACCATTCTATACCAGAAGGCGCCCGAATCTTTATAAAAAAACTAAGGTAGTACCATTACTGCACAGGAAGGACCATATAAGAATGCTGAAAGAGAAACTATCAAAAGTGTTGATGCGACTCAAATCATAGTACAAAGTAAGTACGGTGAAGTTCAAGCCTTTAAAAAATTAGTGCACGACTTCCAGATAAGAAACAAGCAGGCAGTATGGAAAGTGCCAGTGATTAATAACTTTGGACAGAACTAGTACGAACAGCGTCAAGTGAATGGCAAGGCAAAGTATCTTCGAGGAATTGCTTTTTTCACAAACTATCTAGTACTCTAGCCCAGGTACTCAGCATTACACTATACTATAGCAGAACATGCATGCCCTGTTTGGTTCTGGCATCCCAGAGATAGTGATATTGGAATACCAAATATTTCCAGCCCTCTAAGTAGGTGCTCCCATCCGAAAGTCTCCCACTTTGACATTAACATACAAGAATTACTTCGAGATTATTTAACAGGCTTATATCTAGGCTTGGAATTTCTTTTATGTTAGACATATAAAAAACGTCTACGTCGACTTTCTAAGATTTTGGGGAATAAACAATGACTCACTTGTTGAACTGCACGTCATACACTCTAAGGGGCACCACGGAGGACCTTGTTAATACAGTGCCGATAGATGATTAAGAGCAGTCAGCTGTAGGCTGCCGAAGGGGTTGTCCACACACACACACACACACACACACACACACACACACACACACACACACACACACACACACCTAGGAATCGGTCAGCCGGCCGAAGTGGCCGTGCGGTTAAAGGCGCTGCAGTCTGGAACCGCAAGACCGCTACGGTCGCAGGTTCGAATCCTGCCTCGGGCATGGATGTTTGTGATGTCCTTAGGTTAGTTAGGTTTAACTAGTTCTAAGTTCTAGGGGACTAATGACCTCAGCAGTTGAGTCCCATAGTGCTCAGAGCCATTTGAACCATTTTTAGGAATCGGTCAAGGGTTGCACCTGTACAGGCACATTTTTAAACTGTTCAACAACTATTCGCACTGAGATTATTTGCGACCTGGGAGATATTAGAAGGAACCCTTTGCTGTACTATTCGTGCACGTTTCACTGTTCCCCCTCCCCCAAAGATCCTTCCACAAGAAAACGTGAAACAGGAGGGCTGAGAAAGAATAAACACCCTTTGTTGGTTCGGATCACTTTAAAATATCGTCTAATACTTTTGAACTGTCCCTCTGTGTACCAGAGCAAAAACAGCGGTCGCGCTACACTCCAAAGAGGTCACATTATGTTCAGTGGGGATGCAGCCTCACGATGCCCTTAGAGAAGCGTTGAATTGTCTGTGGATGTCAGCAGTACCAAATGTTGTCAAGGAAGTCGTTCTGTTGCACAGCTCACTGTAAACTACCGGTTTCGACCGCGAAACATTTGGGAATCAATGCCCCAAGGGAAGCGGTGGTTTCATTTAGCCCTTTATGCCACTTCATGGGGCTTTTTCGGTCAGATCTGAGTGTCGGTGTGTCTTAAATGTTTCCCTCTCCCACCCGTGAGACAAATGCGTGATTTCAACGCTGGGCGTCGCGGCTGTGACGTCTATTGCAGAGGCGTTAAGAGAAGGGTTGAGATGTAGTTAATGAGGAGGGGGGGGTTACGACGTTCCCATCAAGTGACACACGGTAGCGTTGGGCAGAATTGTGGTGAAATTTGGTGCCAATGTGGTCTCATTGACCCAACGTGCACCTCACATGAATATCTGAGCACTGTCCTTCCTTCCGCGCGTGTCAACACCTTGCTGTTTGAGCGTCGCCGGGCCTGAGAGTGACATGACAAGGCATTACGTTTTTGCACCCTTACAGAAGACCGAAGCATCGTTGTTCGTGGTTGTTCTTACAATCCACACGTAGGTTTCAGAGGGGTGGGCTACCCTGGAGGCGACATACTATTCGCTGGGGTGGTTGCAGATACTTATCATCTCTCTCTCTCTCTCTCTCTCTGTCTCTAGGTACGTATTTTGTAATGCAGTGCTAATTCTTATACATACCATACCTTTGGTTGGAAGCATCTGAATTTTGCAATAAGGTTACACAATCTACACTCATGCTCATAAGTTAAGGATGATGCTGATGCATGGTGAAACAACGCTCTTCTGGGCGGTCTGCGGGTTTAAATCACCTCGGCGTATGACCTACGGTCGTCGCACGGTATCACTGGCAGCAGTCCACATACGCAGAGGTGTGCTGGTGCCTGTCAGAGTACGGTGCAGCGGGTAAGTGTGCAGGCGTTTGTTTTCAGAGATGCTTATGGTGACTGTGTGTTGAAAATGACTCAAAGAGCACATATTGATGATATTATGAGGGTTAGAATACCTGGCGACTGGAGGCTGGTCAAACACAGCAGGTCGTAGCACGGGCCCTCCGTGTGCCACAAAGAGTGATTTCAAGATTATGGCAACGATTCCAGCAGACAGGAAACGTGTCCAGGCGCTACAGTACGGGACGTCCACAGTGTACAACACCACAGGAAGACCGATATCTCACCATCAGTGCCCGCAGACGGCCCGGGAGTATTGCAGGTAGCCTTGCTCGGGACCTTATCGCAGCCACTCGAACAGTTGTCCCCAGACACACAGTCTACAGACGACTGAACAGACATGGTTTATTCGCCCGGAGACCTGCAAGGTGCATTCCACTGACTCCTGGACACTGGTTCAAGAACACAGTACATAGTCATTGGAACAATGGTCCCAGGTTATGTTCACGGACAGGTCTAGGTACAACCTGAACAGTGATTCTCGCCGGGTTTTCATCTGGCGTGAACCAGGAACTAGATACCAACCCCTTAATGTCCTTGAAAGGGACCTGTATGGAGGTCATGGTTTGATGGTGTGGTGTGGGATTATGAATGGTGCACATACACCTCTGCATGTCTTTGACAGAGGAGCTGTAACAGGTCAGGTGTATCGGGACGGCATTTTGCAGCAGTATGTCCGCCTTTTCAGGGATGCAGTGGGTCCCACCTTCCTCCTGATGGATGATAACGCACGGCCCCACCGAGCTGCCATCGTGAAGGAGTACCTTGAAATAGAAGATATTAGGCGAATGGAGTGGCCTGCCTGTTCTCCAGACCTAAACCCCATCGAGCACGTCTGGGATGCTCTCGGTCGATGTATCACTGCACGTCTTCAAACTCCTAGGACACTTCAGGAGCTCCGACAGGCACTGGTGCAAGAATGGGTGGCTATACCGCAGCAGCTGCTCGACAACCTATTCCAGAGTATGCCAGCCCATTGTGCGGCCTGTGTATGTGTGCATGGTGATCATATCCCATATTGATGTCGGGGTACATGCGCAGGAAACAGTGGCATTTTGTAGCACATGTGTTTCGGGACGGTGTTCTCAACTTATCACCAATACCGTGGACTTACATATCTGTGTCGTGTGTGTTCCCTATATGCCTATGTTATTAGCGCGTTTTGTGTAGTGCCACGTTGTGTGGCACCACATTCTGCAACTATCCTTAATTAATGAGCATGAGTGTAGTAATGTAGCGGTGACCCACTAGGGGTATATCTATTGGAGTGTAGTATTTTTATACATACTGTATCCACAGTGCTTATAGAATTCGCCATGACTTCATTAATTCCCTTAACATGTTCGTCTCTATTTCATACACACCCACACAAAAACACACCCATCCACACACACATACGCACACGCACACACGCACACACACACACACACACACACACACACACACACACTAGTAACTATGTGATCGCTTAGGACTTAGCAATAATAATTGATTCGGGCACATGGTGCATTGTGATTGGCTGAGAGCATTGTGACATCGAAGCGATGTGACATGACGCAGTGTTGATTGACGTCGAGAGCAGAACTCACGTAATTGGATCAAATTATGAAAAAACATGTAAAACTGTGAAAAATATGGAAAATACGAAAAATGTGAAAGATCCATAAAACTGTGGACAGCACGGAAAATTACGAAAAATGTGATAAAAAATACGTCAAATTGCGCAAGAATGAGAGTACTTACATATCTGCCCTTGTGTGGTGTCTGCTGGTGCCTCAAACATAATTTGTTATTAACAGCTACACACAACCTGATTCAAGTGTCCAAGTAATAAAAGCTGAAGATGGCGGGGGGGGGGGGGGGAGGGGGTTGCTTCAGACTAACTGGTCCAGTGGGGCAGAGGAGGGGAAGGAAAGAGGGGGAGAAGGGGATTGCGTTGGGTTTGTTCTAGGTAATCTTGATCAGTTTCCATTGGCTCCGAGAGAGGTGAAGGAGGGGGGGGGGGGGGATGAACTTCAACAATAGTCATCCAAGTGTAGTACTTGCTTGATACCAGAAGTGCTTATCAGTGACCCTGACATAAGATCGTTATCTGGCCTTATTTGCGTTTTGTGTTACAGTAACACAGACTCTTTCATTGTTGCGATGGTATTTTGGGGTAAATAAATGTAACTGGAGTGACAACCTAAATAAATCATTATTACCTCACAATTCTGTAATGAGCAACCGGAGACAACGGATCTCTTACACCAAGATACTCAGGAAATATCCCTGAACAACCTTCATAAATTTGGTGGTAGAGTTGTGGTTCACACTGTATATACATTCAACAAGCAATTTTACGGTGTACAGTCCAATACGGGGTATACATAAAGTCTGGGAACACTTTCAATTATTTAATGCACAAGAACTAAACATTGTACAGATGTCATACATATTGCATTTTGAAGAGAAACTCTGAAAGTTTTTTTTTTTTTTTTTTACAAACATTCGATATGCGAACCATGAGTGACTCAGTAGACATCAATACGGTAATCGAATCCTTGCCACACCCGATATAACACTAACTTGCCATGAAACAAGCTAATGTTACCCTCAGGGAGGATTTTTAAGATTGACCATATGTGTGTCTAATGGTCAAAGGTATCAGACTATAATTTTGAATTTCGTGAAATTAACAGGAAATAACCTTGGGAGTTAATGGAAGTGATAAAATCGTAAGTGAATGAAGAAAAATGAACAGTCGACAGCCCAATTAGGCACATTAATTTGGAAATATACGTTTAAGAAAACTGAATATTGGTTATTGAAGTTACTTTCGTTGAGACTTCCCTTTGAATAGCAAACAGGATACAAACTGACACAGTGCACTCTGAAGTGTGTGTAGCAGCAGGTATCAATAACGCACACATCAGTAAATTATAAGAAGTAATTTTGCACCAAGATCGTACTAATGACAGCTACACTCAAGAGCAGTACTTAATCAAATACTGGAATGTTACTGTAGGAAGTCCAGAACTAAATTTGTACATGAGGGGCTTTTATCTTAATTGACATACAAAAAAGTCAATGAAGATGAATAATATCATAAATACACTGTTTAACCTCATCTACATACATCAGTTTTCCTTAGCAACAGTAATACATAGTTCAATTGTTTCCTTATAAGTGGAGAGAATGGTGAGGACCCATAAACTAGTATAGTTTCTCTAGTCAACTCTCTCTGATTATTACAGTAAAAAAGACTAATTCAAAAAGATAATGATTCACTTCACTTGGAGTAGTTCATAATTTACTTTGCAAGACAACAGAACACAACACTGGGCTAACCTCTAAAAAGGGACTATTCATGATAGAAATCAAAACCGCATTATTTTTGAAAAAGAGCTAAACTTATTTGCCTTTTTATCACCTGTGAAGCGGGTATTTTAGACAGTAATATTTACACAATCTTGCACTGTATTCCTACAAAACTATACTTTGTAATAAACTGAGGATACTTTAGCAACAAACTATCTTACTTCACTTTTGTGGTATTAACTTTAACTTTTACTGCTCCTTTTACATTGGGCAAAAATCACTTTAAAACACTTGAATGCAAGAACTGTTCATTTAAATCAGGATACTAGGTTTTAGTAGCACTTAGGTGAGGGCCCTGCATAGGTTCGTGATCATGAAAAAAAAAAAATATGGTTCTGGACACAATTTTTTTGTGATTATTATTCAAACCACACACAAAGTAACTGGTCCATGCCCATATACGTTACTGAATGTATGAAGTTTGTGAAGCAGTGGCGAAGCAACATGGCGGCTAACTGTACTTACAACTCTTGATGTTCGAATGCTCTATAAAGTCTCTTCTTGGCGTCGGATTTCCACCATATTACAGCCATTCCTTTTTGCCAAGAATACCAAATAATAGCCAGATCCACATCCGAGGCAAATCCATTGTAAAGCAGCTTCCAGTTGCCCCTCTTAGCTTCATCGAGGTGTACCATGCTACGGCCAGCCACGTACTGCATGCTCTTCACACCAAGGAGCCGCTCAGTTCGACTGCCAAAACCAACTTTTACATCAAGCCATGTCACTTCCATCACGAAAGAACTTCCTAACATCTTTTATATATTACAAATACAAGTGCCCTAAGCATGAACCAGCTTTCAATAAACATTTTCGTTTTATGAACATACACATTTTATAATAATTTATCATTTTAACAAACCATTTTGCTTTTTTCATATATACATTACAAAGCTCTAATTTTCCTGTCACAAATCAAGGACTTTAAATAACAAACAATACACACTCCATAATTGCAGATACACAGTTACATAATATAAACCTACTTCTATCCAATATAAGTGTTACATCGTCCCAGCATGGCATCGTCAACTGTAGCAGTCGCTTCCCATATTCTCTCCCGGGGTTCTGCTACATCATGTGGTAGAGGCAGTACATATACCACGTCTTTAATGTGTCCCCATAGAAAAAAAAAAGTCGCACGAAGTGAGATCTGGTGATTGGGGAGGCCATTTCATGAAACTGCTGTCCCCTTCTGTAGCACAGCCGATCCATCGATGCGGCAGCTCCGTGTTCAGGTACCCACGAACTTCACGATGAAAATGGGGTGGAGCCCCATCCTGCTGAAAGATGAACAGAGAGTCCCATTGCATTTGAGACATCAGTCATTGCTACAATATGTCCAAGTAGGAATATCCAGTGACAGTGCTCTCGGCAAAGAAGAATGACCCATACAGTTTTCGATGTGACAAGGCAGAAAAAACATTTACCTTTGGGGGATCATGCTCAAATTCAGTGCATTTGTCTGGATGCTTTGTGCCCCGGATTCGACAATTATGCCTGTTCTCTTTCCATTAGTGTGAAAAGTGTCTTCGTCGCTAAAATTAATTGATCAACAATGCCATCCCCATCCTTATTAAATTGCTGCAACTGTGAACAAAACTCCAAGCGCTTGTCTTTGTCGTCTTCACTGAGCTTCTGCACTAGCTCCAATTTGACTGGTTTCGTAGACAGCTTTTGTCGCACGACTTTTAACACTGTCATGGGAGCCATTTCGAGTTCACGGGATGCACGACCCATCAGTTGCTTTGGACTCCTTATGAATGTCTCTCATATGCGCTCCACATTCATTTCACATACACTGGGACGTCCGCTCCTCTATGCCGGGCACAAGCAACCCGTTGTCACGAATTTGTTGTGTCAGCCGCGAATGGCCTTCCTTGTTGGTGGCTTCTTACCGTACTTGGTTCTAAACATCCGTTGAACAGCCGTAGCACACTTGTTTTTATCGAACTCCAACAAACAGAAAGCTCACTCCGCATCTGAACTCGCCATGTTTGCGACTAGCGCTAACTATCGGCAGATTACCAAACTACGCTGTGACGATGTACAAGAGAAAAATGCTTTTAGGGTTGCTCTTCAAAATGACATATGTATGATATCTGTACAATGTTTCGTTCTTGTGCAATAAATGATTGAAAGTGTTCCCAGGCTTCATGTACACCCTGTATTATAATCGACTTTTTTTCCTGTTCCATTACTATATTGAACTGTCCCTACGAGAGATTTACTTTTGGGGGCAGCGTAATAGTCACACAGTCTTATTCCAATACAGGTTCTCTAAATTTATGCAACAGGGTTTTTGTTGAACTATGTTGTCTTTCCGCCAAGGATTAGCATTTAAGTTCCCGAGCATTTCCGTTATATTTTCATATGTGATAAACCGAACTCTTACATCCTAGCAGCGCTTCTCTGATATTTTTCATCGTCTGTTGTCATTCCCCTTGATAAGGACCGTAAAAACAGGTACAACACTTTATAATTGGTAGTGCTAGCCTCTTTTATGAGACTTTCTTAAGAGATGCACTGCATTTGCCCAAAACCCTTCCGACAAAGCTAAGCCTTCCAATCACCTTCGCTAATATTGATGTAAGTTGACTGTTCCATTTCATATCGCTCTGTAGCATTTTCTCTAAATAAGTACATCACGTGATGTGCATAAGATGTTCAAAACTCGTCTTGTTCAAATGGTTCAAATGGCTCTGAGCACTATGGGACTCAACTGCTGAGGTCATTAGTCCCCTAGAACTTAGAACTAGTTAAACCTAACTAACCTAAGGACATCACAAACATCCATGCCCGAGGCAGGATTCGAACCTGCGACCGTAGCGGTCTTGCGGTTCCAGACTGCAGCGCCTTTAACCGCACGGCCACTTCGGCTGGCAAACTCGTCTTGTAATCACGTGCTGTTTGCTTCTTTCTCTTTGTTATAGGTATTACTCTAAGTTTATCCACATTTAACAAGTGCTTTGGTTGATTTCACCAGCTGGAAATTTCGTGCCACTCTTTCTGCAGTTGCTTACGAGCTTCCAACGACGATAGTCACTTGAACACAACAGCATCGTCAACGAACAATTTTAAAACGTTGCTTATTCTACATGACAAATCGTTTGTGTTTACTGTAAACATTATAGACACTATTGCGCCTCATTGGAGCACACTCAATGCTACTATAGTTTCTGAAGAACATTCGCCACCCACTACAAGGTACAGACGTTCTGTTAATCAAATATTTCTAGAGCAAATCACATATTTTCGAAGATGCTGCGTCTGACAGATTTTGATTTTTTGTCGGCGATGTGGTACAGTGTTCACTGGCATTCCGAAATCTAGAATGATGGATTGTACATGTTCGCCTGCATTTAGTGATGTCGTAGATAAATAAAGAAAACAGGAATGGCCAGCCCTCTTTTCGAGTCGCATGAAACTATTCGATGCGAAAGGAATTCTCGATACATATGAGCCATGAAATGAGTTAAATTATGTATTTTATGCAAAATCTAATTGAAATTCCATGTGGGCCTGGCGCAGTGTTCGCTTTAAATAGGCTTTATTGTTTTTCAATATCGGGGTCCTAATACCGGTATATCTCATTTTTAAGTCTGTGTGGCGACCGAAAGTATGCCAGTAGTATCCCATTGAGTGAAAATAGTTTTAAATGCAAAATTTCAGTTTCAGCACTAGACGGATTCAAGGGAGATTGAATGGAACATTTAGTGACCGCGAATTTATTTTAAAGGTTTCCGATACCGACATAGTAATGTCTGGATATCTATGTCTTAATTGTGTGAAATGAATTCCAAGTGCGTGTGAGCGTCGTTTGAAACTCTACCGTAACGAAAAAGGCATATGAAGAATGGCTGAAATTCGTAGACGCGGTGCACCACCGTGACTGGATGGAGATACGTGCAGAGAGTAGGCAAAGAAGAGACCACATGTTCGCGAGATTTCTTGTTCAGAGGTTCGACGTGACTTCACGGGGAAAAACCACAGACAGCGCCGCCAACGACGGCAATTTGCACTGTCGGCGCACAGGCCAGCACCTGGCTACAGGGTCACGCAGCGACGACCCGCCTCACGTAACGCAATAGCAGCACGGCGAGAGAAGCGGAGTACGCATCACAGTCGAGAAGATTAACGCAGGTGCTCCTGAAAGCGATAATAAAATTGGTACCTGATTGTTATCCGCGTGACATTAATGGTGTGTGCCTTCGTGAGTACAGCCATCATCCTGGTGTAACAAATGACTCCTCAAGGTCAACCCGCCAAAACCCTTGTAATAATTACAGAATGAACCATCCGGACCTTCCGTTTCCATGACTTTCACAATACCAATTACGATCATCCTATCCAGTTAACTAACATACTAAAATATCTGGGACTAACTGTAGGCCGGCAACTGACATGGAAACCTCACCTGCTAACCATCCAACACAAAGCCCGCAATATACTAAAACTACTAATTGGCCGCAGTTGGGCATTATGCCCCTCCATTATTCTCCA
Source organism: Schistocerca nitens (assembly GCF_023898315.1). Lineage (NCBI taxonomy): Eukaryota > Metazoa > Arthropoda > Insecta > Orthoptera > Acrididae > Schistocerca > Schistocerca nitens. Next base: position 175,912,316 of record NC_064619.1, read on the forward strand.
CACCTAGCAAATACTGATCCGACCGACCCATCCTGCACTATGCAAAGGCTGCATGGATATCCGCTCTACCAAATTTCTATTACATGGTGTTTGTTTTTCTAACATGTCCGAAAGAACAGACACCATATTATATCAATAACGTGCGATGACCAAAGAGCCATTCTTTCAGTCCGGATGCACACCAAGCCTTATCTGTTACTGGGGTCAGAAATGGCAAGTGAGAGGTTCATGTGTGGGTCACATTATACTAACAGTGTGTAACAGGAAGGGAACTGGGGTCGGATGGGAAGCTCGCTAGGATGACTTAAAGTCAACATAGTCTCCAACGTAAGAAACCTTTATTTTCGTGGTTACTGGTTTAGGTCAGCTTTAGACCATCTACAGACCTCGTATCATGATGATATGAGGCTGAAGATTATCTAAAACCGACCGAAACCTGTAACACGAAAAAAAGGTTTCATGCTGTCGAAACTTTTTATGTTCATTTTGAACCAAAAGAAAACAATCATTGTTCTCCACAAGAAATATTCTCAAAAATTACGTACTTGGATGGCCGAGATGGTTAAGGCGACCGCTCACGTTAAGTGGGAGCTCCGGATTGGAGTCCCAGTCTGGCACAAATTTTCTCCTGTTACCACTGATTCATTGCAGTGCCAAAAAGCGGCTAAAGTCACCGCAAACCTTTGAAAAGTTCTATAAGTCCCTCCTAATCCTCGAACGCCATGCACTCAGTCTCCCTTCCCTCACACCGGTCCTCTACCATCTCATCAAATTCCCAGCCCTGCTCACTCCCACATCGAATACCTCAACGTCTGGGAGTCGGTATCTAGAGCCTGTTGCATATCGTGCACAAAGAGGGTCAGCTGTGTCTCTCGTGACCGCTGTTTCCTAAAGCTTGCTGGTTTCTGCAGATGAGCTTCGCAGAGTCTAGAAAGGTCATTATGTCTGAACACAAAATATGTACCATGATTCTACAATAAATCGATGTCAGTGAAATTGGCCGGTAATTATGGGCATCCGATTTTCTACCCTTTTAATTGATTGTTTGACCTGGGCCTTCTTCCAGTCCCGCTGACTTTCCGCTGTTCCAATGATCTCTGATAGATGATGGATAAGAATGGTGCTATATTTGTAGCGTAGTCAACATACGAGGTATGGCTAGAAAAAAACCGGACTAGTACTGGTGAAACAATAAAACGAATACAATAAGGCTGAAAGTCGCGTGGCCTGTCACGTGACTCTCGCTCCACCTACTACTCGAGTTTCATCTGCCTACTGCACTCAGTCTGCCCGTGGCGTCTGTTTTAAGTAGTTGACGTTTTGTCTGTGCGTCGGAAAATGTTGAGTGTACAGAAAGAACAGCGTGTTAACATCAAATTTTGTTTCAAACTAGGAAAATCTGCAAGTGAAACGTTTGTAATGTTACAACAAGTGTACGGCGATGATTGTTTATCGCGAACACAAGTGTTTGAGTGGTTTAAACGATTTAAAGATGGCCGCGAAGACACCAGTGATGACACTCGCACTGGCAGACCATTGTCAGCAAAAACTGATGCAAACATTGAAAAAATCGGTAAACTTGTTCGACAAGATCGCCGTTTAACAATCAGAGCAGGAGTTGACAAGGAAAGTGTTAGGCAGATTCTTCATGAAAGTTTCAACATGAACAAAGTGTGTTCAAAAATGAAGTGTCTCACAATTGAACAGAAGGAACGCCGAAGAATGATTTGTTCTGACATCCTGGAAACTCCTGTTAACTCAGACACTGCTCTGATTGTTAAACGGCGATCTTGTCGAACAAGTTTACCGATTTTTTCAATGTTTGCATCAGTTTTTGCTGACAATGGTCTGCCAGTGCGAGTGTCATCGCTGGTGTCTTCGCGGCCATCTTTAAATCGTTTAAACCACTCAAACACTTGTGTTCGCGATAAACAATCATCGCCGTACACTTGTTGTAACATTACAAACTTTTCACTTGCAGATTTTCCTAGTTTGAAACAAAATTTGATGTTAACGCGCTGTTCTTTCTGTACACTCAACATTTTCCGACGCACAGACAAAACGTCAACTACTTAAAACAGACGCCACGGGCAGACTGAGTGCAGGAGGCAGATGAAACTCGAGCAGTAGGCGGAGCGAGAGTCACGTGACAGGCCACGCGACTTTCAGCCTTATTGCATTCGTTTTATTGTTTCACCAGTACTAGTCCGGTTTTTTTCTAGCCACACCTCGTATAATCGTACAGGGATACCGTCTGTGCCAGATACCTTCCTGGCGTCTAAGGATCTTAACTGTTTTACAATCCCAGATACACTAACTATCTCAGCCATCCTTGTGTTTGTTCGATAATTGAAAGGTGGAATGGTGCTGCAGTCCTCTACCGTAAACGAGTTTTTGAAAGCTAGGTTTAGAATTTCGGCCTTCTTTTTATCATCGTCTGTTACATTACCCGTACTGTCAGCAAGAGAAAGTATTGAATTACTTGTAGCGTTCGTAGATTTTACATACGACCAAAATTTTTTGGGGATATTGTTAGAATCTGCAGATAAAATATTGCTTTCAAATTCGTTAACAGAATCTCTCATTGACCTTTTGACAGCTGCTTTCATTTTGCATAATTTCTGTTTGACAACGTTTAAAGCGACTGTGAAAAATTATCTGCTTTCACGGCAACTTCCTAACATGTTTGTTGTACCAAGGTGGATCCTTTCCCTCCCCTATATATTTGCTACGCACATTCTTCTCAAGCACGTGGTGGACAATACTTATGCATTCGAAAGGCGCGTCTTTAATTTACCAGTCCGTGAAGCCTGTGGCAACTAGGCAGCACTACTAATGATGGCAAAAGAAGTGTTGTCAAATTTCTCGATATCAGTAGTAAACCCTGCTTCTATGGGGGTGTCATAACTCGTCCCGCGTATGCCTTACGCGTGACGCCAAATGTCCTGACTTGTGGGCTCTGCTAACGATTCGATTAATTTCAGAAATGGTCTAGTACATGAAGGACCCGAAATGTGCTTCTCAATACATCGATGGCAACACCTAAAGGTACGTTAAGATTAGCCTCATATTGCGGCAACGTTTGTTCGCAATATCGTTGCTGTCGACATTACTGCAATTTCGTTTGCAACAGACGGCAATTTTGCAGTAAGGTTGTACAATATTGCTGTTGTCGCAGGCTGTTGTAGGGAATTGCCGACATATTGCCGAGTGTTGCTGTTGTTGTCCACCAAGGGTAAAAAAATGGCTCAAATGGCTCTGAGCACTATCGGACTTAACATCTGAGGTCATCAGTCCCCTAGAACTTAGAACCAATTAAACCTAACTAACCTAAGGACATCACACACATCCATGCCCGAGGCAGGATTCGAAACTGCGACCGTAGCGGTCGCGCGGTTCCAGACTGAAGCGCCTAGAACCGCACCAAGGGTACAGAATATCTCTCAAGTCCTACTGTCACACGCTTTAATGAAGACAAAATCGTTTCAATTCGTTCGAAAGCTTGCTCGTATACATATATCCACATGTTTTGTGGTTGTTTGTTGTCGTGAGTTTGTTGTGTACAGTAATGAAGAAGTGGATAAATGAGAGAAGTATGAATTTTGTAAATGCGACCCATCAACGACCAGAGCTATTGGTAGTCGAAATTAATGTGTATACAGAATGCGATCTGAAAAATATAGTTGGCGGTCTGTTCTGATGAGCTCAGAATCACGCTTGATGAAGCATACAAAAATTCTGTAGTCTTCGAACCTACGCCAAATGCGAGGGAAAAAAGTTGCTTAGGAAGGGTGGAAGCACAGATCCATCTTCATCCACATGGTTTGCATTTGATGCCATGAACTTCGTACTATCTCGATACGTAGCTGAAGCAGGAATTGACAGTGTAAAAAGTGGTGTGTCCTGGTAAACAAAAATAAAATGATAACAAAAATGTTATTTTTATTTCAAACCTCCTTTAATGAACTCTTTAAGTTCTTCTAATAAAGCGGTGCATACTTCTGGTAGTATCAGGCTCATTGATGAATGGAAATGGAAATGAAGTCCCATGTTTCTTGACAGAGCGCAGGGGAACGCTGCGGAAGACCCGCACCAGCGTAGTAGGCAAGGTCCTAATGCAGGTGGTTTGGCGTTGCCTTCCTCCGACCGTAATGAGGATTGAAATAATGATGATGAAGACGACAAAACAACAGGCGGTCATCTCGAGGCAGATGAAAATCTCAGACCCGCCGGGAATCGAACCTAGGACCCTATGCTCGAAAGGGGAGAACGCTACCGCGAGACCACGAGCTGCGGACACGTGAAAAATAGTGAACTTTAAATACAAAGCAGCCAATGAGGAAATTAGCGTTCGATGAACGTCGTCATGATGTGGAGTGAGTAATAGTGCCCTTAGGTTGTTTGCGGGTTTTCCGTTGCGGCTGCAGGGAGAGCAGCAAGCAATGCGCAGAAAGTAACGAGTTTTCTCTGTCGTCCTAGCTTATACATCAATGTGTGTGTATGCTTTCTGAAAACTCACCAGGAATTTTCAACATTAAATAATCAGGTTCTTAACCATGAAACAAGGAACAGGGATGATTTTCACAGAAACACCCACAAAGGAGCACTCTACCAAAAAAGTGTATACTACCAGCCCACAATACTTTTCAGTGCATTGCCTTCTACAATAAAGAAAATTAAAGAATTTCATACATTTAAGGTAGATCTTAAACAATTTTTACTAACACATAGTTTTTATAGCATTGTAGAATATCTCAATATGGAAGAGTAATATTATTTATATATGTTGATATAAAATATTTGTGTTTATTATCCAAGTTTTTGAAACAAATTAAAGATAAGAAACTAAATTGTAATTGACTACATCCATACAATGTATATTGTTAACGGATGAATAAAGAGATTGATTGATTGATTGATTGACGTCAGAGTGGAGGCAGCCTTGCCAAACAGCACTGTTGTTCGCGATGTGTGTAATAGTATCTGGTGTATTTGTTGGAGCACTTTGAGTTCTTCCCTCGGAAGTACACAGTCAACAGTGGAATCTTTAACGAATTCGGGAGTGTTACGGTTCTTGCTGTAACTGCATAGAGATTTGATTCGGAACTTAAACAGTGGACAGCGGGATCAACAGTGCGTTCGCCAGCATTTCTCCTCCTTACACGAGGCATCACAACAACGTTTCACCAGGCAACGCAGGTCAACTGCTGTTTGTGTACGAGACATCGGTTGGAAACTTTCCTCATGTCAGCACGTTGTAGGTGTCGCCACCGGCGCCAACCTTGTATGAATGCTCTGAAACGCTAAATCATTTGCATATCACAACATCTTCTTCCTGTCGGTTAAATTTCGCGTCCGTAGCACGTCATCTTCATGGTGTAGCAATTTTAATGGTCAGTAGTGTAGTATAAGTCTGTTGTCAGTGTGAGCTATTTATTTTATTCGTTAAGCTGCTATAGCCTTAGCCTAATTTCCTATTTTGTTTAACTGCAAGCAACCTGAAAATGTAACCGGTCGTAGCACAATAAATGTATAGTTGTACAGCTCAAGTGGTTTTGATTGAAAATCGAAGTTGGTACTTTTGGTGAACAGAGTAATGGTTTTGACTACAGTTTACCAGTGTTCCAACTTTGTTCATTCAACAGGGTGTCCGGGTTTCAATGTGGGCACTGATTGTTGGTCGACAGATATCGAAACTGTACTCCACTTCTCACGACTTGTTCATAGGCACGACAGGTGTTATGACCTGTACTGCGGCGTAGATCCATTGCCTTAGATCCACCAGATCTCGAACTCTTGTTCTGCAAGCAACGTCCTTCATAAACGCCCATGCACTGAAATCCAGAAGGAGTCAGATCGGGAGACCGAGGTGGCCAGGAGAAATGTTATAACGTCTCATGGAGAAATGTTATAACATTACCATGATAGAAAATTACGTCGGGAGGCACCTGTGGAACTAGTAGATCACTAACAAGTCGAGATAGGCGTGCCATGTCACTAGTGCGCATGCGCCTTGTGACTCAGCGCTGTTCGTGAAATTATGAGAATCATATCTTGGAGAGTTGGAAGAACTGAACCCAAAAACAAGAGGAAATGGGTTACAGCAGATATTATTGCGCTTATAGAAAACAGGAGATTATACAAAAATGCAACTGATGAACAAGGAAAAGCAGAATACAGAAGACTAAGGAATTTAGTTAATAGAGAAGGTAGGAAAGCAAAAGAAATGTGCAGGGAAGTGGAAGAAAATATACAAAACAGAAGAACTGATTTAGCCTACAGAACAGCAAATCAATTTTTTTAACAAACGTGAAACAACACTCTCAGGCACAATAGAAAATAAAGAGGGGAAAACGCTGTTTGGTGAAGACATGGTGAAGAGATGGAAAGAATAGATAGAGAAGTTGTATGCCGGAACACCTCTTTTGGAAGAAGTAATAGGAAGAGAAGAGCAAGTGGACGAAGATGACAAGAGAGATGACATTCTACAAGAACAATTTGACAGAGCTCTAAATGAACTACTGCGCAACAAAGCAACGGGTATTGATGACATCCCTGCAGAACTAATAAAGAACGCTGGTGACATCATGAAAATGATGCTGCTTAAACTTATTAAGTCAATCTATAACACAGGAGAGATACCAACAGACTTCCAGAAATGTATCATTGTTAATACACCAAAGAAGCCAGCAGCTACAAAATGTGAACACTACCGAACTCCAAGCCGAATATCACATGCATCAAAAATTGTCATAAAAATAGTTCTGAAGAGAATTGAAGAGAAGGTGGAGGATATGCTGAGTGAAGATCAGTTTGGTTTCAGAAGGGCATTGGGGACAAGAGAGGCGATTCTGGCACTCAGACTGGTTATCGAAAAGCAATTACAGAAAAATAAAACAACTTATATTATTTTTGTAAACATGTAAAAGGCATTTGATAACGTTATCTGGCAAGATATGTTCAGAGTGCTGAGGAAAAGTGGAATACAGTACAAAGACATCCGTGTGATACTCAGTGACTATAAGAATGAGGTGGCAGTGATTAGGAACTGTCACCAGGAACAAGAAGCAAATATTAGAAAAGGGGTAAGACAACGATGTGCTCTCTCTCCTCTTATATTCAATACGTACATCCAGGAAGCTATAGAACCAGTTCGAGAAACTACTGAGGTGGGGATCAAAATTAATGGGCAGAAAAGACAAAAGAAGATGTAGACAAAAGAAGATCTAGAGGGAGTCCTCAGAACAATGGAAAAAATTCTACGCAATCGGTATAGAATGAGAATAAACAAGAAAAAGACTTAAGTGATGGTATGCAGTACAGGAGCAGAATATGAACCTCTGAGAATGAGAATTGGAAGAAAGGAGCTGAAAGTGATAGACGAATTTACTTACCTGGGAAGCAAAATCACAAGGGATGGTAGAAGCCGGAAAGAAATTGCGAGAAGAATACAAAAGGCCAGAATTGCATTTAACCGGAGAAGGAACTTACTCACCAGCAACAACATCAGTCTTAAAATAAGGAAACGTATCATGAAAGGTTTCGTTTGGAGTGTAGCCCTATACGGATGTGAAACTTGGACAATTGGAACAGAAGAGAGAAGACGGCTAGAGGCCCTGGAGATGTGGTGCTATAGAAGGATGATGAAGATCAGCTGGAGAGACAAAGTAACAAATGAATAGGTGCTTAGAAGAGTATAGAAAACCAGAGCTCTGTGGAGGCACAGCCAAACAAGAAGAGACAAACATGTATGGCACAGAATGAGATTTTCACTCTGCAGCGGAGTGTGCGCTGATATGAAACTTCCTAGCAGATTAAAACTGTGTGCTGGACCGAGACTCGAACTCGGGACCTTTGGCTTTCTCGGGCAACTGCTCTACCAACTGAGCTACGCAAGCACGACTCACGCCCCGTCCTCACAGCTTTACTTCTGCCAGTACCTCGCCTCCTACCTTCCAAACATTACAGAAGCTCTCCAGCGAACCTTGCAGAACTAGCACTCCTGAAAGAAAGGATATTGCGGAGACATGGCTTAGCCACAGCCTGGGGGATGTTTCCAGAATGAGATTTTCACTCTGCAGCGGAGTGTGCGCTGATATGAAACTTCCTGGCAGATTAAAACTGTGTGCCGGACCGAGACTCGAACTAGAGACATTTCCCTTTTGCGGGCAACTGCTCTACCAAGTGAGCTACCCAAGCACGACTCACGCCCCGTCCTCACAGCTTTACTTCTGCCAGTACCTCGCCTCCTACCTTCCAAACATTACAGAAGCTCTCCAGCGAACCTTGCAGAACTAGCACTCCTGAAAGAAAGGATATTGCGGAGACATGGCTTAGCCACAGCCTGGGGGATGTTTCCAGAATGAGATTTTCACTCTGCAGCGGAGTGTGCGCTGATATGAAACTTCCTGGCAGATTAAAACTGTGTGCCGGACCGAGACTCGAACTAGAGACATTTCCCTTTTGCGGGCAACTGCTCTACCAAGTGAGCTACCCAAGCACGACTCACGCCCCGTCCTCACAGCTTTACTTCTGCCAGTATCTCGTCTCCTACCTTCCAAACTTCACAGAAGTTCTCCAGCGAACCTTGCAGAACTAGCACTCCTGAAAGAATCGATATTGCGGAGACATAGCTTAGCCACAGCCTGGGGGATGTTTCCAGAATGAGATTTTCACTCTGCAGCGGAGGAAGGTAGGAGACGAGGTACTGGCAGAAGTAAAGCTGTGAGAACGGGGCGTGAGTCGTGCTTGGGTAGCTCAGTTGGTAGAGCAGTTGCCCGCGAAAGGCAAAGGTCCCGAGTTCGAGTCTCGGTCCGGCACACAGTTTTAATCTTCCATGAAGTTTCATGTAGGGCACATCCTACGACACAACAACATCATTGTAACAATAGCAGAAGGAGCTATTGAGGGAAAGAATCGGCGGGGGCGACCAAGGATATCATACATGCAACAGATCATGAATGACGTTGGATGTAACACATACGTGGAAATGAAGAGGGAGGTAGACAGAGGAGAGGAATGGCTGCTGCAAACCAACCTCAGGGTTGAACACTAAAAGAAAAAGAAAGAAGATTTTAGAGATGTCTCTAACGGTTACCTATTTACCCAACAACATAAAACGTCGAGTTCTTTCGTTATAAGGCTTTGTTTGTGATCCGGACATCCTGTATACTACAAGGAAACACATAATGATCGAAAATTTAAGACTTTTCTATGTCCCCAGTTCTAGCTCCTTGCCCTGTCGATTTTTTAAATCGTCAGTCCCAAAGTCCCAATTTTCTGGATCTGGCAGTAGTGCCGCTAGTTGGTCTCGGCTAATAGTCACCTTATTAGGAGGACATGGGGTACTTACCGGCAGCCCGGCGGCAGCCGAGCGGCAGTAGCAGCAACAGCGGCCAGATGTGGTTGTGGCGCATGGCGGCAGCTGCAGCACACTGACGGAGGCCGAAGCGGTGGCGAGAGTGGGCGGCAGCGCACGCCCCCGCAGATAGCGGACAGCAGCGGGCCGAGGCAAGCGCCACACCTTCGGGTCTACACCAGCAGATAAAACACAAAAGTAGCTATTCTGCCACAAAAGAAGGCGAAAAGAAATCGAAAAAGAATGCTCGTTAGGAAGACTGACTCTTCATAGCCGGCCGCGGTGGCCGAGCGGTTCTAGGCGCTTCAGCCCGGAACCGCGCGACCGCTACGGTCGCAGGTTCGAATCCTGCCTCGGGCATGGATGTGTGTGATGTCCTTAGGTTAGTTAGGTTTAACTAGTTCTAAGTTCTAGGGGACTGATGACCTCAGATGTTAAGTCCCATAGTGCTCAGAGCCATTTGAACCATTTTTGACTCTTCATACAGAAAAATCAAAACAACCTTCGTTAAAACTAAGAGCACTGCTGATTGCATTAGAAGAGCAATACGAATTCCAGTGTTAAACGCAGAGGAGAGAGCTGATGGGCTGAAACGAGTACATCGAAGGCCTCTAACAGCGTGACGACGTGATAGAAGAAGGAATTTAAGTCGATATGGAAGACTTGGGGATCCAGTATTAGAGGCAGAATTTAAGACTTGAGATCAGGTAAGGCAGATTGGGTAAACACTGATGCGCCGAAGAAAGCGGTACAGGCATGTTATTCAAATACAGAGATATGTAAACAGGCGGAATACGACGCTGCGGTCAGCGACGCCTACATAAAGCAACAGTGGCGCAATTGTTAGATCGGCTACTGCTGCTACAATGTCGGGTTATCAGGAGTTGAGTGAGTTTGAAAATGGTGTCACAGTTGGAGCACGAGCGCTGGGACACAACATCTCCGAGGTAATGATGAAGTGGGTATTTTCCCGTAACGAGTTTTGTTTCAAATTATATCGAGGGGATGAACATGTATCGGTATGGAGATAACCTTATGAATCCATGGACCCTGCATGTCAGCAGGAGACTGTTGAAGCTGGTGGAGGCCTGTGGGGCGTGTTAGATACGACTCTGACGGGTGACACTTACGTAAGCATCCTGTCTGATCACGAGTGTACCGTAAATATCGGGAATCTGGTAAAACATCAAATCTCCAACATCGCTGCAGCCCGAAAAAGATCCTGCAATAACGATACCAACGACGACTGAAGAGAATCGTTCAGTGTGACAGAAGCGCAAGCCTTCCGCAAATTCCTGCAGATTTCAGTGCTGAACCATCAACAAGAGTCAGCGTGCGAACTATTCAACGAAACATCGTCGATTGGGCTTTCGGAGACGAAGGCTCACTCGTGTACTCTTGATGACTGCACGACACAAAGCTTTAGGCCTCGCCTTGCGCCGTCAACACTGACGTTGGACTGTTGATGACTGGAAACATGTTGCCTGGTCGGACGAGTTTCGTTTCAAATTATATCGAGCGGATGGACTTGTATCGGTATGGAGATAACCTTATATTCCGACGGAGCTGAGCAGTTCCATCAGGACAATGCGACACCCCACACGTCCAGAATTGCTATAGAGTGCTCCAGGAACACTCTTCTGAGTTTAAACACTTCCGCTGGCCACCAAACTCCCCAGACATGAACATTAGTGAGCGTAACTGGGTTACCTTGCAACGTGCTGCTCAGAAGAGATCTCCACCCCCTCGTACTCTTGAGGGTATATGGGCAGCTCTGCAAGACTCATGGTGTCAATTCCCTCAAAAAATGGTTCAAAAAATGGCAAAAAAGGCTCTGAGCACTATGGGACTCAACTGCTGTGGTCATAAGTCCCCTAGAACTTAGAACTACTTAAACCTAACTAACCTAAGGACACCACACAACACCCAGCCATCACGAGGCAGAGAAAATCCCTGACCCCGCCGGGAATCGAACCCGGGAACCCGGGCGAGGGAAGCGAGAATGCTACCGCACGACCACGAGCTGCTGTCAATTCCCTCCAGCACTACTTCAGACATTAGTCGAGTCCATGGCGAGTCGCTTCACGGCACTTCTGTGCGGTCGCGGGGGCCCTACACGATATTAGGCAGGTGTACCAGTTTCTTCGGCTCTTCAGTGTTTTAACATTCCACCGTACTTTCTAAGACCATGGTCTGAAGCGCCAACTATACGAAGGTGTGTAGAATCTATGTAACTGGCGACGTACTATGACACTTTTGGAAAAATATCATCCACAAAATTGCGAAGATAGGAAGAGCAGGCAAGTACGAAAACACGCACAATCGTCTTAACAGCTCATGCATCTAAGCTGCTGACAAGGACAATATACGGAAGGATGTAAGAGAAAATTGGGGAATTGAGAGATGACGATCAGCATGGCTTTACGAAGCGTAAAGGCACCTTAGAGGCAGTCGTGACGTTACACTTCATGGTAGAAGCAAGACTGAAGAACATGAGCACAGCATTGCATTGTAGTGCATCATGGATCGTGGGATAACTGGGACGGAAAAGAATAGAAGCGTTTGAGATGAGGTGATTCAAAATGTGGTGTACCAATCCATGCTATAATCTAATTTGCGTGCAACGAACTGATATTGTGGTGAACGGCATATACCGATTGCGAGAATCGGAAGTTCCGTGCTACGAACGAATCTCTGTGTCTTACCGAACCAAAGATTTGTTTTATGGACTCTTTGTGAAGGAAATGGAGAGATCAGACGTGTGAGAGGAGGAAAGAGATTGTATTGTTGTGGGGCTCCATTACAGTATATAGTAAACGTTGAAATAGTTTTTTCCACAAATAAAATCCAATAACTAACATCAAGTATTCAAGGTGTGTGTATCACCATACGTAAATTAGTTAATTATCATGGTACAGTTATTACGAAACGTAGATCGCTCGGAGGTGAAGTTTGGGACGATAGCACGAACCTGCATTTTCCACGGTCAGAATTCGTCGAGAGATTATCTCCGAATTAATAAACTTTAACTTACTAAATTGTTGGACATATCATCCAGACTCATCAAACAACATAACACAAAGTTGTGCCGAACGATCTGCGTAGCGAGTAAAGGTTTTAGAGATTTCAGGTGCAGCAGATAATGACGAGGAATTTCCGCGAAATCGCCGCTGCGGAATACATCTCTTACTCTCCTGTGGTATTTAAAACGAAAATATTTATATTTTCCAGTTTTTCAGGAGGGTAAAGGTAAGAGGAATAAAGGAACTAAGCTAAACCATCTAAAACCAATAACTAAACCAATAAATGGAATAAAAGCACACATAAAGAATATTTATTTATAATAATAAATAACTAAAGAATATTTTAATTAAATAATCAATAATGATATATTAAAAGAGGAATGTTCAAAATCGGATGAACTGATAACGTAAAGCATGAGGAGCTTCTCCGCAGAATCGCTGCTGAAAGGAGCGTGTGGAAAACGCTGATAAGAAGAATCGACAGAATGATAGGACATGCGTTACATCAGGGAATAAGCTTCATGTTACTAGAGGGAGCTGTAGAGGATAAAAACTGTAGGGGAAGGCATAGATTGGAATACATCCAGTAAATAAATCAGGGAGTAGCGTGCAAGTGCTACTCTTGAGATGAAGAGGTTGGCACAGCACAGGAGAGGAATCCTTGGTGGGCCGCATCGAACTAGACAGATGAGTAACGATTAAAAATAACAAACACCTAAAAAAAAATCTTGCGGCGATGCGGATATCAGTCGAAATACCCATGGACTTCAAGAAGAGTGTAATAATTCTAATCAAAACGATGGGGGGTTCTGACAGGTGTGAAAATTGCCGGTCATCAGTTTTTAAGTCATGGTGACAAAATATCGGAAAGTCTACTAGTAGCCGACCTTAGGGAAGACCGGTTTAGTCTACAGAGACAAACAGGAACACGAGAAGCAAACGTCACCCTGCGACTTGTCAGAGAAGGTAAATCTATGTTTAATTCATTTTTAGATCTCGCGACACCTTTTAACAACGTTGACTAGAAAATACTATTTGACATTCTGAAGATAGGCATAAAATATAGATTGCGAAAGGTTTTCTACAACTTGTACAGGTGCAACGCTGCAATCTGAAGGACAGGAAAGGAAATCAGTAGTTGAAAAGGGTTTTTGAGAGAATTGCAGCTTATCCCCTATGTTATTGAATCTATCCACTGAGCAAGCAGCAAAGGAAACCAGAAAGAGAAATACAGTTCACGGAGAAGAAATAAAATGATTGAGATTTGCAGATGACAATGTAAATCTGTCGGAGGCCGTAAAGGACTTGGAACAGAAGTTGAATGGAATACATAGATCCGTGAAAAGAAATTATAAGATGAACATCAACAAAAGTAAAACAAGGAAGATGATGTGTTGTTGAATTAAATCAGGTGACGATGAGGAAAAGAAATTAGGAAATGAAATATTAATAGCAGTAGATGAGTTTTGCTAATCGGGGAGCAAAGTAACTTACTATGCCAAAAGTAGTGAGAATATAAAATGCATTTCTGAAAAAGGGAAAATTGTTAACATCTGTTAGAAATCTAACTAGTAAATCGTTTGTGAGGCTGTGACAAGATGAGGCTATAAGCTCTGGTGCTCTAGGAGAATGCTGGATATTAAATAGGTAAATCGAACAGCTAATGAGGAGGCACTGAACCGAATTTCAGACAAAAGAAATTTATACCACAACCTGACCAAAAAATGGATTGCTTCATAGGCCGCGTACTGAGGCAGTAAGATGTGGGGAAGCAAGCTTCTAACTATCACGCTAGCAGTACGGTAATTCATTGCAAGGCACGTGTCCTCTTGAGAAAACTCAGGATAGTAAGTGTAAGAGTCACTCTCAGCACTGTGTGCACTTGAGAATTATTCTCGGCAAGATTTGCTGCCTAAAGTACCGCGCGACAATGCTAGAGGAAGAAGTCACTCTTGTGTTTTCTTGTGCTCTCCACCTTGCGAGCTAACATCCCAAAACTGTTCGGGCCCCATGCGGTTCCTCTTCGTCGAAATGTCTTGGCTCAAACTCGTCTAGGGGTTGATCCGCACGTGTCGCATTATACGCCCTAAATTAGACACTTGTGACCGTTTGGTTAAATTGTCTGGCTGATGGCAAGTTTGTAAAATATAAAGTTAACATAACATCTAAATACAGTAATAATAATGTCGGGAACTATTGTTGTTGTTGTGGTCTCCAGTCCTGAGACTGGTTTGATGCAGCTCTCCATGCTATTCTATCCTGTGCAAGCTTCTTCATCTCCCAGTACCTACCGCAACCTACATCCTTCTGAATCTGCTTGGTGTATTCATCTCTTGGTCTCCCTCTACGATTTTTACCCTCCACGCTGCCCTCCAATACTAAATTGGTGATCCCTTGATGCCTCAGAACATGTCCTACCAATCGATCCCTTCTTCTAGTGAAGTTGTGCCACAAACTTCTCTTCTCCCCAATCCTATTCAATAGCTCCTCATTAGTTATATGATCTACCCATCTAATCTTCAGCATTCTTCCGTAGCACCCCATTTCGAAAGCTTCTATTCTCTTCTTGTCTAAACTATTTATCGTCCATGTTTCACTTCCATACATGGCTACACTCCATACAAATACTTTCGAAACGACGTCCTGACACTTAAATCTATACTCGATGTTAACAAATTTCTCTTCTTCAGAAACGCTTCCCTTCCCATTGCCAGTCTACATTTTATATCCTCTCTACTTCGACCATCATCAGTTATTTTGCTCCCCAAATAGCAAAACTCCTGTACTACTTTAAGTGTCTCATTTCCTAATCTAATTCCCTCAGCATCACCCGACTTAATTCGACTACATTCCATTATCCTCTTTTTCCTTTTGTTGATGTTCATCTTATATCCTCCTTTCAAGACACTATCCATTCCGTTCAACTGCTCTTCCAAGTCCTTTGCTGTCTCTGACAGAATTACAATGTCATCGGCGAACCTCAAAGTTTTTATTTATTCTCCATGGATTTTAATACCTACTCCGAATTTTTCTTTTGTTTCCTTCACTGCTTGTTCAATTTACAGATTGAATAACATCGGGGAGAGGCTACAACCCTGTCTCACTCCCTTCCCAACCACTGCTTTCCTTTCATGCCCCTCAACTCTTATAACTGCCATTTGGTTTTTATACAAATTGTAAATAGCCTTTCGCTCCCTGTATTTTACCCCTGCCACCTTCAGAATTTGAAAGAGAATATTCCAGTCAACATTGTCAAAAGTTTTCTCTAAGTCTACAAGTGCTAGAAACGTAGGTTTGCCTTTCCTTAATCTAGCTTTTAATATATTTCGTAGGGTCAGTATTGCCTCACGTGTTCCAATATTTCTACGGAATCCAAACTGATCTTCCCCGAGGTCGGCTTCTACTAGTTTTTCCATTCGTCTGTAAAGAATTCGCGTTAGTATTTTGGAACCGTGACTTAAATTAACTAAATTAACGACCCATAAATGATGTAGGCCACACAGTTGCGATTTGGTTAAAATAATGTTTATTCAGAAAGAAAACTGTTGGCGAAAGTGGTCCTATTTAGAATTACTCTTACACTAGAGAGTGTGTCCATTTGACACAGTTCGATCATTGACAATCTCATCGTGAATTAAAAGTCCAACACTCCACCTCGTTAACTACGCGAAAAGTTAGAGGTCACACCAAGCGCGCGGCTGCTCACCGCTCAACGCGAAGTTTTTTTACGTCGTTTCGCTTCCTAGCTATCTAAACACAGACTGTCCGCTTTCGGGTCTCACTCCGAACTGTACCCTTTGATGCCTCCAGCCGAACTGTATCCTGTGGTGCCTAGACCAGAACGGCCCTCTGTCCATCTCTGACTGCGTTTCCCGCGTGCCGAACATAATCGCTCAACTGACTAGCGCAGTTCCCTTTCCTGAAGCCGTCCATCTGATTAGCTACAGCTTATTCTACATTATTTTACATTTTAACATATTTAAATAATCAAATCTTGACCACTTTCACGTTCTAAATACAGTAACAATAATATCCGTTACATATAAACGTTAAATTCTTTTACGTAAAACCAATACAGTTTCCTTCTTAGCGTTGAATTCCACGGTCAGTAGCCTTGCACCAATGTGCTTTCTGATAAATAAATAAAGAACAAAAGTAACTGTTATGCACTAAGTTTTACAACAAATATTCTATTACCCAATGATACAATAAGGCGTCATGCTGTCACCGTTCAATGTGTTTTGTGTGGAGGAAATGATGATCTGATGCTTAACTGAAAATAATGATAATTTAAATTTACTATATCTTTTAAACAAATTAAGTTACACAGTTGATATTTACAACGTTTGTCATTTTAATGATGAGCTTCTATATGAAATGTCGATCATTAAGATCGACCAAAGCGTTCAGATTTTAGCATTCAGGTCTTTGTTACAAAACTTGTTAATTTCACTTTAACAGTAAATCCTAAACTATTATTGATATGATCAATATTCAAGTTTTATTGGGATCACCGTGAAAATTTATGAAGGATGGTAGATTAAAATAACTGTGGCTTAATTCCCTGAATCACTACAGAATTAAATTAATGTTTCCCTTTATGGCCAATCTTAGGTCCGCCATATTTAACACTGCTATGCCTCCCGGGGTTTCCCTATGAGGTAGGTTCTCGTCTCGCACACTACAGCGCTTAGGCGTCAATAGACAATAGACGCCGGCCGGGGTGGCCGAGCGGTTATAGGTGCTACAGTCTGGAACCGCGCGACCGCAACGATATCGAATCCTGCCTCGGGCATGGATGTGTGTGATGTCCTTAGGTCAGTTACGTTTAAGTAGTTCTAAGTTCTGGGGGACTGATGACCTTAGAAGTTAAGTCCCATAGTGCACAGAGCCATTAGACAATAGACGCCTGTGAATTACCCCATCTCGTGGTGAATCTGCGCCCTTTGTGGAACACGGTACTCGACGACAGGGTTCGTTTCACAAATTCTAAAGGCTGACTCTTTCAGCCATATACTTAAATGAGAGCGAAATGCTCGTTAACTCACAACCTGAGAGTTTTTGCCATCACCGGCGAAGAATTTTCGTGATCAGTTTGCGTAAGAGGCAAGTTGCCGCTGCTTTGATAGTAACTAGAAAAAGATGTAAAAAGAGTGGAAAAAGGGTGTGGATAAAATCGTGGATAGACAGGAGAAGTGAATTAGGCGCAGTCCTTAGCTAATTCTGTCCACTCAATGAACTGTGCGTCTGGCTGCTGCGCGTAGGACCCGGGATCGATTCCCGTGCGTCTGGCTGCTACGCGTAGAACCCTGGATCGATTCCCGTGCGTCTGGCTGCTACGCGTAGAACCCGGGATCGATTCCCGGTATTACCAGAGTATCAAAGAACGGTCAAAAACGGTGATCGGATGCTTTTATAGACCACCTGAGTCAGGATCTGTAGTTGTAGAGCACTTCAGACGGAGCTTGCAGCCGGCCGGGGTGGCCGAGCGGTTCTAGGCGCTACAGTCTGGAACCGCGCGACCGCTACGGTCGCAGGTTCGAATCCTGCCTCGGGCATGGGTGTGTGTGATGTCCTTAGGTTAGTTAGGTTTAAGTAGTTCTAAGTTCTAGGTGACTGATGACCTCAGAAGTTAAGTCCCATAGTGCTCAGAGCCATTTGAACCATTTGAACAGAGCTTGCAGAATATCATTAGTAGTTTTCTTGATCATGCCGTTGTAATAGCGGGTGATTTCAACTCGCCACGTATATATTGGGAGTGTTATGCCATCAAAACTGGTGCCACAAACAGGGAATCGTGTGGCATTGTTCTGAATGTCTTGTCCGAAAATTACCTCGGCAAATAGTTAGAGAACCAACTGGTGAGGGTAAGGTCTTAGACCTCCTGGCAACAAACAGACCTGAACTTATCGAATGAGTTAACGTAGAGGAAGTTATCAGTGATCATAAGGCCATGACAGCATCTATGACGACGGGTCCTACAAGAAATTTTAAGAAAGGTAGGAAGATACATTTGCTCAGCAAGGCTGACAGGTTACAAATTTCAGAATATCTCAGCAGTCAGCATCAACTATTCGGTGATGAGGACGAAGATGTGGAGAACAAATGGAAAAAATTCAAAGGCATCGTTCAATATGCCCTAGACAAGCATGTTTAGAGTAAGGTTTTAAGGGATGGGAAAGATCCACCATGGTTTAATAGCCGTGTTAGAAAAGCGCTACGTAAACAAAGGGCACTTCATCTCAGATTCAAGAGAAGTAAAAACCTAGCTGACAAACAATGGCTGAACGAAGTTAAAATGAGCGTAAGGAGAGCAATAAGAGAAGCGTTCAATGATTTTGAAAGTAAGACGTTGTCAACCGACTTGAGTAAAAAGCCAAAGAGAGTTTGGTCGTATGTAAAATCAGTAAGTGGGTCCAAATAATATCTATTCATTCTCTCAGCGACCACACCGGCACCGAAACGGAAGATAACAGAGAGAACGCCGAAATACTGAATTCGGTCTTCCGAACTTGTTTCACCGCGGAAGATCGTAACACTATCCCTCCTTTCAATCGTCGTGCGAACGTCGAAATGGCAGATATTGAGATAACCGATCGTGGAATCGAAAAGCAGCTACAATCGCTTAGTAGTAGAAAGGCTTCAGGATCAGATGAGATACCTATAAGATTCTATAAAGATTATGCGAAAGAACTTGCTCCCTTTCTAGCAGTAATTTATCGTAGATCACTTGAGCAACGAAATGTACCTAACGACAGGAAAAAAGCGCACGTCATTCCCGTTTTTAAAAAAGGCCGTAACACAAATCCACACAATTATAGACCTATGTCGTTGACGTCAATCTGTTGCAGAATTATGGAACATGTTTTATGCTCAAGAATTACGATGTTTTTGGAAAATGAACAGCTCCTGTATAGAAATCAACATGGATTTCGCAAACAGAGGTCCTGCGAAACTCAGCTCGCTCTGTTCCTCCATGAGATCCACAGCGCAGTGGACAACGGCGCTCAGGCTGATGCCGTATTCCTTGACTTGAGTAAGGTATTTGACAGCGTCCCACATTGCCGTTCAATAAAAAAAAAAAAAAAAAAAAAAAACCGCTTACCAGCTTACAAACATCGGAGCAGAACTGCGATTGGATTCAAGACAGGACTCAACACGTCGCTCTTGACGGAACTAAATCGACAGATGTAAAGGTAATATCCGGAGTACGACAGGGAAGTGTGATAGGACCGTCGCTGTTCACAATATATATAAATGATCTAATACAAAGCGTCGGATGCTCTTTAAGGCTATTCGCAAATGATGCAGTTGTTTATACCAAAGTAGCAACGCCAGAACATAGTAAGAATTTGCAGAACGACCTGCAGAGAACTGATGAATGTTGCAGACTCTGGCAGTTGACCCTGAACGTAAATAAATGTAACATATTACGCATACATTGGAAAAGAAATCCACTACTGTACAGGTACACTATTGATGACAAACAACTGGGGACAGCGTCTGCCGTAAAATATCTAGGCTTTAACTATCCAGAGCGACCTTAAATGTAATGACCCTCGTATAAAACAGATAGTGGGAACAGCAGACACAAGAATCAGATTCATCGGAAGAATCTTAAGGAAATGTAACTCATCCACGAAAGCAGTGGCTTATAAGGCGCTTGTCCGCCCGATTCTTGTGTACTGTTCATCTATCTGGGATCCCTGTGAGGTATGACTGATAGAGGAGATAGAGAAGATCCAACGAAGAGCGGCGCGTTTCGTCACGGGATCGTTTAGCAGGCGAGAGAGCGTTACGGAGATGCTAAACAAACTCCACAGGGAGACGTTGCAAGAGAGGCGTTGTGCATCACGGAGAGATTTGCTATTGAAATTTCGGGGCAGCACTTTCCAGAAGGAGTCAGACAACATATTACCTCCCCCCCCCCCCCCCCCCCCCCACACACACATACATCTCGTGTATTGACCACGAGGAGAAAATTCGAGAAATTAGAGCCAATACAGAGCCTTACCGACAATCATTCTTCCCACGCACTATTCGCAAGTGGAACAGAGTTGGAGGAATCAGATAGTGGTACCGAAAGTACCCTCCGGCACACACCATTAGGTGGCTTGATGTAGATGTAGATGTAGATGTAGATGTACCAGAGAGTTTTCCTTGGTGGGAGGACTGGTACGGGTGCAGTCAGCCTCTTAAGGCCAATTGAGGAACTACTTGAACAAGAAGCAGCTGCTCTAAGGTCAAGAAAGTCGGCAATGTCTGGGAGAGTGGCGTCCTGACCGCACGTTTCTCCATACAGCATTGAATGACAGCTGTGGCAGAGAATAATTCGGCGGTTAGTCGGTCCTCATTGGTCCACCAGCGCCATAACGAGGAGCTTTGCTTTGCATGCGCTAATTCGAGAGCTAAAGAGCGAAGACGAACAATAATTCCGGTCAGTTTGCCGATTTACGAGCTGCGAGCTGCAGTTTTTTATAGATTGTGTTGGACAGAAGTCATAGAAGACACAAAAATGGGACAAGAAATACGAGTGCGCGATAGATTGGTGGTTCCCTTGCGATTGTTTGCGGCAGGTGAGACAGTCACACATTAAAATAGTTTAAATGTACTGCCTCCCAACGACCACTCCACTACCATAATCTTCATGGTCGTCAGCTGCACGAATTATAGCTTTCCTGATTTCAGTTTTCTTCTAACACTATCAGAGCGATGTGTACGCAATTGAAAGGCTACATACTCTCTAGAAATGTCACATACGTCAGGTACTCCTTTCGCTAACACAACAATTTGTACTTATTTTATAAAGATGACTGCGCTGTACGCCGCGCAGGATCATTCTTGTGCCGCGCGCAGTGGCCGCGCGGTTTGAGGCGTCATGTCACGGATTGAGCGGCCTCTCCCGCCGGAGGTTCGAGTCCTCCCTCGAGCATGGGTGTGTGAGTTGTTCTTAACATAAGTTAATTTAAGTTGTGTGTAAGTCTAGGGACCAATGACCTCAGCAGTTTGGTCCCTTAGGAATTCACACACATTTTGAGATCATTCTTGTGCAATCTAGGCTACGGAACTGCTGACAGTTATTGCAACTGTTGTATATATTGCCCTCACGATAATACCAGTTATACTGTTGCAAGTAACGATCTTTTGATCCAGTTTATTTTCAAGCAACTGGGCAATTTCCTACATGATCATCAACCATCTACAACCTGGCTTGCTCACTGTGACTCTTTCAACTGCGTACTGTTATGGGTTTGGTACTTAAAGAATGCACATTGCTGCATGACTATAGCTAACGATGCTTTCCAATCCTTATTCAGCACACTTTCATATTCTGAACGCTCTGAAGATGGTTGCAGATAGCAGCCAAAACTAGTCACCAAACTTTAATTGTGATAGGAAAATTGCGGTCTATGTATTAAAAGTTTTTACTTTAAAGTTGTTATTTAATAAATTACATTAAGACTGCAGTCTCTCTGTCTTGATTATGTCAGGCTTCACCGTTCACTGGCAGTACTGACACATGTCTGTTTGAGGGCATATGAGGAGCGACAATAAAGTAATGAGACTGATTTTCTTTGCAAGATGTGGCAACCCTGCAGGCGTGTGTAGGCACATCTTTGACCTTGGTCTATAACCTGCTTCCATTCCAGGTGGCACATCGATGCAACTGCTCAGTCGTGAGTTGTTCTGTAATAAGTTGACATATGTTTGTGTCTCTCGTCACGGAAATGGAACCGCATAATATTGCGCAATTGTATGCCAATTTCTTTTTGCGTTAAATTGGGTGAAAACGCGACAACAACTTACAGTAAGCTTCAGAAGGTTTTGGAGAGGAGGTTATGTCAAGAGCTCAGTGAGATCACACAGATCAAAACAAGCTCGCATGTCAAAGTCGAAAGTGAAATGCATGCTTGCTTGCTTCTTTGATTCCAAGGGAATTGTTCATAAAGAGTGGGTGCCTCCTGGACAAACAGTTAGCCAATATTACTACAAAGAAATCTGAGAAAGACTTTGTAAAAAGAGTTCTTGCTGATAAAAAAATTAAGCAACTATGGCATTCGGAAGCAACCAGGTGAATGGATAAAATCATACTTGTGCAACCGCAAGCAGTATGTATCATTAGGAAACTCGTACCAATCAGAAACCAAATCCATCAAATATGGAGTGCCGCAGGGTTCGGTAATGGGGCCATTGTTATTTAATGTATTTGTTAACGATGTAGGTGTTGAGGAGGGCGAAAAGAAAATATTGTATGCTGATGACATGACAATACTAAATAGTGACCAAAATATGGAACAGCTTGAGAGAAGAGCATACATATCTGCATACGTCACAGCTCAATGGCTGTTGGAAAATGAACTGATTATAAATCTAAAAAAAGACTATGTATGCAGTGTTTAAAAACAAGGAAAAGGCTGTAGACATGGATTTAGAGGTTGATGGAACAAGGCTGGAAGAAGTAGAATCTGCTAGGTTTTTAGGTATTCTTGTGGATAATGACCTGAAATGGAAAAACATGTTAATAATGTCTGTGAGAAACTGAGCTCTGTCATATTCTTAATGATGCAGCTATCACAGTATTCAGACAAGAACCTTCTGTGTACAGTGTATCATGGACTTTTCGAACCATACTTACAGTATGGAGTGACTGTGTGGGGAAACTCAAACAAACAAGAGACAAAACGAGTGTTCACCTTAAAAAAAAAGCAATTAGGACCATTTTAAGAAGAAAGACCTCTGAAACATGCAGAAACTGTTTCAACAATTTAGATATCTTAACTTTTTCATCATTGTATATATACAAAACAATAATGTACATCACAAAAGGTAGTGAGGACTGGATTACAAATGCTAGTGTACACACCCACAATACAAGAAAGAAGAATGAAGTAGGGAGCATACCCCACCGACTGGCAATGCTAGAAAAAGGACCCCAGTACTCTGGTATCAGACTACTAAGAAGTCTGCGCAAAAACCTGCAAGATAGTGTAATTCATAATGACTTTCCAAAGAAGCTTAAAGACTATTTCATTGAAAAAGAGTTTTACAGTGTTGCAGAATACTTATGCCATTAAATTTGTATACATTGTTACTCATTATCAGTGATGTAAAAATGTAAGCTAAAGGTGTAGAAAAATAAGTGATAAAGAATGTTAATACTTTGACATGTCCTATATTACACGTACATTTACTGTACACAATGTAATCTTACAGGATCAAATAAAATTCAATTCAATTCTTCATGTCCGTGCCAACATAGCTGATAATTGGCTTCTGCATCACGAAAATGCGCTATCCCATACTGCTCTGTCAGTACAGCAATTTTTAACCTCAAAACAAATTTCAGTATTACCACAGCCACCTTATTTACCAGATATCGCTCTGTGCGACTTTTTTCTATTTACAAGAGTCAAAACGGCGGTCAAGGGACACCATTTTCAAACAATACAAGATGTCCAAAAAGATGTGACGAGAGTCTTGGAGGATATTACAGAAGATGAGTTCCAGAAATGTTACCATCAATGGCAGAAGCGCAGGAAAAAGTGTGTTCAATCAGTGAGCCTTGAGCAGTTCCTGGTGAAGTATCAGTGCAGCAGCAGTGCAGTAGCGAGTCGCATATTTAGCTTTCATATTTGTTTTGTAGTTTGATTCTTAATTTCTTTCTGAGTGTTTGTGTGCTTGCATATTTAATTACTTAAAATCCTTGCGTATTCTCGTATTTGAGAGGAGTAATATTGCTTATTGATAGCTGTAGAGTATAAATTCGCAGAGTTGTTAGATATTAGCCGTAGGATGGATAGAGTGTGTGCGTGCTGTGTGTGGGCGCAGGAAGA
The DNA here is from genome assembly GCF_023898315.1 of Schistocerca nitens. Lineage (NCBI taxonomy): Eukaryota > Metazoa > Arthropoda > Insecta > Orthoptera > Acrididae > Schistocerca > Schistocerca nitens. Next base: position 175,936,531 of record NC_064619.1, read on the forward strand.
GCTGGCCGCGGTTCGCGAGCAGCTGAGCGTGCTGTTGGCCACGGTCAGCCGCCTTCAGGCTGCTGCCTCAAGGTGCAGCGACGGCGGAGGGTCTGGCGCGTCGCTTGAGACAGCCCAGGTGGCGCTTGCTGTGTCCGCTGACTCAGCTGCCGAGGCACCTTCTAGTGTATCAGGCGCGTTGGGGCCGCCCTCACCTCAGGGTGAGTGGCGGACTGCAAGGCGTTCGCGCCGCTCGAGGTGGAGGGTCAATGTGGAGGCTGTCCGGCTGGCCTCATCCATTCGTCCTGTCAGTGGGCAGGTGGCCGCTCCTTCAGCATGCCCCGAGCAGGCACACGGGGGCAAAGGCTTGCTGGTTATTGGGAGCTCCAACGTTAGGCAGGTGATGGAGCCCCTTAGGGAAATAGCATACAGGGCTGGAAAGAAGTCCAACATGCACTCGGTTTGTCTGCCAGGGGGCCTCATCCAAGATGTGGAGGCGGCCTTGCCTGCGGCTATCGAGCATATAGGGTGCAGTTGTCTGCAAGTAGTTGCTCACATCGGCACCAATGATGCCTGTCACTTGGGTTCTGAGGCGATCCTCAGTTCGTATGGGCAGCTGGCGGATATGGTGAAGACCGCTGGCCTTGCATGTGGGGTGCAAGCAGAGCTCTCTATTTGCAGCATCGTTCCCAGAGTGGATCGGGGTCCTTTGGTTTGGAGCCGAGTGGAGGGTCTCAACCAGAGGCTACGTCAACTCTGTGACGGTCTTGGCTGCAAATTTCTAGACTTGCGCTATTGGGTGGGGAATTGTAGGACGCCCCTAGATAGATCAAGGGTGCACTACACAAAGAGAGCGGCTATTCAGGTAGCAGAGTACTTGTGGCGTGCACATGGGTTTTTTAGGTTAGGCAGTAGTGCGAGGTGTCCTGATGAACACTCACCAGTCGACGTGCAGGCAGGGGAATCAGGGTGTGCTCAGTGTAAAGATACTTCAGCTATCAAGATACTAGCAGTAAATTTTCAGAGTGTTCGGAATAAAGTTCCTGAATTTACTGCCCTCCAGGAAGCGAGTGGCGCGCAAATTATTCTCGGGACTAAGACCTGGCTGAACCCTGAGATAGGAAGTTCTGAAATATTTAGTGAAGGCTGGAACGTGTAGCCGGCCGGAGTGGCTGTGCAATTCTAGTCACTACAGTCTGGAGCCAAGCGATTGCTACGGTCGCTGGATCGAATCCTGCCTCGGACATGGATGTGTGTGATTATCTTAGGTTAGGTATGTATAACTATATCTAATTTCTAGGGGACTGATGACCTCAGAAGTTTAGTCCCATAGTGCTCAGAGCCATTTGAACCATTTGGAACGTGTATCGGAAAGACAGATTAGACACTGTAGGAGGCGGTGTCTTCATTGCAGTTGACAAAAATATTGTGTCCACTGAGGTCGAAGTAGAGTGTGATTGTGAAGTTATCTGGACACTTTTAACAGGGCTGGGGGAAATAAAGTTAATTGTGGGGTGTTATTACCGGCCACCAGGTTCTACTGTGACAGTTCTAGAATCATTCAAAGGGAGTCTACATTCTGTATTGCAGAAGCACCCGGACTATGGTATATTAGTCGGAGGTGACTTCAACCTACCTAGTACAGACTGGGATGTCTATGGATTCATTACAGGTGGTACAGACAAGCCTCATCGCTCCTTCCTCCTCCTTCATACATGTGAAATTGGTAGGTAGAACAGATGATGAACTGGTGGAACAAATCTAAGATTTTTTTAATGTCATGCCTCTTTTTGTATGGTATTGACTTTGCTGTCCTAGCATGAGCAGTTATGTAATTTCAAAGGCTTAGCAGAAATTCCTGCACATCTGTTTCATTAGATTTGGGGTCAGCTGCTTTATACTTTTCTGTTTATTTGAAACCACAGAGAATATAAGCACTGTCAAAACTGAAAAAAATAATGGGCATGAGACAGCTGACATTGGTATAAGCAACAATTTGTTTTGTTATCAGCTGAAAAATTGCTCTATAGTAAGTTCTATGAATTATGTATATGACCATCATTACAAAAAAATAAGCACCTATTTTAACTCTAATATAACAAGTTACATGAACTCAAACCATAAGTCACAATCATACATTTGGCACTTGGATCACTTCAGCTTTCACACTAAATTAGAGCCATATCTTGGAACCGTAATGATCCAAGTGTGATTTTTCAATTGGATCAGTATGGCCGGATGTATTTTTCAAAATATTAGCAATTCTAAAATAGGAGACTGAGACGTTCTTGCAGAAGATGCTGGATTCCACAGTTGGATGAGTGTGGAATGCAAATTTACATTTTCTCCCATGCATTTACACTTTTGTGTCTGCTCCCCTCGCAGTGTCACTTGTTCCTTTAAACTATTTTACACTTCTTTTCTGTTTCACTAGCATTTGGTACACCCATTGAGTTTTTGGTTCATGACCGATTCTGTTTTTCATCAGTTTGTCCCTTGTTGGTGCCGATACTGCTGGTACAAACCCATAGGTTGAAGACTGATTCGGAAGAAATATGGGCAACTCTGCACTTGGTGTACAAAATTATCTCACTGACTAGCAAGACAGAAATGAAATTAGAAGACAAACTGAAATAACCAAAAAAGAATTGCCAGCTGATATTTTGGCTAGGAAAAAAAATGGGACACAGTAATATGATAAAGAATGCTAAAATAAGACTGTCTGTGTTTCGGTTAAGACTCCTTAAAGGTCAAAGAAAATAAGTTCTGAAGTATCCCAGTTCTTCTACTTACACAGAGGAGTATTTGTTATAGCTATCATTCAAATGAAAATTCTTATAACTTTGATCAAATTAAACTATGTAGTTCCAGTGACCTATTCAAGTCTCAAACATCTATGACATATATATGCAGACTGAAGCAATGTTTGAAAATTTGTACCAAGATTGAGATTCGAATCTGGGTCTCCTGCTCACTGACCACTAAGCCACCCTGGTGCAGACTACCCTAGCATGCCTCCCTCCTCAGTCTAAATTCCCATTCATGCCTCTCCCCCATTGATGTACTAGACTTTGGGATACTATACTTTCTAAAGGGAGTTGTTTGCGACTCTCATATAATGCACGCATCATAAGGTTCTCATCTCTGTGGTTGATGGGACTACTTGATAGAAAACTAATAATATCAGTCATCATTAACTGATTTATTACTGCTACTAACATGAACTAGCAAATATTGTTAAAGACATCTGCACCTATGAAAGCAGAAGTGATATGTTGTGTTGAGGACTACTAAAATGTTATCTGTAATTGATTTTGGCATAATATTATATACTGACATTTTTATAAACATTGTGTTGTCTGCTGTTGGAGTTGTTAGCACTTGGAAAGGAATCAGTACCAATTACTGGCATCTGATTTCAATCAGTGCAGCTACTCCCATCAATCACCTCACCGAATAACATCTTGGAGTTCACATACACTATTGTTACGCTTAATTGACAAGCTATGTAATAAGTAGATCCAACAGATCCTCTTCTGTCGAAATTATCATTTCACTCACAAGTATATATAAAATGAAAATATGGAGTCAGAGGTTCCTTCCTGTCTCTCATACTGCCATGTATAAACTGTTACAAAAAGCATTAAAAACTGATTATGCCATTGAAAAAAAATGAAAACAGAAATATACCTAAAAAATGAGAATGATGGTTTTGTTCAAAGGCCTAACTGCAGTTAAAAACAAATGCTCCTATTGTATAACACGACTGGCTCCTTCAGATGCCAGTCCAACTATCTGCCCTGTCAAACTAAACAGTCTCCACATAATGGGTCTATACCTAACAGCAGCAAGTACAGGGAACTGACATAAAACAGATGGGGGGACTCTGTTTTAGCACTGAAATCTACCTGAGCCATTATGTTTGTAGTGTCGGCAGACTTGCCAACACTACACACACTAATTGAAAGAGGCGGCCAAGATGCACGCACTAACTCACGAAGGATGGAGTGAGGTCTGAAACAGGAGACTTAATGAATGTGATAAGTGTCGGCAGACTTGCCAACACTACGCACACTAATTGAAAGAGGCAGCCAAGATGCACGCACTAACTCACGAAGGATGGAGTGAGGTCTGAAACAGGAGACTTAATGAATGTGATAAAGAAAATACGTATCTTTGGAATATACTTAACTTTTAATACATCCTTGTATACATCGTTCTTGATGAGACATCTGGAGATTGTGGCGATACAAGTGACTCTTTATATAAAAGCTTTTTAAGGCTAATGGCGCCTTGCTAAGTCGTAGCCATTAACTTAGCTGAAGGCTATTCTAACTGTCTCTCGGCAAATGAGAGAAATGGCTTCGTCCGTATAGTCGCTAGCAACGTCGTCGTACAACTGGGGCGAGTTCTCGTACGTCTCTCGAGACCTGCCGTGTGGTGGCACTCGGTCTGCGATCACACAGTGGTGACACGCGGGTCCAACATGTACTAATGGACCGCGGCCGATTTAAGCTACCACCTAGCAAGTGTGGTGTCTGGCAGTGACACCACAATGTTACATCACAAAGAGGAGCAAGTTGTTTTGTATACTCTATGCAGAGCAGTGTAAGTATATCATTGGGTCCATTAGCCTTCCCTCCATTGAGTGATTTTAGTTGATATTAAACAATGGAAACTCCATGTTGGAATATCAACAATATAAGGAAAAAGAAACATTGCTACTCAAAAAGCTGCTGGCGATGGCAGCCATGTATGCATTAGGGGTGCTTGCTAAGTGAATGTGTGTGTGTTTCCTTCTGTGGAGAAGGCTTTGAGCAAAAGCTAAATGAGTAAGTCTTTTCATTTTGCCCATCTGCAAATCAGTGTGTCAATAGAGTGACAATTTTACGTTTTTTGTTGTATTGTTGTTTAGGTGATATTGCACCCCATAGTCTCAGTATCTGTCATTCTGATGTTCACATGACAAATGAAATGAGGAACCATCGTACAGTCTTCCTCAGTGAAACAGTTTCAGAAAATGGAATTTAGATGTTGCCCTTCCCACTCTACTCTCTTCCTCTGTTTTGGTGCCAGTATGATCACTGAGGGACTCTATAAATGGATTTGATTTAGTTACTGATTTAAGATATGATCAATACTTCTCAGCAGGAATTTCTGTTAGTTTTAGATATAATTTTACATTTGAATTCACTGAAAGCTATAAGTGTGCCTGTGCTTAACCTCATTTTTGCTACTTTTAAATCTGCAGTGAAGTTGTCTTTGTTTTCAGAGCAACTTTCTAATGTGGCTGTTGAATAAAGCCAATCTTTACAATACCCCGCGACTTTGCTCAGGACCTACTTGTCGATGAGTTGTATTGTACAATAATCCTGAGTTTCATCCACTTGTACTCATTACCAGTCTCAGACATGTTACAACCTGTATGTTTTTTGCCGTCCCTCTCCCACCTTTGTTACATACAATGCACTTAGCTCTTCACACTTATTAACTTGTGCATGATGTTTTAACAGTTATCTGTGTCTTGCATATTATCCTGTCTCCTCCATTTAAACCAAGGTTTTCAAATCTTGTCTGGTGCAGTCCCCAACAATTATCTTTCCTTCTCATCCCATCTGGTAAGTCTCCCCAGACCTGTAGTTCTGGATGACTTTTCTGAAATGTACCCCTTTTCCTAGGCCTCTCCAGTCCTTTTCCTTTGACCCTCTTCCTTCCCTTTCAACCTTCCTGCCAGAAGAAGAAGCCACTGGATCCAAGAGGTTGCATAAATATAACTTTCTTTTACGTGCATGTCCTGCCACTGCTTGGTGAGTAGATTTTTTGTCTATGCAATTATATTATAACAGCAAAATTTTTGTATTAGCTGTACGTGCTCAGTTGTGTACCAATGTTATGCAATTATATTATAACAGCAAAATTTTTGTATTAGCTGTACGTGCTCAGTTGTGTACCAGTGTTATGATGGGTATCACTTGACACAACACTATAAAGATCTTATCTGTAGCATGTGAACTTGTTTGTCAACTAATTAAGTATGATTGCCTCTAATACGTCATCTGTCAGTTGTGATTTCATGACAACTGTGATGTGTTTGGCTGCATGGCCCCTCCCGCCAGAGGTTCGAGTCCTTCCTCGGGCATGGGTGTATGTGTTGTTCTTAGCATAAGTTTAAACTAACTTGTTCTAAGAACACACACATTCTTGCCTGAGGAAGGACTCGAACCTCCGCCGGGAGGGGCCACGCATACAAACACATCACAGTTGTCATGAAATCACAACTGACAGATGACATATTATAGGCATTTATACTTTAATTAGTTGACAAACAAGTTCACATGCTACAGAAAAGTTTAAGTAATGTTTAAGTCTAGGGACTGATGGCCACAGAAGTTTGGTTTCTTAGGAACTCACACACATCTGAACATTTGATGTGTTTGGCAGACATTCTGATGATAAGCTATGCCTGAAATGCATAAATAAGTTTTAACAAGTGTACAATTGTTATTAACAGCCAAAGCTGTGATAAGAACATGCTCAGTATTACTATTTTGTTTTGTGCTGCAGTGTTCTGTGGTCATGGAAAAGGGGTGGGGGTGGGGGGAAGAGATATTCTGGTGCTGAATGGAAAGGATAAATGGAGCTGTCAGTATTACTCTCCTTTGCGCAAATGAACTGTGAGGACAAAAACTTTAGATTGCTGAAAACAATGAAAAATGATTTATTGACAAAATATAGGTAAAAACAAATTAAAAATCAAACTCTCTCATGCCAATACTTAGAATAGAAATAAGCCACTATGTCTCTGTTGATCCATTGTGGATGTGTGTGACAGTGGCTGGTCAAATAATTAACATTTAATTTGCCAAACAGCTGTGCAATTTGAGCAGTTATTTTATTTTATTTTCACTACCAGTTTTGGCAATTCAGTATGCCATCGTCAGGCCACATATGCACCTCTCAGAAATTATTGTTATAGGCATACTGAGGCCAGATGTTTTTGGATGTTGTGAATTTCCAGTTGGAGTCAAGTTATCAAAGGAAGCACTTGGGAACTCACAAAATCCAGAAGGCCCCAGTATGCCTATATCAATGATTTTTGAGAAGTGCCTATGGGGCCTGACGATGACATATTGAATTGCTGAATCTGGTAGTAAAAGTAAAATAACTGTTCAATTTGTTGTTTGGGGAATTCATTGTTAAATACACCGTTAATGCTCCAGGAAGATAGTTTGCATAATCAAGCTGTACTTTTCTGCCATAAACACATAAAATAAATGAATTGCTATGGCAAAAAGACTGTTGAGTATTTATTTATTCAGATCTTCAACAATAAGTTAACAGGTTTTAATTTGATTGAGCAACACTAAAAACTGTGAATTAATGGACATACATGAATAACTGTCATGAAAATTTGGAAATTATGCTTCTTCTCCTTCTCCTTCTTCCTCTTCATCAAATTCTCCCTCTTCTTCAGCTGTTGCTTCCTGGTACTGTTGATATTCACTAATTAAGTCATTCATGTTTGACTCAGCCTCCGTAAACTCCATCTCATCCATACCTTCACCAGTGTACCAATGAAGGAAAGCCTTACGTTTGAACATTGTTGAAAACTGCTCACCTAAGCGTTTAAAGAGTTCTTGAATAGCTGTGGAATTCCCAATAAATGTTGCTGACATTTTAAGGCCACGAGGCGGTATGTCACACACTGCAGTCTTAACATTGTTTGGAATCCACTCAGCAAAATAACTGCTGTTCTTATTCTGGACATTCAGCATCTGTTCATCTACCTGTAAATCCCATCACATACATTATTTGTTTTTTAATCACATACAATATTAATACACACACACACAACAATTATGTCAAACATTAAGAACAGAGGATTTATATTATCTGCAGAGTGAATTTTCAGACATTCAAGCTGTCACCTGTTGCTAATATATATTGATAAACATGTATGAGGAATTGATCTACGGGAAATATAACATTCAAAACTTCTGGAATCTAAAGACCCATTATGCACACTGTGGGATATAATAAGTCCTAGAATCAACTAATATTTTCACACTGCTATTTTGCCGAAAGTGTCCAGACAACTCATAAGACATTTTGTGTGATCTGAGGGTATACAGCTACTTTTAGTGGTATACATGCTGCTGATTACAACAACAGACCTCTTTTTCTATCTGCATGACTAATGGAAAGATTTGACTGACTCTAATTGGAACATGATTGTAGAGGCCTGCGAGTTTTAATTTCCTTTAGACAGATTTACTGGGAGTTATTTATCCTCAGATCCATTATTAATGATGTTTACTTAGACCTTTCGAAAGCTTTTGATTGTGCTTGCCATAGGACTCTAGAGGAACTGCACAGCTATGGCATTAGAGGAAAAGCTGCAGATATTATAAAAACCTTTGCTGAAAATGAACACCAATACACTGAAATAAAAAATAAATCTGGAAACACAAAGAAAAATGTCTAGTTTGACTTTCTGCAGGTAAAATATGGAGTAGCTCAGGCTCAGTACTAGGACCTTTCCATTTTACCTTCTACCTATATAAATGATGTTTCCATTTGCAGTAAATTAAAAAGTGATTCTGTATGCTGATACAACTTTAATACTATGCAGCAACTCTGTAAATAATCTGGTAAAGATAACCAATGAGAACGTACAAAAGGCAGAAAGGTATTCTGATTATCAACAGGGAGAAAATGACATGTACAAAATTTTAAACAAACAGAACGAACAGGTCAGAAGATTTTATTCTGAGCATTGGGAATGCAGGTGTTGGAGAAGTGGACTGTAATAGGTTTCTGGGACTAGAAGAGGACAAATTTCAGACATGGGGAAACAACACTCATAAGATATGTTCAAAAATAAGTGCAAATATAATCTTAATGAAGAAAAGCCCTATACAGCTGGCACACAAACCTTGCTAAAAATATACTATGAACTTATCTTTGTATAAATATTGTACTGTATACCAAAATGGGGAGAAGCAGCAGCAGTATATGTACACATTCAGGGAATTTTAAAACTTCAAAGGAATGCCATCCAATGATGAGTGAAACCAATGCCACAGAATCATGCACAAACAATTTAAAACAATTTAAAATATTAACTGTACCAAGTTTGTACATAAATGGGACACTACTTTTTTTTAAATGGTAAATTATACAACACCACTAAATGGAGATTTTCATGGTTGTAACACAAGAATTAGAGAAAATTTCAATGTCCATAGCAAAAGGCTGGAAATGACAGACAGGGACCTATAAATGCAGGAAGCTTATTTTATAAAAGACTGCCACTTAGCATAAAGAGAATAAAGGAACCGAGCATCAACAAAAGCAAAAGGAAAGATCATCTCATCTGTGGCTGTTCATACAAGGTGAAGCAATACTTGCAGATGAATTCACTGAACAAAGATAAATTTTTAATTGAGAACGGTGTAAAACACATTTTTCTCAATATGGAAACAGACTTCCTGAAGGAAGAAAAAAGAAGAACAAGTGTAGAGCTAATACAAAAAAAACAGAATGTAGAGATTAAGTGGAAAATTGTGTTCTTGAGTATATGTATTACTGAAAATGTGTTTTTAAAAAGTTTCCAGTATGCATTGTGGCTTGCATATATGATTTTAAAAAATATTAGAAAATGATAGAGCACTACTCATTGGGTACAGAGAGTCACAGACAGGCACAACAAAAATACTGCTATACATTTAAGTTTTTGACCAAAAGGCCTTCTAAAGTAGTAAACACACATACATTCACACAAGCACAACTCACACACACAAGACCATTGGCTGTGGCCACTGAGGCCAGACAATGTACAGCAACTGCACATGATGGGAAAATCAATTTATGGATGGTGAGGGTAAGGAGGAGGCTGTGGCAGGGAGGGTTGAGAGAGCACAGTAGGGTTGGGGGATAGTAAAGTGCTGCTTGTGGGAGCATACAGGGATAAGGTGGGCGAGAGTATGGAAGCTATGTGAAATCAGGAGGTTAGACAGAAGGATTGGTGGGGGGGGGGGGGGGGGGAGTGTAAAATCAGAGAAGTAAAAAGACTGTGGTTGTGTTGGTGGAACAGAAGTCTGTGCAGTGCTGATATGGGAGTAGAAAATGGGACAGGTCGACAAAAGTCAGTGTCCAATGAAGGTTGATGCCAGGGGATTATGGAAGTGTAGGATATATTGCAGGTAGAGCTCCTACCTGGATGATTCAGAAAAGTTGGTATTGTTAGGAAGGATTGACATGGAGTAGGCTGCGAAGCAGTCATTGAAATGAAGCATGTATTGTTGGGCAGCCTGCTCAGCAACTGGTTGTCCAGCTGTCTCTTGACCACATTTTATCAGTGGCCCCCCATATAGACAGACAACGTGTTGATTGTCACGCTGCATAGAAAGCACCTTAGAGGTTGCAGCTTTGTTTGTATATCACATGACTGCTTTCACATTTAGCCCTGCGTTTCATAGGATAGGAGATGCTTGTGACCAGAGTGGAGCAACTGGTGGTGGAAGGACATATGGGACAGATCTTTCATCTATGTCTATTGCAGGAGTATGAGCCCCTTGTCTCATGCCTTCATTCAGCAGTGCCTGGCATCTTTCAGTCACCCTCAGATGATGAATTTGAAATAGTGTTATTCCAAAATGGCTCTATCCAGAGTGAAAGTAGCACTAAAAATACTGAGGCTGCAACTGTGACCTACGTCTACTGGTCTTGAAATGCTTGTCAAGTGAACAGCAACTATAACTACATAATTATATTCTTTGTCTGAATTACTGAACATAAATAACTGAAATAATAATTAGACTGTATTTAAATCAAACAGGGACATAGGTGGATGCTGGGCACACATTCTCAACCTCCCACTTTTAACTGTACGTGAATTCTTTCCCCACAGCTACAGCTGTTCAACTTACTGGTCTAGTGTACCTTCAATTTACTGCCACTCAAATTAATCAGAATATTTTATAAAGTTTCCTATGATGAAAGAATGCATTTGCAGTACACATGTGATGGTGCACTGGCCCACTTTCATGTAGGTGTTCAAAAATATATAGTGCAAATCGTCAACACTGTGTATTAGTTGGGCTTTGCCAACACTGGGGCCTCCCAGGTGCCCAGACTTGAACATCTACATCTACATAGTACTCCGCAAGCCACCTAACAGTGTGTGCCGGAAGGTACTTCGGATAACACTAGTTGGTTCCCCTTTCTTGTTTCATTTGTGTATGGCACGTGGGAGAATGATTGTTTCTAAGCCTTTATATTAGCTCCAATTTCTTGAATTTTCTCATCGTGGTCACTTCACGAGATATATGTTGTCTGACTCTGCCAGGACAGTGTTCCCTCATAATTTCAATAGTAAATCTCTTCATGATGCACAATGCCTCTCTTCTAACATCTGCCTCTGGAGTTTTTTGAGCATCTATCTAATGCCCTCATACCAACTAAATGATCCAAGGATGAAAGCTGTTCTTCATTGGATCTCTCTCTCTCTCTCTCTCTCTCTCTCTCTCTCTCTCTCTCTCTCACTCTCTCTCTCTCTCTCCCTCCCCCCTCCCCCCTCCCCCCTCCCCCCTCCCCCCTCTCCCCTCTCTTCTATTAGTCCTACCTGATAAAAGATCTCAGATATATGAACAATATTCAAGTAGTGGTGAAACAAGTGCCTTGTCAATCACTCCTTTCCTTTGCGAGTTACATTTGCTATGAATCTGGCATCTGCTTTTCTTAATATTTGCTTTACGTAATCTTTTAACTTAAGGTTTCTCAGGACAGTTACTCCTAGATATTTTATGGTAGATACTGTTAGCAGCATTTTGTCATCAATGTAGTTGCGCAGTAGTGGATTTCTTCTTACATTATCTAAGTTGAGGGTCAACTGCCAGAACCTGCTCCATTCATCAATTCTACACAGGCCATTCTGCAAATAGATACTATCTACTGGCATTGCTACTTTCTCATAGACAACCGCATCATCTGTGAACAGTGTTAAAGAGCTTCCAATGCTTTCTACGAGATCGTTCATATCCAATGCAAACAGTTAACAGTTCTGTTGCACTTCTTGTGGGTAATCCAGATATTATATTTACATCTCTATATTTTGTTCCATTAAGGGTGACATCTGCAAGGAAGTCTTGAATCTAGTTGCAAATCTGTTCCAATACTCAGTAATCTCATATTTTTTTCATTAAATGGCAGCACCAACCTGAGCACCATTGTCTGCAGTGCTATGGATCTCGTGGAGGAACAGAGTGAGCTGAGTTTTGCAAGATTTCTGTTTGCAGAGTACTTGTTCATTTTCTTAGAGGAGATTTTTGTTCTTGAGCATAAAACATGTTCCATAAAACAATGTAGGCCTATAATTATGTGCATCTGTCCTTCAATCCTTCTTGAAAACAAGAATGACCAGCACTTTTTTTCAAGGCACCTTTCTTTGCTCCAGTGATCCACAGTAAACTGCTACTAGAAGGGGAGCAAATTCTTTCATATATTTTTTGCAGAATCTTACAGGTATCTCATCTGGTCCCAATGCCTTGCCACTACTAAGCAACTGAGTTGCTTTTCTGTCCTGCAATCAGTTATCTCAATATCTGCCATTTTGGCATTCACACAATGATTGAAAGGAAGGACCTTGTTACAATTTTCCACAGTGACACAATTTCAAAAGCTGAATTGAGTATTTTGGCCTTCTCTCTGCTATCTTCCATTTCTGTGCCTATGTGGTCACTGAGTGAATGAATAGAGGATTTTGAACCACTTACTGATTTTGCATAAGATCAAAACCTCTGAAGATATTTATTCAGATTGGTTGACAAAATTTTACTTTCAAAGTCTGTGATGAAGCTCTCTTTCTTCACACAGCAGTTTTCCAACACAGCTATTAAACTGCAGTGGGTCTTCCCATATCTTAAGACCTTGCCTGGAACATACTCGTTGAAGGATTATTCAACAATGCTTTCAAATCTTTTTCATTTATGCTTCACATCTTTGATCCTACTACTGAATATCTGATATTGACTACTCAGATACTCTGAAATTTGTATCCCATCACTCTTGCTGAGCAAAAATACCTTTCTTAACATTCCTTGCAAAACTAGTAGTCGTGGTTGCTAACACAGCTTTATGATCACTGATACCTTCCTCTATGTTAATTGATTTGATGTGGTCAGGTCTGTTTGTTGCTAGGGGATATATTACATTAACTTCACGGGTTGGTTTTCTAAATACACTCCTGGAAATGGAAAAAAGAACACATTGACACCGGTGTGTCAGACCCACCATACTTGCTCCGGACACTGCGAGAGGGCTGTACAAGCAATGATCACACGCACGGCACAGCGGACACACCAGGAACCGCGGTGTTGGCCGTCGAATGGCGCTAGCTGCGCAGCATTTGTGCACCGCCGCCGTCAGTGTCAGCCAGTTTGCCGTGGCATACGGAGCTCCATCGCAGTCTTTAACACTGGTAGCATGCCGCGACAGCGTGGATGTGAACCGTATGTGCAGTTGACGGACTTTGAGCGAGGGCGTATAGTGGGCATGCGGGAGGCCGGGTGGACGTACCGCCGAATTGCTCAACACGTGGGGCGTGAGGTCTCCACAGTACATCGATGTTGTCACCAGTGGTCGGCGGAAGGTGCACGTGCCCGTCGACCTGGGACCGGACCGCAGCGACGCACGGATGCACGCCAAGACCGTAGGATCCTACGCAGTGCCGTAGGGGACCGCACCGCCACTTCCCAGCAAATTAGGGACACTGTTGCTCCTGGGGTATCGGCGAGGACCATTCGCAACCGTCTCCATGAAGCTGGGCTACGGTCCCGCACACCGTTAGGCCGTCTTCCGCTCACGCCCCAACATCGTGCAGCCCGCCTCCAGTGGTGTCGCGACAGGCGTGAATGGAGGGACGAATGGAGACTTGTCGTCTTCAGCGATGAGAGTCACTTCTGCCTTGGTGCCAATGATGGTCGTATGCGTGTTTGGCGCCGTGAAGGTGAGCGCCACAATCAGGACTGCATACGACCGAGGCACACAGGGCCAACACCCAGCATCATGGTGTGGGGAGCGATCTCATACACTGGCCGTACACCACTGGTGATCGTCGAGGGGACACTGAATAGTGCACGGTACATCCAAACCGTCATCGAACCCATCGTTCTACCATTCCTAGACCGGCAAGGGAACTTGCTGTTCCAACAGGACAATGCACGTCCGCATGTATCCCGTGCCACCCAACGTGCTCTAGAAGGTGTAAGTCAACTACCCTGGCCAGCAAGATCTCCGGATCTGTCCCCCATTGAGCATGTTTGGGACTGGATGAAGCGTCATCTCACGCGGTCTGCACGTCCAGCACGAACGCTGGTCCAACTGAGGCGCCAGGTGGAAATGGCATGGCAAGCCGTTCCACAGGACTACATCCAGCATCTGTACGATCGTCTCCATGGGAGAATAGCAGCCTGCATTGCTGCGAAAGGTGGATATACACTGTACTAGTGCCGACATTGTGCATGCTCTGTTGCCTGTGTCTATGTGCCTGTGGTTCTGTCAGTGTGATCATGTGATGTATCTGACCCCAGGAATGTGTCAATAAAGTTTCCCCTTCCTGGGACAATGAATTCACGGTGTTCTTATTTCAATTTCCAGGAGTGTATCTGCTTGAAGTAACTTTCAAACAATGCATTCAGAATAATATCACATGAACCCCTGTCTCTGCCACCAATTTTGATGACATTGCTCTCCCAGTCTAAACCTGGCAAGTCGAAGCCACCCACAAGTATTCTGCAAGTTCTCTCTGAAGCACTATACCACTTGAACTATCAGATATTTCTTTCTTTCTTTCGTGTCAGAATGTTTAAAAGCTTTGATACATTACAGTTCTGCTGATAATGATGCTGAACACTGGGAACACATTTATAAAGCATTTCAAACGGCACACTCCCTACAGTGTAGCAACAGATTGAAATTTGAGCTTTCCTCTGTCAGCGTGATAATGTTTCTCTCTTCAGTGCAAGACTGGCAGTCTGACTAAAGAGGCCAGAAAAGTGGCCAGACACACAGTCATATGTGCCTGAGGCAGGTCTGCTGGTGTGAATATGTGTGAGTTTTCCATTTTTCTGAAGAAAGATTGCCCAAAACCTAAGTGTGTAAAAGTCTTTTTGTTGTTCCTGTCTGCAACTCAATGCTCTAATCTTTACAGTGAGTAGCAGTCTAAGTTTTTCATAACTGTTGATATACCAACCTGGATTTTCCATTTTTTAAAAAGCAGTAACCCTATTTATGAGGATGTGTACACTGTACATACTGAACCCCTATTCTGCTCAAGTTGAATTTGTCTTCAAATATCTTGTCAGTTGCAAAGCAGATTTACAAAATCAGTGATCAGGTCATAAATTTCCAATCACACAAGGTGTACTCCAGGGCCCTGTTCTAGGTCCTTTCCTTCTCCTTCTGTTCACAAATAATGTAGAACCAACTCTCAGCTCCCAGTTTGCAAGCTATGCAGACGATTTCTACTGTTATTTGTTGGCAAACAAAACAGTGAGTTTACATTGGCTGCGACTGAGGGACTAGATCAAATAATTACTGAGTTCCGCAATCAAGGTTTGATGGTTAATATCAGTAAATCTCAGTTATTGCCATTTAAATGTGTAAATTCACGCCAAACGTCTGTCAATAATATACATGGAGTTAAAACAACAGACACCGATAAAGGTAGATTTCTAGGTATACAGGTTGATGCGAAATTCGTGCACTTGGGTTTCACAGCACGACTCCTCACATGCCAGCGATAAAAAAATGTCTGTCACAAAATTTCGTCTGACGAGTACATCTGGCAGAAAAAGGACGTTAAAGAGTGGAAATCAGGCAACACTGTAACCACATGTATGGTAACTCCCTCTGTCAGCACACATTGTGTTTTTTAGTTGGTTCAGTGGATAGATTTTTGAGTTAAAAAAGCATGCAGGGGCTCGATGGTTCGATCCTGGGTTGGGAAATATGTTTTTTATTTGGTAAATGTAGTCCAGGTGGTATGGTACCAGGCATCTGAATCGTCAAGATCGATGGCAGTGGGTCCTCTAGAAAACATTTGCACTTACATACTACAAACATAGATGTGAAACATTTGTAAGCTTTGAAAGAAGCCCTTTCCACATTGTCGGCATGAATTTCTTCCCACCACTTCATCTGCTAGATGCGAAACCTGTTTGCTTTGTACCCTCCTCCAATGATCCCATAGATTAGTACCAGCTATTATTCTTGCCTCGTTTGTTAGGGCCTTCATTACCAGCAGGACTAGCAATGTGCTTTGCAAATAATGTCCAGACTTGGTTACTATTTGTATGTATCACCATGGTCCTACTAATTATGCATTTCAAATACTGAATCTGGTAACTGCATGCTGTTTAGTACATATCTCAATGCATTATTATTATTCAAATGGTTCAAATGGCTCTAAGCACCATGGGACTTAACATCTGAGGTCATCAGTCCCCTAAAATTAGAACTACTTAAACCTAACTAACCTATGGACACGACACACATCCTTGCCCGAGGCAGGATTCGAATCTGCGAGTGTAGCAGCAGTGTGGTTCCAGACTGAAGTGCCTAGAACTGCTTGGCCATTGCGGCCTGCCAGTATTATTATTATTATTATTATTCTATCGCTGGGATTGTGAAAACATCACATCTATTACCATTAGGGAAACAGTGTAATTCGAAACCGAACATTTCACAATTAGTGGTATCGAGATGAATCATGCAGAACAATATCTGTCAGAGGGGTAATGCGTGTTAGCTGGAACAGTGTGCAGGACCGAAGGTGTGTTTATACTGTATGCGCTGTCCACCAGGTGCTCATGACAGACTCCAATGTACATGCGTACACGTATCGAATTTTCTCATTGTAAACCTCTAAACCAATGTGTCAGACACGTGGCATACACAAATGATGAATATGTGGATATGCTTCTGGTCCTTGGTGCATCTGAAAACTGGGTTGTTGTTGCCACTTGTGAATATGCTGCTAGATATCCTTGTTGACTCCATCCAGATAAAAATTTGTTTCATCGTCTGGAGCTGCACCTTCGGGTGTCAGGTTCTCTCCTTCCACCGTCACGTGGCAGAGGTCATCCATGGGCTCGCCATACTCCAGCTACTGAGGAAGCTATTCTGGAGGTCATACACAAAGAACCTCAGCAAAGTACATGTAAAGTAGCAAGGCAGCTGCAAGTCTCGCAACACAAGGTTGTTAACGTGGTGCACAAGTATGGTTGCACCCCTATCATTATGCTGTCATGCAACACATGCTTCTTGCAGATCACCATCAGCAGATGCGATTCTGTGAATGGTTCCAACAATGACAGGAAGGCAACAATGACTTCATGAACACCATAATATCATCGTATGAACCAGCATTCGCTCGTGAAGATGTCTTCAATATGCACAATACCCACCATCGGTGAGGGTAACCCATACGTCACCCGCAACCATGGATATCAAGTTCTTGGTATCAATGTCTGGGCCAGAATATTGGGCGACAAGTGTTTGGGCCCCTACATGTTGCCTGACTGGTTGACTACATGGAGGTATAATGCATTCCTCTCAAACTATCTTCCTGATGTGCTGGAAGATGTTCCACTACATGTTCGGCAGAGGATATGGTTCCAACATGATGGTGCACCTCCACACTCTGGAATTAATGTGCGACAGTATTTTGACAGAACATTTCCAGGGTAATGGCTCACATGAGGAGGTCCAGTTGTATGAGCACTGTGGTCACCTGACCTGAATCCCCTGGATTTTTTCCTGTGGGGATACCTAAAGGAGCATGTGTACTCTACCCTTTCAACGAATGTGGAAGAACTGGTAGTGCATGTGTATGCTACTCTTGTTACTGTTGACACAGCTTTGCTGCGAAGGGTCCAGAGCTGTATGATCCGAAGGGTTGCACAACGTTTAGACGTGTAACGAGGTCGCTTTGAGCATCTGTTGTTCTGAGGACAACATATCCTGTTGTGAAGGTCATGTGGTCATTAACCCACTAGCGCCGGAATTTATTTTTTTGTGATTTTTAAAAAAAATTTGCGTTATTATGTCTGTAAAAGACATAAATTACACAACAGAGTTGTTTCGACAAAAGTCATTACCGCCATTAGTGAGATATTTGGCGTTATTTATATGGATTACAACATCAACTAAAATAAGTTGGTTATTGAAATTTCTTATTACATATACAAGTTTTGTGCAAATTTATTATTCAGTCTTCATCATACATCATATACTTTATAACACAGTACAACTCATAATCAAAAGTCAATTCTTGAACTCAGCATTATTTTACATGAAATGGAATAAAACAGTCAATACACAATCCCACATTACACTTTGAACACATTGTTCTCACAATAGATTTACAGTCCTTGTGTGCATATCTTTTCTTCTTCTTTCCTTCTGTGTGCTGGATGAGGTGGTCAGTCTTCTTAAACCTAATTGAATCTGATTTGCAGCTGTCGGAACATGCCCTTGATGCAGATGGTCTCCCGGCTCCTTTTGGTAAAGCTTGGTTTCTTTGCAAGTACACAAAATTCAACTGTTTTGCATGGCGACATCTAAAATCCATGTAAAGAGACACCAGTACCATTTATTGCTTCTTATTGCAATGCGATAGCATGCTAGATTATGGTCCATCTGATCAATACCTCCCATATATGTTTTATATTTGGCTACCAGGTTTGGTCTGGGAATCATTACATTTCACTTTTTTAGTTGCGAGAATCTCTTGACTTGGCCAATTTCTTGTGCACCACATGACGAAGAGATCATTGTGACACGTAAGTTGTCCAGCCGCCACACATACAACAATCCATCATTCTTCTCTATTCGGATCTGAGGGCTCAACAAACACATCACGTTCAATATCGTCATTATATAAAAATCTCCAGCGCCTCAGCAAGCGAGAAACCTCTTCTAAAACAAGAAAGAGAAAATTCATCCTTTTACTGAGTACAAACGCCTAGTGTTGCCATATGGCAACACCGATGTTCAAACGGCCTAAATGAACGTAATTTATTTCACAGCAAGCAGTAACCTCCAGAGAATATATATTTGAGTATTTAAAGTACAACCATACTAAAAAAACAAATTATATATCGTAAGTTACTGTGTAAAACATACTTACTCGAACTTATACTCCAATTGTCTTCGTCATTCAGCAAACAACTACTTCCAACACTGCTTACGCCGCAGAATTTAAATGTATTGTTAAAACCGTTGCATTGTAGTGATCTTTACAGTCTTGCGGAGCGGAATCCAGTGCTACCAACACTCTCGCTTCGTTGATGTTGTGGAATCAACGATTTTAAAAAAGTGTTACAAACGTTGCCATAGGGCAACGCACGGCGCTAATGTGTTAATATGGACACTATTATTGTCGCTGGTTGGAAATATGTGATATCTGAGCATTCATATTAGATGTAGTATAAATGACAGGTAGATGTTGTGTTATTGTACTGTGCTATCATCTTTAGCATCTCCAAATCGATATTGTTTTTGTAGTTAGTCTGTCCTATGATAGGTCATTTGTTTTAACTGTCTATTTATTATTTGTCTAACCATGTATTTGTTATATTCAGCGTTACAAAATGTTGTGAATTTAGGATACATGTAATCTAAGAAATACCGTATATTACAGAATGAAATTAGCAAATAAAAAAAAGTGCGCCCTAAGCCAGGATCGAATCCTCCACCCCCTGCATGCTAACTCAAAATGCTATTGACTGCACCGACTGTGCTACTCCAGCAACATCTGCTGACAGCAGTAGTTACCATACATGTGATTACAGTGTTGCCAGACTGCCACTCTTTAACATCCTTTTTCTGCCGGATGTACTCGCTGGACTAAATTTTGTGACAGACATTTTTTTATAGCTGGCATGTGAGGAATCATGCTGTGAAGTCCGAGTGTACAAATTTCGGTTCACCTTGTATACCTAGATGAAAACCGTATCAGTTTTACATGTAATAAAATCAGTAGTTCACAACATCTAATTAGACAGTTGTCAGAAGTAGTCTCTGATCTGACATTAAAAACACTTTATTACGGGTCAGTTTTTGTACTGATTAATTATTAGATAGAGATATGAGGCTGTGCTGATAGCATACAAATGAAAAGAAGCAGGAAAGAGCAACCAGATTTATCTGTGGACTGGGATATAGAGACTGCCACAGGGCAATCTCTGTACATCATAGATACCTCACAGTTTACTCATTGAATCTAAACAAATTAATATTACCTTTTTTTGTGACACACAAAACAATGAAGTCCTCCAATATGCATGTCTACAATACGAGAAAGAAAGATTGCTGTACATGGTATGCTACATATATACAAGAAACTGCCATGTTCTATAAGGTGTCACAAAGGGAATACACTCAACTTCAAACTGAAAAAAAAATCGCTTTTTAATAAGTGCTTATACTCGTTGAATGAATATTAATATCAACCTAAAGTGATTTTTTTGTATTTTGCTCTGTAAAATCATAATATCTGAAAAAATTATGATCTAATACCCAATTTTGTGTCTCCCACAAGTCCAACGCCTCGTCCAAGTCATGAGAGATGGGCAACTGCATGAAGTAGGGGATTGCCTGTAGGAGCGAGGTACAGTGGAGACTGTGTATGCCCCAGGACTGCTACCTTAACTGTGAAGGTCCTACAGGAACCCTGAAAAGTGATGGCTAATGAGGCTCTGGTGAAGCTACGATAGGCCCAGCAAGCCAGTAGTGAATTATGAGTTCTGCTTTCAATGATAGAACGGACCTCAGAAAGGATGGATTTAATCGACGACAAACTGGCTACAAACAAGACTAAGATTGCAATATTAAATATACATACATAGCCTGTAAAGGTGGAAGAGATGATAAACATGATGGAAAGAAGGAAGTTAGACCTATTGGTGTTAGCTAAAACAAGATGGAAAGGAGAAGGAAGGAGAGAATTGAGGAAAGGCTACCGACTGTACTGGAGTGGAAATGAGGAGAGAAGGAGAAATGAAGTTGAAATAGTAGTAAGAGATGAATTAAAAGAAGAAGTGAAGAGAATAAGTGATAGGATGATGAAGACCAAAATATCAATCAAGGAGACAACCATAGAGGTAATACAAGTGTTTGCGCCACAGGTGGGTTGCACTTCTGAGGGGAAGCAAGAGTTTGAAGAGGAAATGCGGAAGCAGATGGGAAGGAAGACGATGATAGTAATGGGAGATTGAAACACACACGTTGGAAGAGAAAGACAAGGCTGCGGAAGTGTGCTTGGACCAGAGGGTTGGGGCTACTGAAATGAGGAAGGTGAAAGACTATTGGAGTTCTGTCAAAGGTATGGCTTGCTGGTTGGGAACTCTTGGTTCAGGAAAAGACAGAGCCACAAGATTACCTGGTACAGTCAAGACTTAAACAGAAAGTCAATAGTTGACTGCTTCCTGTACAACAGTGAGATGAATAGGAACATCATTGACATTAAGGTAATACCATCAGAGGCCTTGGATAGTGAACACCGTTTGCTGGTAATGAACCTGAGAGGGACTAAGGATAATAAAGGGACAGAAAACCAGGAAAGACATATAAGGGTACGGAAGTTGAAGGAGGAAGAATGCAAGCTACATACCTACAAATAGTAAAGAAAAGCATTCCAAAGGATGAACCAAAAATGATAGAAGAGGAATGGGGTGGATTCAAGGGAACATTAGTAAGTTCAACAGAAGCAATATGTGGGAGGACAAGCAACAAAAAGAGATGGAAAGAAACACCCTGATGGAATGATAACACAAAGGATATAGTACAGAAGAAGAATAGAGCCTTTATGGTATGGTTCTGGAAGAGAACGCCAGAGACAAGAGAAGTATATTAGGCAAGCAAGAAAGAAGCAAAAAGAGTGGTGGTGGAGGAAAGAAGAAAGTGGATGGAACAGTAGATCAGAATGACGGAGGAGGAAGTGAAGGTTCAATAAAGGTGTTATATGGGATGATTAAAAGTAAGGGGAAGAACTGTACGACAGATTATGCTCAAATGGTGAACAAAAGTGGACAAGATGTAGAGAATAAGGAGGAACTCAAGAATATGTGGAAGGAGTATTTTGAAGAGCTCCTGAACCCAAAATGAAGATCTGGATGAGGAGGAACAAGCTGAGGAGAAAATAGAGGAGGAACAGCAAATTGAAAAAGACCTTACATGGGGAGAAGTGGAAGAGGCATTGGGCAAGATGAAGGGAGAAAAGTCACCAGTTCTGGATGAGCTAAGTGTAGAGATGGTAAGAGCAGCAGGAGAGGTGGGGATACAATTGCTATATCGAGTAATGAAAATTGTGTGGAGACAGAAGCTGATCCCAGAAGACTGGAAGAAGGGAATAATTGTCCTGATCTTTAAGAAGGGAAGTAGAAAAGAGTGCAAGAATTATCGGGGGATAACATTGATGAGACATTGTGAAAAGATTTTTGAGAAAATTTTTGGAAGCACAAATTCAGGCAAAATTAAAAGGAAGAATGAGAGAAGAGCAACTTGGCTTCAGAACAGGGAGGTCCATGGTGGATCTAATTTTTGCTGTAAGACAACTGCAGGAACAGCAATATAAATATGGAATAGATCTACTAATGACCTTCCTGGACAATGAAAAGTGTATGATAGTGTATGTAGAAGCAAAGTGTGGAAGCCTTGGAGAACAGGGGAGTAGCAAAACATTATTTGGAGGATAAGGGAAATGTGCCACGGAAGTGTGAGCTGTGTGAAAGCAGGAGGAGAGAGATCAGCTTCGACTGAACAGAAGAATGGCTTGAGACAGGGAAGTGCACTTTCACCATTACTCTTCATTGTAGTGATGGATGATATAATGAGTACAGTAGCACAAGTAATTGGTGAAAGGAATATGAAAGCTATGGTGTCTGAAGATGATCTGATGATGTGGGGGAATAAGGAGAAGAAATTACAAGAGCAGTTGGACATATGGGAATGAACAGTACAAGAATATGGGATGAAATTTAGTATAAGTAAGAGTGAGATGATTATCACAACAAGAAAGAAGGAGAGAGGAACAATGGGAATAACAATTGGTGGGGAACGATTGAGGAGTAGAGAGTTTCAAGTACCTAGGAAGCCTGATACAGGAAGATGCAAAAAAACAACAGAGAAATAAATGAGCAGGGGAGAAAAGAAGAAGCATTTTGGAAGAGTGTCAGAAGCCTGATATGGAGCAAGGATGTACCCCAAATCAGTAAAAAGGCTATATACCAGTCATAATATGTCCCAATCCTGACATATGCATCAGAAACCTTGGTTATGAAAGGAAGAGAGAAAAGCAAAGTACAAGATAGTGAGATAAAATTTTTGAGAAACTGTACTGGAGTGACAAGGATAGACAGGTTAAGAAATGATAGGATCAGAGAGTTAATGAAGGTGGAACCATTATAGGAGAGGACAGGGAAATCAAGGCTGAAATGGTATGGACACATTAAGAGAATGGATGAGGATACCCAGGAGGATACAAGAGATGAAACTGGAAGGAAAGGGACCAAGAGGAAGACCAAGAGACAGACGGCTGAAGACTGGACCAATGTGAAGATGGAGAGATGGTGGCAAGACAGAAGACGATGGAGAGGCCTATGTTCCATACAGACCTGGCCAGAGGCTGGAAACTGTCCAAGATGATGATGATGATGACCCAATGTTGGGTCCTTATTAAGTATTCTATTATTTGTATTGTGTATATGTAATCACTTAGACAAATATAAACTGTATTTACTCTTTGTTCACACAAAACTTGTAAAAAATTGCCAAGGTATTTGCGAAAGTTGTCAGTTGGTGGTTCCATGCAAAAAATGCTACAAATAAAATAAATTAGTCAATAACTCAAATCTGTGAAAGACAGAAAATGCACCATTATGAATGTTACAAATTCAACTCAGTTTATCTAATTTTCACAGCATTTTTAAGCTGCAAAACGCAGTACAGTAAATACTATCTTTTCTATAGTACTCACATATTAAAAATATTAAAAATCTTGAAGTTAGCAAAAAATGTGCTGTTAATCTTGGAATAAGCAGATAGCATTCCACAAGTGACAGATACCTTGCTGTTGACCAACTGTTAGAGAAAAAAATGGTTCAAATGGCTCTGAGCACTATGGGACTCAACTGCTGAGGTCATTAGTCCCCTAGAACTTAGAACTAGGTAAACCTAACTAACCTAAGGACATCACAAACATCCATGCCCGAGGCAGGATTCGAACCTGCGACCGTAGCGGTCTTGCGGTTCCAGACTGCAGCGCCTTTAACCGCACGGCCACTTCGGCCGGCTGTTAGAGAAAAATACTACACACACACACACACACACACACACACACACACACACACACACATGCTGCAGTAAGACTGAGTTATTTCTTTAAACAAATAAACTTCACCTCTTTCATAGACATACGCCCTCTGAAAATGGCTGCCACAGTGAGATATCGGCCATGTCTGGGGTCACAAGCTGTCATCATATTTTTTGCATCAAACATCTGCTGTGTGAGTTCCGGTACAGTTAAAGCTCTGTACTGCTGAGACCCACGTGACGTCAAAGGAGCAAATCCGGGCATGAAAAAATGTAAGCGTGGAAATGGTACCATATTTACTGCAAGCTTGCGAAGATCAGCGTTTAACTGACCTGGGAACCTGAAATTTCAGAATACAAAAACTTACATTTGTTATTTTAAAGATAATTTTTATTCTGACAAATATAAAAAACTATATTACATTATAAGACAGTAAATGAAACAGAAGTTATTCAAAGCATGTTATCTCTATGCAGTTGTTTGACCTCTATTCTTTTATTTGTTTTGTAAACATTCTCCCTTGTAGACTGTGTGTTTTGCAGTGTCCCACTAAGAAACTGAAGTCTGCCACCTGCTAACTATGACTGAGCCTAAACCATTTCCCCCTCCCTCTGGAACATCTATGTTTCCCTGTTTTGTGAAGTGCACAGTTTTATATTTTTGGGCATTTAAACCAAGCTTCCAATCTTCATAGCACTTCAAATTCTTATCAAGATGTGGCTGAGCATTGGTGCAGATTTTCTTCAGACAGATCTTCATTATGGATAATTTTATCACATGCAAAAAGTCTGGGAATGCTAGTAATATCATCTGCCACATTCCTAACATACAGCATGGACAGCAAAGATCCCAAAAAACTTCCCTGGAGCACATCTGAAGATACTTCATCTGTCAATTACTCTCCATCCAAAATAACATGCTGCATCCTGATTAGAAAGAAAGCCTCAATCCAGTCATCAATGTCGTTTGATTTCTCGTATGATCTTACTTTTGTTAATAAGCATTAGTGTGGTTCTGTGTAACAAGATTTTTCAGAAGTCAGAAATATGCCATTTACTTTACTGACTTGGTCCATAAAGTATGTCATGTGAGACAAGAGGAAGTTGGCTTTTACATGAGATACCTCATTACATTTGAGATCGGTAAATGTTCTAAGATTCTACAACAGATGTATATCAATAATATTACACTGTAATTTTGTGAACAACTTCGGTAAACTGTCTTGTAGATCTTTGTTTTCTTCCAACCACTGGGTGCAGGGCTCTATGATGTAATTATGGTTGAATTATCTTGATGAAAAAATTTGAGAAATCAGAGCTAATACAGAGGCCTACCTACAATCATTCTTCCCATGCACCATTTGCAATTGAAACAGTTAAGAGGGGATCAGATAATGGTACCAGAAGTACCCTCTGCACACAGTGTCAGTTGGCTTGTGGAGTACTGATGTGGTTGTAGGTAAAAGAAGTGCTAAAATAAATCCAAATTATGTATAGAATCTAACAAGTATTCCAGAGTTCTAGAACCTTGCTCATTTTTAATTTATCAGAACCAATGACCATAATATCTATATCATTTTTTCTTTGCAATGGTGTGAAATCTACATCACTCAACTTTGCAATGGTGCAGGAACTGATCTGAGAGTACTCTTACATTCTGCTTCGTAAAGACACATTTTAAGATGAAGTTTGGCATTTGTGCTTTTGATTTGCTACCCTCAGTTCCTGTGCTATACACATGGTTCTCAACACTCTTTAATGTTACAAACAGCTTTTACATATGATCAGAATTTCTTTAGTTTCAATATGGATATTTTGATTAGAATTTGCTACAGTAGTCATTGAAGGCTTCACGCATAACCCTCTTTGCAACCAAATGCATTTCCTTCAGCATCTGCTTATCTGTTGTCATGTTTTACACCCAAGGTGCAGTACTCAGTGCTTCTTTAGAAGTTTCTATATTGTGACAGTATGGCATCATATAAGGTTCCACCCATTATGACCTGTTAGACTATCCAGTTCTTGGTTAACTATTCATCTAAACTTGAGCCACCATTCCTGCACATTCTCCTACCCTGAAACAAACACTTGAAGTTTCTTCTTGAGACCTGATTCTACTTCCTGTTTATCTAGTTTACAGAACAGATAAATGTTTCTCGCTGTTTTACTTGCTCATACTTTGGGAATCATTGTTGCTTCATCTACATTATAGTCATTGATACTAGTTTCAGTGTGGAAATCCTCAAAAATGTCAGATCTTTTTTTACATTATATCTGTGGGCATTCCAGCTGTGAATGGTTGCAGGGAGAGGCAGAACACCAATAAATGCAATTAACACACACTATATTACTAAACAGGATGTACAATCAAATGTGTTTGCATGACACAGTTCTTCACAACAAGCTGAACCAATTAAAGATATTCTTCCTGCTGCAGGCTAAACTTGCTGCTGCAGAGTCTTGTAATCTAATATTTTACACCATCAATTGTATGGTCCTTGCAGAGTACCCCCTCCCCCCAGCACCCTTACCCTCCAGATTGCAGAGCACTGACAGGAGGTGGTCACCAAAGGTACCTGTGGTTGCCGTGGCTGGCTGAGTTCACAACAAGACCGGACAGTTTCTCGGTGAGAAGAAAACAAGTTGCGCTAGTGTCCCTTTTCCCTTCTTAGTACGGGTGACAATGACTAAGGCAGGATAGGCATCATTGAACTATGGAGATGAGTGCATGGCTGTGTATCAGGAGGAAAGGAGTTTGGAAGTAACATGATCATCGGTGGTTGATAGTGCCAACTGTCAAAACTTGAAGCCCATGAGAAATACTGGCTGTGGAGTGTAGAAAAAAAACACACTGTACACATGTTATGAGTGCCAGCAGCTGTGCCTGGCAGGGAGCTAGTAACTATTTCAGACAAGTTTAATAATTCTTAGCTGCATATTTAAATGCATGCAAGCTCTTGACAGCACACAATAAATTTAAGACCTTTAGTGGGTACCTTTTCAGTGACATATTGATTTCCCATGGGTCCTGTGTGGAGCTGAGTGTTTACGAAATATGGCAGGCAAGATGACTGTGTGATGTCACAAATTCTTTGCACAGCCCTTATTTCTTGTAGGACCCATCAAAACTTTCTTCCTGAGAAATAATGGTGACGTGGTGATGTGAAGTGATGGCCCATGTGGATGCCTCCATTTGAAATGCATTGCAGAATGTGTGGACATGATGTCCAATGTGAATTGGCCTTAATACATTTAACTGCAAATGAATGCTCAATAAATGAACAATGCAATGTATTACACATTTTAACAGTAAAAGAAAAATCGGTTAGCTAGAATAAATTTTGCAGGAATGAATGATGAATGAAACAAAAGTTAACTATCTTAATCACTTTTGCTGTTGGCTGAGGTTTTGCTGCTGCTGTTGCAATCCTCTACTTGGATCTGCAATATTTTTATTGCTATGTCAAGACAGTGAGCTCTTTCAGCACAACTGTTTTCAGGCTTGTGTGCATGACTCACTGAACTCTCCAGACACTTTGGTGAAACCGGAGCACAGTGATACAACTGTAAAGTATCATTTACCTTAAAATTCATGTTTTCCTTTGCTATCTTCTTCTTAACAAATGCCCTTATAGCTTCAGTGTTGATGAAATCGCAGTTTGCCACAGGCAATCACACAGCCTTAATTGCCTTGTTGACTGAGTACAATACACCCTTCAAAAGGTATTCTTGTGACCTAAAGGGCAGTTGCACATGTTCCAGTAGAACAGTTTGTCAGTTCCTCAAACGATGTGCCATTAGATGGAAGCACTGCATTACTGCTTTCCATCCATTCATTAATAGCATCCTGTCTCTGATTCATAGGTGGATTTCATGATACTGTTATTAGATTTGTCATTGTGTGATACAGAGCTTGATCTAAAACCATCACAAATCTGTTTGGTAATTTTAAGAGAATGCTTCTAATCCATTCTTTGTAGTGTCTGGCTTTCATCTCAGAATGACTATGTGCACCTCTTTCTTCCCCAATAAAACATAAGCCAGCATTAAGCATGAACCCATCTTCTTTCCCAGTGTGGCACATAAACTAATCAGTTGTTGGATGAGTGAGGTCTTGTCTAATCATGACAGAAAAACTGTGATCATGCATAGTAGCAAGATGAGGTTTTTCTAAAGCTTTTGATTACACCTAGGAGTGGGTCTGGTGGTCGACATATACTCACCATTGATACTGAGTCTCACCTAAACAATCTTGGATGCAGCTTCAATTTCTGTCTCGATGGATTTGACTTACTTACATATTGTGAAGAACACAACCACCTCAGTTTCCCATTATCCTTTCGATATACTGTATACTTTGAATTACCTTATGTGCCATATGTGTATTTGTTCATTTACTTGAACTGTGGTTGGTCTTTGGAAACAGTTGAAACAGAGCCTAACAAGAAGTTTGCGAGTCTGTTTAGTCTTCATCAAATACTCCTTCTCGAGTGCATCATACATATGATGAGTAACAATAATAGTAGAAGAAAAAGATGAAGAAAATGAAATCCAACAATAATCAAGGCTAGAAAATTACTCTACTTGCACGAACTTTTATATAGGTCTACTTAAATGGAAGATGGAGTTTGGCAATGACCTGAACAATTTCTTGTTTGTCATGTACTGGTAGTAGAACAGTGTCGCTGGATCTCATGATTTCAATTTCGAGAAGCTTCATAACTGAATTAAAAGCCAAAAGCTCAACAGACAATTTCGTTAATGTCTGTATGAGTTCGCAAGCCGAAGATGTATTTCTGACACTGGGGCTAAAATGGTCCCTAGACTGTCAACAACATCGGGCAGCAATATCATGCAATATATTGACGGCTTGCTACAAATAGCAAATCTATATTGCGGAATATTAGTGTCAGATTATGGACGCACAAATGTGGCAGCTTCGGACCCCAGCTGTTACGTGGCTCTTGGGCTGGTTTTGCGACTGTGTAATGTAAAAAGGAAGCATAGATGTGTTTGGGATTGGTACAATACGAGGTGAAGATTGATGCATGGAAATCTACTAAGTGACTCGAGGATCACTGAGCCAAATGATTATTGGAACTTAGAGGTTCGGTTCTCGCTAATTTGCTTTGTACTTTTGGAAATGCTTGCACATATACTTCTGATTATACCTGGGTAATATTTATTTATTTAGATGCATTTTTAAAAACAAGAATTAACACATTTTTATGTAAACAGAACTAAAAAAGTTCATGGCATTGAAGTAACATACCGTTGGCTCCAGTGGCTCGTCAGTACCAGCTCCACTTTTCGACACACAAGTAGTTCTTTTAAGTTCTTTCTCATAATGTGTCCACAATGATTTTAGATTCTTAGCTAAACGAAGCTTACCTCCTTCTGAGTAGATTAATTTCCACAGCTGATCATATTGCTTTGTTTTCTTTTAGCGATTACTATACTCATTTCATTTAACACTAGAACGGCGGAGTTTCTGACAACCCTAAAACGGCAGAAAGGATCATTTTGATCCCACATAAAATATTTTCATATTTGAACTAAACAAGCACTTTGTTTTAGTGTTTGCTAATCCATATCTTTTTTTGTAGTAATCACAATTATAATAATTAATAATCACTTAAATTTCACAAAATAATACCTTACAAATTTATTGTTGCTTATGCCCACAAGTTTCCTATACTGTAGATTTTCATCTATCGCCTATTTGTGTGTGTAATCTCCTAGACACATTTAGTATATGTCGTTCATATTACTCTCATTTGTGTCCTACACATGGCTTTTTGTTATTTTTCACTCATGTCACTGGAATCTGCAAGATGCACATAGTACATATGATTTCTGTTTTATGCGCACATTACCTTTGTGGCATATTACACAGTTTTACCTGGTCTTGTTGCCTTTGTGGGGATTCATTTGGCACTTTCTCCGCTTTTCTAGCTGATTTCAGTCCCGTATCCTCTTGCTTTGCCTGATGTTCTTGCCCTTTTGTTTGCTTGAGTTCATTGGCCAGTGGAAGTATGAACTTCTTCCTTTTCATTTTCTTGTTCATTACGATGTTGTAGATGATCCATGCATTTATTGTTGCCATGTCCGAGATGTTGTAGAAGACATGCAATGGCCATTTCCTG
Source organism: Schistocerca nitens (assembly GCF_023898315.1). Taxonomy (NCBI): domain Eukaryota; kingdom Metazoa; phylum Arthropoda; class Insecta; order Orthoptera; family Acrididae; genus Schistocerca; species Schistocerca nitens. The sequence goes on from NC_064619.1 coordinate 175,967,031, forward strand.
CATACAACCTTTGTAGTATATTTATGAGTCATGTCATCAACCACGTCAATCCCATATTTTGTTGCATTGTAGAATATTATGGTTTCAGGTTTATTCTTTGGTTTTTTGGTTATTGCTACTCTAGCAGGCAATGTACTCAGAAGAACAACATTTTTATTCTTCTGGTGCAATCCAAGTTGCCACTATGGTGCAGAATGGTGGTCAGCGGGAGGTGGCAAGGAGGGGGGGGGGAGCTATGGGAGCTATAGCCCCCCCCCCCCCAATGAAGATCATATTACAATGGATAAAATGACTTCAGAAATCAGCGAATATATTACTCCAACAGATTCAATCATTTTTTAATAACTATGTAGCAACATAGGTTGCAATGCATTTCAAACACATTTTAACAAAAAAATAAGAGCGGCAAATAGCTTACTATCCAAACCAATAAATATCATTTAACTTAAAGTGGTGCATCTTATTGTTTATTAATGCACATTTTTTACCCTGAACTCCAAAACAGTTACCAAAAACTACTTTAAGTAACATCAAATTTTACCAATTTGTGGGTGAAGGATCCCAACTCTTCTTTTGTTAAGCAATATTCCATTCCCCCAAACCTTCCCCTCCCCTCCCCTCCCCCTCCCCCTCCCCCCCCCCCCCCATTTAGCCCCCACTCCCTTTGACTTCTAGAAGCGCCCCTGACGGTGGTGGAGTGTATTTCAACATCGGGCTTCCTCACTTCATTCGGGATTTCACGATGGACCTTTTTCACTGTACCAGCTAATGAGGTTTTCTTTTCTTTGAGTTTCTTAGCAAGTTGAAGAGACATAAAGAAGTTGTCATCACATTTCTTCCTTGATTTACAAATGGATCCATGAGATGCAGAATGACATGCTATTCAAGTCTTTGTTTCTGTCCATGCGTGTCCTATTTGTCAAGGAATGGGTAGGCAGAACATATATACTTTTGTCATTATGTTGACAGCCAAGCAGAATTTGAGATCATATTTGTCTGGTTTATTGGACATGGATTGAGTGAACCAACATCTTGTTTTGCTTGGTAACAGTTGCTTGTCAATGGTTATATTTTCTCCAGTACAGTAAAAACATTAACAAAGTAAATAAACTGAATACGACAATGAAGGGAAAAAGTATGACAGGGGTTGTTTTGACCACTTCCACCGTTTTAATGTTAACTCGCCATAATGGTGGCAAACACCTACATACTTCCAATAATTCTCAAATTAATATGCTTTCCATTAATTCCGAAGACATATACTCTTCAGAACACAATGAATCATGCAAAATACACAGTTTTGTATATGAGTCTGAGCTGACAAAGATATACGATATGAGTCAGCGATTACATAATCAAGCAGTTTGCTCAATACAAATAAGATTTCAGTAGACCTGTCAATGTATTGCACAGCCTTCAATCTTATCTACAGGTGATCAATAATAATGCACAATTTTGGGGGCCACTTATCGGAAGAACAATGCAAAGAGAAGAAAAAAGCACAAGCAGTAAAAACATTACATGCTGTAAAGAAAAGTAATCTAAACGCTACTGATGTTCAGCAAACGATTTCTGTGGGAGGGAGGATGCACAGATGAAGTAATTACTATGTTTTTTGCCCTTGCCGGTATTTTGAATTTTGTGCAATGAATGGCGGCAGAAATGTTAAGACATTCGTAAGATAAAAATGACTACACACTGAAGCACTTCAACTGAAGCACTTTAACTACATAGTGACTTAACACTGCAGTTGTTGTTGTTGTTGTTGTTGTTGTTGTTGTTGTTGTTGTGGTCTTCAGTCCTGAGACTGGTTTGATGCAGCTCTCCATGCTACTCTATCCTGTGCAAGCTTCTTCATCTCCCAGTACCTACTGCAACCTACATCCTTCTGAATCTGCTTAGTGTATTCTTCTCTTGGTCTCCCTCTATGATTTTTACCCTCCACGCTGCCCTCCAATACTAAATTGGTGATCCCTTGATGCCTCAGAACATGTCCTACCAACCGATCCCTTCTTCTGGTCAAGTTGTGCCGCAAACTTCAATTCTCCCCAATCCTATTCAATACTTCCTCATTAGTTATGTGATCTACCCATCTAATCTTCAGCATTCTTCTGTAGCACCACATTTCGAAAGCTTCTATTCTCTTCTTGTCCAAACTATTTATCGTCCATGTTTCACTTCCATACATGGCTACACTCCATACAAATACTTTCAGAAATGACTTCCTGACACTTAAATCTATACTTGATATTAACAAATTTCTCTTCTTCAGAAATGCTTTCCTTGCCATTGCCAGTCTACATTTTATATCCTCTCTACTTCGACCATCATCAGTTATTTTGCTCCCCAAATAGCAAAACTCCTTTACTACTTTAAGTGTCTCATTTCCTAATCTAATTCCCTCAGCATCACCCGACTTAGTTCGACTACATTCCAATATCCTCGTTTTGCTTTTGTTGATGCTCATCTTATATCCTCCTTTCAAGACACTGTCCATTCCATTCAACTGCTCTTCCAAGTCCTTTGCTGTCTCTGACAGAATTACAATGTAATCGGCGAACCTCAAAGTTTTTATTTCTTCTCCATGGATTTTAATACCTACTCCGAATTTTTCTTTTGTTTCCTTTACTGCTTGCTCAATATACAGATTGAATAACATTGGGGAGAGGCTAACACTGCAGTTATTCTTATGAAACAATGTGATCAAGTGAAATCATAGATGACTCAAATTCCATCAGAATTTTAAAAAAAGAGAGAAAATAGAAGTGATCTGGATGATGTCTAGACACAACAAAAGGAACAGATTCTTCTTTCAGAAATTTCAAAAACTTAGAGTTCAACTGAAAAAATCATTTTGGGTGTTACTTCACATCATTATTAAACACTAAAACACATAATAAGCAAAATTATTCCATTTCAATTGTCATTGCCAATGGAAGCCTAAGAAATTAGATGTTAACAATTCAGACTCATATATAGACCACAGCAAAACTGCGGAAGATGCTGTGGCAATCCACATTCAAGTCAGTGCCCATCAACAAGGATGATGTGCCACAGCCTATAGGAATAAGAGTCATTATTCCATGAGGTGTCATAACAGTGGCACCAGAGAACACAACTCCAACCGTCACTCAAGTACCACAGTGATTTATTGCCACAAATGGGTGCATCAAAGATATACACAGTAGCTTCCTCTATAGAAAAGTATCATATTGGCTTGAAAGTTGACACAGAGGCAAAAATAACGTTCGTTCTCAGTGAAACATACCAAACGTTCTTCTGCGTTAAAGGGTTGTGACAACCCAGAAAACGACTTACTGTGAATGGCAATTTAATGCAATCAATGGGATTCTTCAGAAAAAAATATTAGCATTCATTTTTATATGTGTCATACATGCTGAACAATACATTTCTTGATGACAACACAAGTGAAAAGCTTAGTATATAAAAAAAATTTAACTGTAATGGAGAACATTCGAACAAAACAAACAAAATGTTGAAACTCTTCAAAGGTACAGCATAGGCTAAAGTTATGCACCACATAGCCTTGAAATAAAATGCAGTCATATGCTTTGAACACTCCACAATGTATCTCAAATCCACTACAAATATGATTAGAAAGAATCTGACCAACATGGTATACCTTGGAGTCACTGAACCGTTGGAGGAACTGGTGCTCACGATTTTTTTTATGTATATGGACTATGTGAGAGCTCAACAAATATGTTTAATGTGAAGCTTATCCTAAACCAGTGAGCGAGGTGGTGCAGTGGATAGCACACTGGACTCATGTTCGAGAGGATGACGGTTCTAACCTGCGTCCGGCCATCTGATATAGGTTTTCTGTGATTTCCCTAAATCACTTCAGGCAAATGCCGGGATGGTTTCTCTGACTTACTTCCCGGCCCTTTCCTAATCCGGTGGGACCAATGACTTCACTTCTTGTTCCCTTCCCCCAAATCAACCAACCTAAGCCAGCTACGAAAAATGATTCAGGGCAGCTAGGTAAGTCAAAAACTGGTTCTTCAAATAGATGGACTCAATTAATTCATTTTTATTTCATGAAATAATCTATATGCAAATAGAAACACAGGTTATAAAAGTTCATAATGGTCCCACCCTGCTGCAAGCTAAACATCTAAGCTGTAGCAACTCGTCCCACGCTTGAATTATCATGTCTTGTGTTACTGACAATGAACACACCACAGATGTAATATGCAGGCTGGCCAGTGTGTGAAATGTAAATTGCCTCTTTTACAAAGCCCACAAGTAAAAATCCTTAGAAAGATATCAGAAGATCTCAGCGGCAACAACAAAAGATTCAGGTCTTCATTTTCCTTGTGGCTTATCCATTGTTGAGGAGGCGATCGATTAAAAACTTACCGGACATCATAATGCCAGTGAGTGTTCTAGCAGTGATAACCTAAATTTTAGATCCTCTTTTCTCCAATGGTGTCAAGTTTATTCTTATCCAATTTTTATAGGATAATTCAAAATAAATATAGTGGTTCCAGGCAGCTATATCTATTTGAAGAAAGGCGATAAATCGACAAAAATTAGAGAATTTGTAAGAAAGTGCAAAATTTCGATAGTTTCGCAAGCATAGTGGATCTTCCATGCTGTTGGATCGGTCATCCTGGACATGATGATTTTGTGTTCAGCTCTTGGTTATCTGAATCCCATGATCTAACACCCGTGGTTTTCTTTTTGAGATTAACTGAAATACCATGTTTACCCTGTCTCCTTTGGTGAAATAATTAAAGATTTCAAAATGCTCATTTGTATTGCGCTCAAATCGATGCGTCCACCTTTGCTTCATAATGTATGGCGTGAAATGCATTATTGCTTAGATGTCCGTGTGAACACTGGGAATCATACAGAACATGTGCATAGTACGTAATAGAAAAAATGGATATCACCTTAAAATCCAACATTTTGACCCCAACTGTGAAGGACCTTTTCAAGGGAGATCTTAGCTTCTTTGAGTGTATGGTTCACACGCAGGGTCACTAAAGACTACAGCAAGGTTCCTTTATGTGTACTCCCGCGCAGTGGCGTGGCATCACATGCTTTGAATCGGGGCCCACAGTAAATAGGGGCCTTCAAAGAACTTGTGACGCCACATTAGGTGCCCTGTCCGCCTTACTTCGCCAACGGTAGGCTCCATGAAGGGACTACGAGAAATCAGTATTCAGTGAAATAGTACCCACTAAAGGTATTAATGTCGTGTGATGTCGAGAGTTTCCAGTATTTAAACAAGCGGTTGAGAACCATTAAACTTTTCTAAAATAGCCACTCGCTCCACTTCAGAAACGGCTGGTGGCTTTCATAAGGTCTGCAGTCACTGTGCTGTGACGTACGCGCTGCGGCCTGTCTTTCTGATGGGCCTCACTTTGAAAACCCGAGTGCAATAGGCCGTATTTAGTATCCTAAATTAGTATTTGTACCATATGTTTGACTCTAAAAGTCCCTGTCGTGTTATGAATATCAATATACGACACAAGACTTATAGAATCAAACATATGAATACTAATTTATATACTAAAATTAGTACACTAATTTTGTATAATAATTTTGTATAGCAATTTAGTATACTAAATTAGTATTCGTATGTTTGATTCTAAAAGTCCTATGTCGTATATCGATATTCAAGGCATGTAATGTGGTGGCTTAAACCATTTTAACCCTTATCCATGAAGATGGTACAAGACTGAAACCGGTTGGTATTTGAGTTTACAAAAAAAAAAAAAAAAAAAAAAAAAAAAAATGAAAGAAAGAAAGAAACAGCTGATGGTCAAACATGCATTTTATTCATTGTTCTTGTCATTGGTTTGCAGGCGATTCTGATGAGAATAACCCTATTACTGAACTATTTATAGTAACTCACTCTTGCCCTACATTCGTATTCATGTGGATTCGTGCTCCCGTTTCACAATTTTCACTGCTGTTGATATTTTCCTATACTTGTCTGATCAGAAATCCTCACCTTCTTACCTTTTCACTTCACTGACACCCACTGTATTTAGAATGAGCTTTTGCAGACCTCTTTTCATATTTTCTATCTTTCCTTCCATACAAAGATTTCTGATATTTTACGTGCAGACTCCTAGAATGTATCCATTTCATGGGCTATTCAACCTTTTTCTCATGGTCACCCCCTTTTGGCTGCCCCTCCAGTGCATGCTAATAGGGGACCAATCTAGAACATTGTGCCACAAACAGACCACCATTACACTTTTATTTCAATTACAGGGCACATGTCCTCCCTCCAGATATACATATATCCTTAATGTAGTGGTTTCTATTGCCTCCTGCATTATCATGCCTTTGATCATTGCTAGTCTTCCACCTTTAGGGGCAGTTTCCCACCCCCAACGGCAAGACGCTGCTCCGAACCTCTGTCCACTCCTCCACTCTCTTTGACAAGGCCGTTGGTAGAACGAGGGTGACTCCTTACGCTGGTAGACTTTCGCTGCCATTGCTGTTGATGTTTGCTCAGAATTTAAGCAGTGAAAGGAATCTAACTCGAGACCCACAACGTTTTAATTATTTGTCAAGGACATTACCCTAAGAGCACAGGAACTCAGAAAATATCAAACATATATTGAAGTTGTGATAGTAGATGAGAGGAATTTGTGAGCTACAGCAGGACAAATTTCAGACTATTACCGATAATGGAATTTACAGAATTTGCAAAAGAATGGTCTTTAGAGCATATAAAAACTAATCCAAAACTTGCGCGAAGCAATGTATGTGTCAAAGTCGTCAAACGCAATCTAATGAAAGTTGATGATGGTTATAGTATATTAAAATGTTACCAAGCAATACCAGTGAGTTTTCACCATCTGAACATTTAATGGGAAGATGGATACAGATGGTGGTAGCAGAGACTAAAAAGAAGGGGGGGGCGGTTATGTATATTCCCTGAACTGATCCGTGGATGAGCTGTGGAAACAGTTGAACTGGTTGCTAATAAAAAGTCCTCATATTTATCTAATCATGCTCCACATACTTTGCTATTTTAGCCAGCTTTCTGTACCTATTACGTACGTATTATATGAGCTCCACTGCTTTTTAACAGCACCTAAAACACATCAATGACTGAGCACTAGGGTTTCAATAGTCTCGTCTGTAAGGGTCATTTCTTTGTTGAGTCATACACTAATAGCACTTAGCGTGCAATGGGGATCAGGAATGTGTACCCTCCCATTCCCACTTTTTGTAAACGATTTAAGGTCTTGTGGACATTACTTGCAATTCACAACTCTGTACTCATAATGGATTGATGCCAGCAAAGCTCTAGAAGAAGTAGGGGCCTTGTTTGATACTGCAAAAGAACAAAATGAAAATGAATGAAGAAAAAACTCAAACACTGTTATGTAACTTCAGTGACAAAGGATACCTAAACACTGCAGGAACTGTGAAGCTTCGGGAGTTCATGGTGGACAGTAAACTCACTTGGCAAGAACACACTGCAGATGTGTGCGACATACTGTCACGAGTCATATACCTCCTGAAGATACTAAAGCACGCGATAACTGACCAGTATCAGACCCTGTAGTTTTCAACCCTGTGATGCAAGTTTAGGAAGTCAGCACATGTGTCACACACTGCTGCGCTCTCACCTAAGTTAGGCCCGCGTGATGTCTGGCACGGTCTCCAGGCAGCTGCTACAGACACTTGACGAGTATCAGTACGAAGCTCAGCGGCTATGCATAGCAGCTCTAGGATCCACCCAGATGAACCCACTGTCAGTCGAAACAATGGAATCACCCTTATCAGTACATAGACAATACCTCAGCAGAAAATTTATTCTGAAACACCTACAATGCTCGGCAGATGTGCTGACAAAGAACATTTGCGGCTTCAAAGTGCATTGTTACACCGACCATTACTAAATCCATAAATCAACATCACTTGTGAAGGCATTTCAATGCGCAACAGGTACCAGATCATCATTCAAAGAACACGACCCTTACCATAATTTGAGCAACAGAACGAATATACCCACCAGGTACTACATTGAATAGGCAAAGAAAAGAAACTAGTACACCTGTCTAATATCGTGTAGGGCCCCCGCGAGCACGCAGAAGTGCCGCAACATGACATGACATGGCATGGACTGGACTAAAGTCTGAAGTAGTGCTCGAGGGAACTGACACCATGAATCCTGGAGGGCCGTCCATAAATCCGTAAGATTACGAAAGAGTGGAGATCTCTTCTGAACAGCACGTTGCAAGGCATCCCAGATACGCTGAATAATGTTAACATCTGGGAATTTTGGTGGCCAACAGGAGTGTTTAAACTCAGAAGAGTGTTCCTGAAGCCACTCTGTAGCAGTTCTCGACGTATGGCGTGTAGCAGTGGCCTGCTAGAATTTCCTAAGTCCGTCAGAAAGCACAATGGACATGAATGAATGCAGGTGATCAGACAGGATGCTTCCATACGTGTCAACTGTCAAGAGTCGTATCTAGACGTATCAGGGGTTCCATATCACTCCAATTGCAAACGCCCCACACCATTACAGAGCCTCCATCAGCTTGAACGAAACCCTGCTGACATGCAGGGTCCATGGATTCATGAGGTTGTCTCCATACCCGTACACGTCCGTCTGCTCGATACAATTTTAAACGAGACTCGTCTGACTAGGTAACATGTTTTTGGTCATCAACAGACCAATGTCGGTGTTGACGGGCCCAGGCGAGGCGTAAAGCTTTATGTCATACAGTCATCAAGGGTACACGAGTAGGCCTTCGGCTCTGAAAGCCCATATCGATGATGTTTCGTTGAATGGTTCGCATGCTGACGCTTGTTGATGGCCCAGCACTGAAATGTGCAGCAATTTGCAGAAGGGTTGCACTTCTGTCACCTTGAACGATTCTCTTCCGTCGTCATTAGTCCTGTTCTTGCAGGATCTTTTTCCGGCCGCATTGATGTCGGAGATTTGATGTTTTACCGGATTCCTGATATTCATTGTACACTCGTGAAACGGTCGTACGGGAAAATCCCCACTTCATCGCTACCTCGGAGATGCTGTGTCCCATCGCTCATGCACCTACTACAACACCACGTTCAAACTCACTCAAACCTTGATAACCTGTCATTGTAGCAACTGTGTCAAACACTTGTTATCTTATATAAGCCTCGCCGACTGCAGTGCCGTATTCTGCCTGTTTACATATCTCTGTATTTGAATATGCATGCCTATATCAGTTTGGCGCTTCAGTGTAGATGTACACAGTAGTCTCGACTACTCTGAGACAGGAGTAAACAATATGCCTAACAGTAGCTCAGAAAGCCTACAATGGGCAGGTACCCGTATGTGTGTACTGACGGGTCAAAATACGAGGACTCGGTCGGTTACGCCTAGGGAAGAACGGGGCGGAATGGGCTACCTGTGCAGAACGCTAAACGGTCTAGGTTGTCTAGTTTCGTCTAGAGGCGCTAGGGTGTGTTCAGACTGATATGGGTTTTTAACAAACCAATGTCTGTTGTGGTTTAGTAAGAATGCTATGACTGTCGCGTGCGTAGTCTGCATAAAAAGTGATCGAATTTACTGTTCTAGTGTAACTTTGCGGACCATTTCCAACCAAGGCAAGTCTGTCAAACTTGTTTCTTCGCAAGCAACGTTTAGTCCATCTAAATCAGCACGTTCTTCGCTATCCTTGTATACAAAGCAGTTGGAAAAATACTATTTACGTTGGTTACTGAGTATTTTCTGAACAGATATGCGTTTGGGACAGAATGCTGTACTGGTGTAGACCATTCCTCTCCGGTCGCTTTTATTCTCCATTCTTTTTATTGAGAATGAACTGTTTCGCCTACTGAAAGAGGCGTCACCTTACACGGGCGAACTCCAAGTATTGAACGGACACTACGATACAAGACCATAGCAACTACGCCTGGATTCGCTCTCAGCGGTAAAAATTTTTGTGGTAAGGTCTTATGGGACCAAACTGCTGAGGTCATCTGTCCCTAAGCCCACACACTATTTAATCTAACTTGAACTAACTTACGCTAAGGACGACACACACACACACACACACACACACACACACACACACATGCCCAAGGGAGGACTCAAACCTCCGAAAGGGGGAGCCGCGTGGACCGTGACAAGATGCCTGAGACCACGCGGCCGCTCTCAGCTGTACATACATTACCCTTAGTTGGTAAGCACAAAGGGAGTTGCCATTTACCATATCAAGCAGCTGCTTGTGTATCAGAGATGCAAAACACCAATGCGGAGGTATCATTAGTATGGATCAAAAGCCATGCTGTGATTATGGAGAACAAGAAAGCTGACCAGTTGGCTAATGGCACAACGATGATTGTCATTCGAGAACAGTGCACCGCACCAGATGATCTCAGTGTAGTTAGAGACATCGCCAAGAAAAAATGGGAACAAGGCGTGGGAGACCGAAGACCTGCATTTCGGCACCCAGCACAAACAACCTCACCCGTATCTACCAAAGGCTCAGTGATATACTGAAAAGCGGGCTCTGAAAAGTGACTCACCTCGAATAGGTAATTAGGACAGTTTGTGAGGATCCTTTCCAGGTTGAAATTCAACCATGGCTGCCACAGTCACCTTTATACACTTTAAACTCCACCTAATACCATCGCCATATTGCGACTGTGGGGAGATCCCGGAAATTAACTCACTGCTTCGGCTGCTCTCGGCACAGAGGGGATCCGAATGGCGATTATGGAGCTGGTCCGCATGCATCAAGCACTTTCACTCGTGTGTTAATGTTTTTTTTTTTTTTTTTTTTTTTTTGTTTAACGAAGAACTTACACATTTATAAAATAGTAGTGCAACTTGTTTTAAAGGTTGAATTAAATTGTAATTGTTAAAGTTTGTGTGTGTGTGTGTGTGTGTGTGTGTGTGAGAGAGAGAGAGAGAGAGAGAGAGAGAGAGAGAGAGAGAGAGAGAGAGAGAGAGAGGGGGGAGAGAGAGTAGGGGGAGGGGGGAGAGAGAGAGTTTGAAATCTGATTGTATTATTTAGTTGTAACCGTCCATGTGCTATATGTTTGGATTTATGAATTATTCACCAAGGAACTGCAGTTTGTTTTAACTTTTTAAGCCACTGTATGTTTGGACTGGCTGTATGGCTGCAACCAAAGGCCAACACATAAATAAACCTAGTTTGTCGCACTGTCACAGAACCTTCGAAGTCTCTGGTTCAGACCTTCCACTAGACTCAGAGTTAGGGGACCATGATCAGTGCAGAGAAAAAAAACTACAATGTGTGAGCTTCAATGAAATTCCATGAACAAGGCTACTTCTTTTCTTTCTATGCCAGTCGCTGGAACAATCTAAATACGAGGGCTATCCACAAAGTACATTACGTTTTGGAATTAAAAATAAATAAAGTATTGGAAAATTTTTTTATTATATACAGATGAAACCCACACTTAAATACTACTTTTCTACATAGTTGCCATTTAAATTAAAGCACTTATCGTAGCGATGGAGGAGCTTGGAAATTCCTTCGTCGTAAAAGTCGGCCGCCTGCGCCTTCAACCACGTGGTTACCTCTTCTTGAAGCCGTGCATCGTCATCAAAATGCTGCATAGCCAACCACTTCTTCATTGCTGGGAATAAGTGGAAGTCGCTCGGTGCCAGGTCGGGACTGTACGGCGGATGAGGAAACAACTCCCACTAAAAGATTCGAGAACTTCACGAGTGGCATTTGCCGTGTGGGCCCGGCCGTTGTCGTGAATCAGCAAGATCTTTGAGCCCAACTTTCCCCTGCGCTTGTTTTGTATTGCTCTTCTGAGGTTGTGCAGAGTTTGGCAATACCTTTGAGAGTTTATTGTAGTGCCTCTTTCCAGGAAATCCACAAAAATCACACCTTTTCTGTCCCAAAAGACAGTCGCCATCACCTTCCTTGCCGACATTGTCTGCATCATTTCTTGGGTTTTTGGTGGGAATTTGTGTGCCCCCACTGCATTGACCGCAATTTTGTCTCGCAGTTCACATGCTTAACCCATGTTTCGTCACCAGTAACGATGCGATCGAGTAATGAGTCGCCATCTTTCTCGTAAGCATCCAAAAACGTTAACGCTGCAGCCATTCGCTGATTTTTGTGAATCTCTGTCAAGATTTTTGGTATCCATCTTGCACAAAACTTGTGGTAACCAAGCTTTTCGGTAGTGCAACAAACTTCGTAAAATTTGTGGAAAACTCATAGAGAGTTCCATTATTGTGAAATTACGGTTTTCACGGACCGCAGCATCGACTTTTTCGACAAGTTCGGCAGTCACTATGCTGGGTCTTCTACTTCGCTCTTCGTCGTGAACGTTAGTTCGGCCATTTTTAAATTTTATGACCCATTGACGCATTCCACCTTCAGTGATTATGTTGTCCCCATACACTTCACAAAGCTGCCGATATATTTCTATCGGTGTACAGTTTTTTGCAGTCAGAAACCTTATTACAGCACGCACTTCACACTTCGCGGCATTTTCAGTTAATGCTGACATTTCAAACTGTCACAGTAACTGAACGGAGTACAGCACGAACCTCTCACTAGCACGGCAGGATGGTGACTGAGCGGCGGAATATCATGACACCAAGATGGCCGCACTAGCCCCGCCCCTAAGGGACACAAACGAAAACGTAATGTACTTTGTGGATAGCCCTCGTATAACTTTGGAGTCCCGATGACAAGCATTGTTTGTTTCAATGTGCGTCACGATCTACAGCTGGTTGCACCCTGCTCCCTCGGTGGTTGCTGCGACAGCATCTTCAACATTTTGAATGAGGCCCCACACATACACACTAACAAGGGGACCGGGCCTACTCATCACTGATTTCTTACAAATTTGTGGTGTTATGCAGGACGTGACCTGAAATGACAATGATAAAATTAGGAGCACCAGATGGCCACATGTCTCGTAAAATTGACATTATTGGCACAGGTTGGGCGAGGCTTGAACCATTTACGTTAGCGTAGTTTCTAGGTAATGGTTAGCGCAGCAGAAAAAGTACAGGCAGTAATCCGAAGGTCTTATGGTATATAATCGAGCCAAATGTTTTCCTTGTTTCCAATTTTTACTTTGGGTAACACTGCAAATAAACCTAAATAATGCTCAATATATTGTACCAGTTTTTATTAATATTGTTGTAAAAAGGATGAAAAGGAAAGACAAGAAAATTTCGGATTACAAATAAATTTTCAAGAAAGGATTGTAGTTACAGCCGTCTACAGGACTCTAAAAATGACATTCCAAAAAGGAACTGTAAATAAGGCTTACAGGACTACGTTTTCCGGCAGTTTAATTTTGACCTTTGCGCTATCCTCGGCAGCTGCTAGCGAACGATAGGTTCCCGGTGCAGATGCAGGGAAAATTACTGCTTCCTCTGTTTTTACGATGCATATCATCCCAGCAAGTGTAAATCATCAATTGTAAAATGCTAAAAGTGTATTTTATATACGAAGCTCTTGTGTGCTCTTTACAATCCGTTTCTGCATATTTATTTGCAAATCTCAAATTTTTCTTTCCCATTCATTTTATGCCATGTACGGAAATATTGATAAATACGATATATTGATTATTACTTTGGTTTATTTGCACCTTAAATAACATAAAAATTGAAACTAAAAAAGTGAAAAATGATTCTCGATAGGGACTTGGGCCCACATCCACCCAGTTACCTTTCTGCACTCTTTCCATTACGCCAACTGGTGCCTGGGAGCTACCCCAAATAAAAATGGCTCATGTCTCGCTCGACACACAACTTTTTTTCCCCCCAAACGCTTGGCCATCTGGAGCTATGACTCAGAGTCACTTTCATTTCTGGCCAAGCCCTGCATATGTAGACAAAATCGGTGATGACGAGCAGACGTGGTAATCCTTTGCAAGCGCACAACACGATCCTTCCCATCCTTTGTTGCCATTTCCCCAAAAGGAATGATTATTCACCTACGTTCTAGCCGCAGGTACTCTCTCACACACCTCTGCCGAAATAGCGTTTCGTTAAGAAATTGACATGGAATAGACCTTCAGATTTTCTTGAGTTAAACATACAGTGTTTATGCACTCATTTATTATGATTAAATAGTTATTAAGGATATCCTCTAAATTACGGTTACAAAGTTGGCCACGGGGGTGAAAGCTATATGGGAGAAGAGGCAACAAGCCAGGTAATTCCTTCCAGACTACTAGAGGCGCTATGGGTCAAACGAAGCTGCAGTTGACCAATGAGAACTGTCCAATGGCGGTTATTGATTTTATATCGTCTTGCTCTGTACTGAAGTCCACGGTTACAGTCGTCTTTGTATATGTTTCATATTTACATACTACTCATCTTCATTATAAACAGGTTTATTACTTTAAATTTCATAAAGTTCACTGTGGAACTGAAGAGATTTCCTGCAGAAAAAATGTCCGCAATTAATCCTAAGGTAAGACATTTAATTTTCAGTAAATAATCTCGTAGCCTATAAATGAAATGTATTCACTTCTGTCGTGAATGAAGCTGTGTGATTTCTGTTTGCTTACTTAAATAACTTTGATATGTCAGTAGTAGTTTTATTTGTTGAAGAATTTTATGTTTTCATAATATTCAACACAACAAATTGACGTAGAAATGCTCCTGTAAATTCCCTGGCTGTTCATCTGGATATTACGTCGGTTCAACGGAGAAAGTTAGGAACAAGCATTTCAACAGGTTTCCAAAACTACTTCAAGGCTTGCTTCTGAAGCGGAAAAGTGTTTGTAAACTGTGACCTGATGTGAATTGTGCTACTTATTTTGTTTGTGAAGATCATTTTTTCGAGGAAGCTTTTATGAATAAAACTGGGCATAGGCTAAACAGGTGTGAGTTTCCAAAACATGTGGCAGGTGTTCCATGTGAAATTGTTAATATCAGTAGTGAATCAGGTGCAACTGTTGCTCATAGTGAAATTTTTATTGTGTGCTTAACAAATAAAAAGTATTTTTTGTTTTCATTTCACTGTTTTTATCCACATTTCCTATTTTTGGTACTTACTATTGATGTCTTCTTTTTTGTGTTGAAGCGTTTACAGATGTAAGATGTAGGAACTTTTTTAAGAAGTTAATGGTCATTAGTGCACGTTTCCTGGGCAATTACTCAGAAATTACAGTCCTGAAACACAGTTGTAACAAATTTTAGAGTTCTTCATTCATTAACATTGTGGCAAAGATTTCTTAATTGAACCTGTTTAACTGCCGATTATTCTCTTGATAATAGTTTTTTTCTTCCATTGGCCCCACCAGCTTATAAGATGTCAAAGTATGACATAATCCAGGAATATTTGTGGTCCAATTTATATGCAACAATTTGTATTTAGCTTGTAACAGTTATTTAGACTACAAGCTTGTTTCGACTTACTGTCAGTTTCAAGTCTTGCGTCTAGCTTTTGTAACGCACAAAACGTCCTGGAGCTCTTATATGTTGATAGAAATCAATATAAGTGTGTCAGTTTGCAAGTCTATTCTTGATGTTTGCGCCTGACAGTTGCTGCTCAAGAAAAGATCATAGAAGCAGCGACTGTCAGACACAAACGTCAAGAATAGACTTGTAAACTGACACACTTATATTGATTTCTATCAACATACAAGAGCTCCAGGATATTTTGTGGGTCATAAAAACTACACTCCTGGAAATGGAAAAAAGAACACATTGACACCGGTGTGTCAGACCCACCATACTTGCTCCGGACACTGCGAGAGGGCTGTACAAGCAATGATCACACGCACGGCACAGCGGACACACCAGGAACCGCGGTGTTGGCCGTCGAATGGCGCTAGCTGCGCAACATTTGTGCACCGCCGCCGTCAGTGTCAGCCAGTTTGCCGTGGCATACGGAGCTCCATCGCAGTCTTTAACACTGGTAGCATGCCGCGACAGCGTGGACGTGAACCGTATGTGCAGTTGACGGACTTTGAGCGAGGGCGTATAGTGGGCATGCGGGAGGCCGGGTGGACGTACCGCCGAATTGCTCAACACGTGGGGCGTGAGGTCTCCACAGTACATCGATGTTGTCGCCAGTGGTCGGCGGAAGGTGCACGTGCCCGTCGACCTGGGACCGGACCGCAGCGACGCACGGATGCACGCCAAGACCGTAGGATCCTACGCAGTGCCGTAGGGGACCGCACCGCCACTTCCCAGCAAATTAGGGACATTGTTGCTCCTGGGGTATCGGCGAGGACCATTCGCAACCGTCTCCATGAAGCTGGGCTATGGTCCCGCACACCGTTAGGCCGTCTTCCGCTCACGCCCCAACATCGTGCAGCCCGCCTCCAGTGGTGTCGCGACAGGCGTGAATGGAGGGACGAATGGAAACGTGTCGTCTTCAGCGATGAGAGTCGCTTCTGCCTTGGTGCCAATGATGGTCGTATGCATGTTTGGCGCCGTGCAGGTGAGCGCCACAATCAGGACTTGGCCGTACGCCACTGGTGATCGTCGAGGGGACACTGAATAGTGCACGGTACATCCAAACCGTCATCGACCCATCGTTCTACCATTCCTAGACCGGCAAGGGAACTTGCTGTTCCAACAGGACAATGCACGTCCGCCTGTATCCCGTGCCATCCAACGTGCTCTAGAAGGTGTAAGTCAACTACCCTGGCCAGCAAGATCTCCGGATCTGTCCCCCCATTGAGCATGTTTGGAACTGGATGAAGCGTCGTCTCATGCGGTCTGCACGTCCAGCACGAACGCTGGTCCAACTGAGGCGCCAGGTGGAAATGGCATGGCAAGCCGTTCCACAGGACTACATCCAGCATCTCTACGATCGTCTCCATGGGAGAATAGCAGCCTGCATTGCTGCGAAAGGTGGATATACACTGTACTAGTGCCGACATTGTGAATGCTCTGTTGCCTGTGTCTATGTGCCTGTGGTTCTGTCAGTGTGATGTATCTGACCCCAGGAATGTGTCAATAAAGTTTCCCTTCCTGGGACAATGAATTCACGGTGTTCTTATTTCAATTTCCAGGAGTGTAGATGCAACACTTGAAACTGACAGTAAGTCTAAACAAGCTTGTAGCTTAAATAGCTGAAGGTAAATAAAATTGTTGCAGCTAAATTGGACTACAAATATTCCTGAATAATAGGTTGTCACTGCTGTATTGCAGTGTGCTAAAGCTGTGTTTAAATTATTTTATTATGATGCTAGCCAAAATAATTACATAGCGCCGGCCGGGGTGGTCTAGCGGTTCTAGGCGCTCAGTCCGGAACTGCGCGACTGCTACGGTAGCAGGTTCAAATCCTGCCTCGGGCATGGATGTGTGTGATGTCCTTAGGTTAGTTAGGTTTAAGTAGTTCTAAGTTCTAGGGGACTGATGACCACAGATGTTAAGTCCCATAGTGCTCAGAGCCATTTTTTTAATTACATAGCACACCCAGAAAACTGAGATAAGAAAATTAAAAGAAAAAAAAAACAACTTACATAAGCTAGGAGGGATGCAACCCACAATGTTTATCCTTTTTTAGTTCATCTCCGTACCACTAGAGGCGCTGCTACCGGTCAGTGTTGCCCTCTTTCAACACGGGAGTTGCGCTTATCTTTTCTTGTTGTTCTGTGAGGTTGGCTTACAAGACTGAGGACATTTCTCTTTGTCATACGTAACCAACGAGTTAAAATTTCATAGAGTGGCTGAGATACTAGTTACTGTTGTTTGTGTTGGCAGTGTGTCAGCTGTTGTGATATTACTGCAATATTTAACTTTTCTAGTTGACTTTTTTGTTACAAAATATAAAGTCAACATGCCTGCAGTGTGTTCAGCGTTCAACTGCACAAATTGCAGCGATAAAACAACAAATATTTCATATTATAAGTAAGTATATTAGTACCGAAATACGACACACGTTTTTTTATGTTTATTAAAGAGTCATTTGCATTGGAACTGTAATTATGCTTAAGACAAATGCAGGAAGTAATTTATTTATCGTTGATTACAGATTTCCTTTAAAAGATAAGGAAATTACAAAAGATGGGTTATAAATATGAAGCGAGAAAACTGGTTTCCTACTACAGCCAGTTACCTCTGTTCAGCTCATTTTGAAGAGAAATATATGTACCACACAAATGTCCAGAGGCGCCTTTTGTCAAAAGCAGTACCTACTATCTTTAACTTTCCACCACATTTACAAAAGCAAGATAAAGTATTACGACCAGAACCCAGAAAGCGATCTTTCGACAATTTGCAAGATAGTGCTGTTACAGTGACATCATTAGCACAAAGTAAGTCAATAATTTAATTTTACTCGGTGTTCTTATTACTTTGAATTACATACTTTCTATTATAATCTTATGGTGTAACTCTGTTATAAACTTATGATGCAACTGCATTCTTTCAGTGCCTGTCGGACCCACATCTATTTCTGCTGACCACAATTACTGTCTACCAAGCCCTAAGAAGTTGAAAACACAATATAACAGAGTACAAGCAGAGAATGTGCGACTAAAGAAGCGGATAAAGCAAATGAAGCAACTTAGTGTACGACACAAAAGAAGAATATAGTGCAGTTACAGACTTTAGTTGCTGGTTTGAGAAGAAGGCTATGTAGTTCATTTTCTGATATGTTAAACAGTGAACATGTAGTTGGTTTGTTGAAGAAGCTATTGGAACTTTAGTGCAGTGCTAAAGTATGCCATTATTCTCAGCAAATAAGGAAATTTGCCCTGACCCTACACTTTTATACTGCCAAGGCATACAGCTACTTACGAAAATTTGTGAAATTACCCCACCCAAGAACGCTTCGCCGTTGGGCAATGTCAGTGGGTGGCCATCCAGGTTTTACTGAGGAGGGTTTCACTGAAATTGCCTCTGAAGTTGAGAATAGCACAACCCAAATTTTTGCAACATTGATGTTTGATGAGATGGCTATTAAGAAGGACCTTGTTTGGGATGGGGAAAAAATAAGAGGCTGTGTTGATTTTGGGGAGGGTGGCATAGAAAGTGATGTTAGCGAGGCAGTAAAAGAGGCTCTTGTGTTCATGGT